>NW_027325360.1:5000-66257 GCF_036924035.1 Leuresthes tenuis | reverse complement strand
TTATTGCATGAATGTTAACCCTCGTTGCTGAAAGCTGAAACACAATTCAATTATGATACAATTTTACTTAATCTATTAATACAATTATTTATATTAGATACATTTCATTTTAAATATGTAGATAGAAATACATGAACTATTTGATATTATGCACGTTCTACAGTGTTATTAGGAGACATATTTAGCTGCCTCTATGACACTGTGTTCTCCAAGCAGGTGTTTCATTTTCTCCTGATCAGAAAGAGAATCAAAATCTTGTTGTGTATCTTTCATTTTTTAAAAGAATTTAGTTGTAATTTCTTCATATGCGTCCCAGTGTAACAGGAAGTGTCTCTGCCTGTCTGTCTGCCTGTCTGTCTGCCTGTCTGTGTGGACAGAGCTGGCCCAGCCTCATCTGTCTGTGTCGGCCTCTCTGAGGCCAGGCTGTGGTTGCTGAGTCTCTACATCAGTCAACCTTTTCCTCAGTCTGGCTTACAGAGCTCAGATAATCTGCCATGGAGTATTGTCTGTTTAGGGCCAAATAGCATTTGAGTTTGCTTTGGATTTGTTTTTTGGCCTCTTTGGTTCTGTTAGTTCAGAGAAACTTGTGAGGTAACAACCAACATAAAGTTTAAACGAGGGTAGAGCAGTATGATAAAGAGGAAGGTGTGATATCCTGCTGAAAGAGTCTACATATTACATACCTATTCTGGACTTATCACAGGTTTTTCCAACACAGCTGTATCGAAAGTCTTTAAACAAAGAAATATCACCAGAAGGGATAGCATCAAACACAACTGCAAACCCTCCCATAATGTATTATTCTGAAAATAAAGCTTTTTTTAAAATGATGCGCCATGCCAGTTACACTTCTGTGTGGAATGTGGACAGTTTATAGGGAATATATCAACCTGGGCTCTCAGGTTTTGAATGAAGGCAAGAGTGAGAATCCCGCTCCCCCATTCCTGCAACCCGGTCAGCGGGGAGTAGGGGGCGACAGGTCTTTCTATTGTTAGTGTTGCTCTGCTCAGACTCATGGGAGACGTTTCCGTTTCCTGCCGTTCCCATAGCAATAGCGGCGCGCCAGAGAAATTTACATTATTCTTTTTTTTCAGCGTGAGAAATACCATGTAAGGCATGTGAGCGTGTCTCACGTAGTATCTCTTTATGAATTGTGTGGTAAAGTCTAGAAAGTTAAGGCCATCTTTATTGTAATGTAATTTCACAACGAGCTATTATTTGTGTGACGTCATCTCTTCGCGCCGCACCAGAAGCAGGAAAGAAACGAGCCGAAGCTGAGAAAATGGCGGATGTGGTGAACGTAGGAGTGAATTTGGACGCTTTCTCTCATGCGATCAACGGCATCCAAGCTCTGCGGTCGAGTGTGAGCCGCGTGTTCGAGTCCCTGAAGGATGGCATGAAGAACCGTGAGACGCTGGAGGGCCGCGAGAAACAGTTCATAGCCGAGTTCCAGGACAACCTGCAGGCGGTCAACAGAGACCTGAAGTGAGTGAGGTTTCTTATTGCCATACCAGACTGCAATCAGATGAGTTCTTAAATCAGGATTTTATTAGGGCGGAGTGACGGTCAGGAAATATTTTAAGTGACCGTGAGTTGACACATAGTCTTATTGGTTTCTGACAAAAGAAACAGAAAAATGTGTGAATGAGAGCAGGTTTTTGGGGAATTCAGCTGGATTAATATACACTTTATAGTTTTTACTAGAAGAAGTTTGGAACATGAACAGAGCAGCTGGGACCATCAGAGTCCAGCTGAATGTAAACAATTAAAGCAGGTTCCTGCTCCATCTTTGTTCCAACCCTCACCTCAGCTCACAGATCTAGGTTCTGACCCAAAGAAGGAGGAGCTGGATACAAGCGGTGGAAATGAGTTTCCTTCAGAGGGGGGCGGGGCTCAGCCTTTGGGATAGGGAGGGAGCTATGAGTAGAGGCGCTGGTTCATCTGGTGAGGATGCCTCCTGATCGCCTCCCTTTGGAGGTTTTTCAGGCACGTCCCGGGAGGCCCCGGGGCAGACCCAGAACATTGGAGGGATTATATAACCCATCTGACCTGGGAACGCCTCGGGACCCCCCAGGAGGAGCTGGAGAGTATTGCTGGGGAGCGAAATGTCTGAGATTCCCTCCTCAGAGCCTGTTGGTTCTGAGACCTGACCTCAGATAAGAGGAAGATGATGGATTTGTTTTTCACAAGTGTCATTTCAACATGCTGACTGATGAATCTCTTCCTGTCTTCCTCCACCCGTTTCCACCCGACAGCGAGTTGGAGCGCCTCAGCGGTCTGGTGGGTCGGCCCTCAGAGTCCCATCCGCTCCACAACAGCGGTCTGCTAAGCCTGGACCCGGTTCAGGACAAAACTCCTCTGTACTCGCAGCTGCTGCAGGCCTACAAGTGGTCCAACAAGGTAACTCCCTGACAGAGATGCTGTTACCATGGTGACCCCATCTCATTACACTGATGCTGATCATCATTAATAAAACAGACTAGTCTTCATCAGTTCCTCCAAACATCGAAAACATGCAGGGCAGTGGGTCATGAGGACTGTTTGTGTGTTTTTGTGTTTGTGTGTAGCTGCAGTATCATGCCGGTTTGGCCTCCAGTCTGTTGAACCAGCAGTCACTCAAACGATCAGCCAATCAGATGGGAGCTTCAGCCAAGAGACGACCCAAAGTCCAGCCCAGTACTCTGGTTCTCCCTCCTCAGTGAGTTCTACATCAGTACTACAGCAATGGGTACAACACACAGTATATGAACAAATACACAGTACATGTACAGAGTACACAGTAAAATTACACATGCAAAGTACTAGTGTACTCAGGACAAAAGTACACAAACACTATGTTTATGTATTTGGCAGGTGCTTTTTATCCAAAGTGACTTGCACACCGTACACCGTCACAGTAGTCGTAGACAAACATGAACTGTGGTTCAACTGTAACTCACCTGTAGGACACCTGTAACTCACCCGTAGGACACCTGTAACTCACCCGTAGGACACCTGTAACTCACCCGTAGGACACCTGTAACTCACCCGTAGGACACCTGTAACTCACTCGTAGGACACCTGTAACTCACCTGTAACTCACCCGTAGGACACCTGTAACTCACTCGTAGGACACCTGTAACTCACCCGTAGGACACCTGTAACTCACCCGTAGGACACCTGTAACTCACCCGTAGGACACCCGTAACTCACCCGTAGGACACCCGTAACTCACTCGTAGGACACCTGTAACTCACTCGTAGGACACCTGTAACTCACCCGTAGGACACCTGTAACTCACCCGTAGGACACCTGTAACTCACCTGTAACTCACCCGTAGGACACCCGTAACTCACCCGTAGGACACCTGTAACTCACTCGTAGGACACCTGTAACTCACCCGTAGGACACCTGTAACTCACCCGTAGGACACCTGTAACTCACCTGTAACTCACCCGTAGGACACCCGTAACTCACCCGTAGGACACCCGTAACTCACCCGTAGGACACCCGTAACTCACCCGTAGGACACCCGTAACTCACCCGTAGGACACCCGTAACTCACCCGTAGGACACCCGTAACTCACCCGTAGGACACCTGTAACTCACCCGTAGGACACCTGTAACTCACCCGTAGGACACCTGTAACTCACCCGTAGGACACCTGTAACTCACCCGTAGGACACCTGTAACTCACCCGTAACACACCTGTAACTCACCCGTAGGACACCTTTAACTCACCCGTAACACACCTGTAACTCACCCGTAACACACCTGTAACTCACCCGTAACACACCTGTAACTCACCCGTAACACACCTGTAACTCACCCGTAACACACCTGTAACTCACCCGTAACACACCTGTAACTCACCCGTAACACACCCGTAACTCACCTGTAACACACCTGTAACTCACCCGTAGGACATCCGTAACTCACCCGTAGGACACCTGTAACACACCTGTAACTCACCCGTAACACACCTGTAACTCACCCGTAGGACACCTGTAACTCACCCGTAGGACACCTGTAACTCACCCGTAGGACACCTGTAACTCACCCGTAGGACACCTGTAACTCACCCGTAGGACACCTGTAACTCACCCGTAGGACACCCGTAGGACACCCGTAACTCACCCGTAGGACACCCGTAGGACACCTGTAACTCACCCGTAGGACACCTCTAACTCACCCGTAACTCACCCGTAGGACACCTCTAACTCACCCGTAACACACCCGTAACTCACCCGTAACACACCTGTAACTCACCCGTAACACACCTGTAACTCACCCTTAACACACCTGTAACTCACCCTTAACACACCTGTAACACACCTGTAACTCACCCGTAACACACCTGTAACTCACCCGTAACACACCTGTAACTCACCCGTAACACACCCGTAACTCACCCGTAACACACCTGTAACTCACCCGTAGGACATCCGTAACTCACCCGTAGGACACCTGTAACACACCTGTAACTCACCCGTAACACACCTGTAACTCACCCGTAGGACACCTGTAACTCACCCGTAGGACACCTGTAACTCACCCGTAGGACACCTGTAACTCACCCGTAGGACACCTGTAACTCACCCGTAGGACACCCGTAGGACACCCGTAACTCACCCGTAGGACACCCGTAGGACACCCGTAACTCACCCGTAGGACACCCGTAACTCACCCGTAGGACACCCGTAACTCACCCGTAGGACACCCGTAACTCACCCGTAGGACACCCGTAACTCACCCGTAGGACACCCGTAACTCACCCGTAGGACACCTGTAACTCACCCGTAACTCACCCGTAGGACACCCGTAACTCACCCGTAGGACACCCGTAACTCACCCGTAGGACACCCGTAACTCACCCGTAGGACACCCGTAGGACACCCGTAACTCACCCGTAGGACACCCTTAACTCACCCGTAGGACACCCGTAACTCACACGTAGGACACCCGTAACTCACCCGTAACTCACCCGTAGGACACCCGTAAGTCACCCGTAGGACACCCGTAGGACACCCGTAACTCACCCGTAGGACACCCGTAACTCACCCGTAGGACACCCGTAACTCACCCGTAGGACACCCGTAACTCACCCGTAACTCACCCGTAACTCACCCGTAGGACACCTGTAACTCACCCGTAGGACACCTCTAACTCACCCGTAACTCACCCGTAGGACACCTCTAACTCACCCGTAACACACCCGTAACTCACCCGTAACACACCTGTAACTCACCCGTAACACACCTGTAACTCACCCGTAACACACCTGTAACTCACCCTTAACACACCTGTAACTCACCCGTAACACACCTGTAACTCACCCGTAACACACCTGTAACTCACCCGTAACACACCTGTAACTCACCCGTAACACACCTGTAACTCACCCGTAACACACCTGTAACTCACCCGTAGGACACCCGTAACACACCTGTAACTCACCCGTAACTCACCCGTAGGACACCTGTAACTCACCCGTAGGACACCTGTAACTCACCCGTAACACACCTGTAACTCACCCGTAGGACACCCGTAACACACCTGTAACTCACCCGTAGGACACCCGTAACACAGCTGTAACTCACCCGTAACTCACCCGTAGGACACCCGTAACTCACCCGTAGGACACCTGTAACTCACCCGTAACACACCTGTAACTCACCCGTAACACACCTGTAACTCACCCGTAGGACACCTGTAACTCACCCGTAACACACCTGTAACTCACCCGTAACACACCTGTAACTCACCCGTAACACACCTCTAACTCACCCGTAACACACCCGTAACTCACCCGTAACACACCTGTATCTCACCCGTAACACACCCGTAACTCACCCGTAACACACCTGTATCTCACCCGTAACACACCTGTAACTCACCCGTAGGACACCCGTAACACACCTGTAACTCACCCGTAACACACCCGTAACTCACCCGTAACTCACCCGTAACACACCCGTAACACACCCGTAACTCACCCGTAACACACCTGTAACTCACCCGTAACACACCCGTAACTCACCCGTAACACACCCGTAACTCACCCGTAACACACCCGTAACTCACCCGTAACACACCCGTAACTCACCCGTAACACACCTGTAACTCACCCGTAGGACACCTGTAACACACCTGTAACTTACCCGTAACACACCTGTAACTCACCCGTAACACACCCGTAACACACCTGTAACTCACCCGTAACACACCCGTAACTCACCCGTAACTCACCCGTAACACACCTGTAACTCACCCGTAACTCACCCGTAGGACACCTGTAACTCACCCTTAACTCACCCGTAACACACCCGTAACTCACCCGTAACACACCCGTAACTCACCCGTAACACACCTGTAACTCACCCGTAACACACCTGTAACTCACCCGTAACACACCTGTAACTCACCCGTAACACACCTGTAACTCACCCGTAACACACCTGTAACTCACCCGTAACACACCTGTAACTCACCCGTAGGACACCTGTAACTCACCCGTAGGACACCTGTAACTCACCCGTAACACACCCGTAACTCACCCGTAACACACCTGTAACTCACCCCTAACACACCTGTAACTCACCTGTAACTCACCCGTAACACACCTGTAACTCACCCGTAGGACACCTGTAACTCACCCGTAGGACACCTGTAACTCACCCGTAGGACACCTGTAACTCACCCGTAACTCACCCACAGCACACCTGTAGCGCACCTATAGTGTCACTAATGCCCCCTTCTTCTGCGTGCAGGTATGTGGATGATGTCATCGCTCGGATCGGCAGGATGTTTCCTGATATGAGCATCGAGCTGTTCAGACCCAACGGAACGTCTGCTGTGCTCATGGTACAGCACATTGTCTCAGGCTCAGGTGTGTTCACACCTGGTCAGGTGTGTTAAGGTAACAGATGTGTCTGCCTCTCAGGTGACGCTGGGGAAGGTGTTGAAGGCCATCGTTGTGATGCGTTCGCTCTTCATCGATAGAACAGTTGTTCGAGGATTCAATGAGAGCGTCTATAATGAGGATGGGAAGGTAAGTTCTTAGGTGAGGCTTACCTGACAGGTAACGTAAGATACCTGGCTGTCTCCATGGTAACCTGTCTATCTGTCCTCCCCAGCTGGACATTTGGACTAAGTCTCAGTACCAGGTGTTTCAAAAGGTAAGACACACCAATTCTTACTTTACTCACCGGGTCGCCCTGCGCTTGCTCTGATTGGTTGTTTTGTTGCAAGGTAACGGACCATGCCACCACTGCCCTGCTGCACTACCAACTGCCCCAGATGCCTGATGTGGTGGTCCGATCCTTTATGGTGAGACAATGATCATCTGTCTTACCTGTCTCACCTGTTTCTGCCTCACCTGTCTTACCTGTCTCACCTGTCTTACCTGTCTCACCTGTTTCTACCTCACCTGTCTCACCTGTTTCTGCCTCACCTGTCTTACCTGTTTCTACCTCACCTGTCTCACCTGTTTCTGCCTCACCTGTCTCACCTGTTTCTGCCTCACCTGTCTCACCTGTTTCTGCCTCACCTGTCTCACCTGTTTCTGCCTCACCTGTCTTACCTGTCTCACCTATTTCTGCCTCACCTGTCTTACCTATCTCACCTGTTTCTGCCTCACCTGTCTTACCTGTCTCACCTGTTTCTGCCTCACCTGTCTTACCTGTCTCACCTGTTTCTGCCTCACCTGTCTTACCTGTCTCACCTGTTTCTGCCTCACCTGTCTCACCTGTTTCTACCTCACCTGTCTTACCTGTCTCACCGGTTTCTGCCTCACCTGTCTTACCTGTCTCACCTGTTTCTGCCTCACCTGTCTTACCTGTCTCACCTGTTTCTACCTCACCTGTCTCACCTGTTTCTGCCTCACCTGTCTTACCTGTCTCACCTGTTTCTGCCTCACCTGTCTTACCTGTCTCACCTGTTTATGCCTCACCTGTCTTACCTGTCTCACCTGTTTCTGCCTCACCTGTCTTACCTGTCTCACCTGTTTCTGCCTCACCTGTTTTACCTGTCTCACCTGTTTCTACCTCACCTGTCTCACCTGTTTCTGCCTCACCTGTCTTACCTGTCTCACCTGTTTCTACCTCACCTGTCTCACCTGTTTCTGCCTCACCTGTCTTACCTGTCTCACCTGTTTCTGCCTCACCTGTCTTACCTGTCTCACCTGTTTATGCCTCACCTGTCTTACCTGTCTCACCTGTTTCTGCCTCACCTGTCTTACCTGTCTCACCTGTTTCTGCCTCACCTGTTTTACCTGTCTCACCTGTTTCTACCTCACCTGTCTCACCTGTTTCTGCCTCACCTGTCTTACCTGTCTGTGGTCTCACCTGTCTGTCTTACCTGCAGACGTGGCTCCGCAGCTACATTAAACTCTTCCAGTCTCCGTGTCAGCGCTGTGGTCGTTTCCTGCAGGAAGGGCTTCCTCCAACATGGAGGGACTTTAGGACCCTGGAGGCGTTCCACGACACCTGTCGGATGTGAACTCACCTAATTTATTTTTTTTGTTGGTACAATGTTAAAATAAAGTTTGATTTATTTTTTCAGACGTGTGTTTTCTTTAGCAGAGTGTCATTCAGAGTTGATCAATTGGTTTGATGACACTAATCAATAATGGATTTTCGCCTTTTTAAGGAAACAAACTGAAACAGAAAATGTAATCAGATGTTTAAACAATAATCATCTTCAGCTGTTCAATTTGTTCCCTCTGACTCACACACAGTAATCAAACTAGAAGTTACTGATTGTCTGGATGAGACGTGATTGGACAGCTGAGTGTTTCCTTATCGATGACCTCAGCAGTGTTTAGTTCTACTAAATATTAAACATTGATTATCTACAGATATCTGATCAAATGGATTTAAGAGGTGATGAGATGTTTAGACTGCAGTTTGAGATTATTCTCTTTGGTGTCGATTTGGTGGATGTTCATGTGAGATGAAAGTTTCAGGAGGGAAAACGTCCGCTTACAGTGAACTGAAATGAACTGACTGATGAGTTGTTGTAAAGTGAAGTTACTGCAGTGATCAATAAAACTACCTGGAGGTGTGTACAGGTGAGAAACTGAGCTGCAGATGATGAATTCATAGTCAATATTTCCAAATCTTAAAACTTTGAGAGGAATAAGCCTCACTGCGATGAAGATGACTGTTCGAGGCTGTTGAAGAGTTTTGGTCTCATTAAACTCAGGTGAGGTTACCTGTATGATGAGCAGCCAGTTTCAGTACTTTTATACAGAACCGATCAGATGCTTGTCAGAAACCAGATCAGACTGATTGCCTGAGCAGAACCTCACCTGCCTCCACTGACTTCATATCCTATCTTTTACCCCTACCTGACTTCATACCCTACCTTTTACCCTTACCTGACTTCATACCCTACCTTTTACCCCTACCCGACTTCATACCCTACCTTTTACCCCTACCCGACTTCATACCCTACCTTTTACCCCTACCTGACTTCATACCCTACCTTTTACCCCTACCCGACTTCATACCCTATCTTTTACCACTACCTGACTTCCTACCCGACTTCATACCCTACCTTTTACCCCTACCCGACTTCATACCCTACCTTTTACCCCTACCCGACTTCATATCCTACCCTACTTTTTACCCCTACCCGACTTCATACCCTACTTTTTACCCCTACCCGACTTCATACCCTACCTTTTATCCCTACCCGACTTCATACGCTACCTTTTACCCCTACCCGACTTCATACCCTACTTTTTACCCCTACCCGACTTCATACCCTACTTTTTAACCCTACCCGACTTCATACCCTACCCGACTTCATACGCTACCTTTTACCCCTACCCGACTTCATACCCTACCTTTTACCCCTACCCGACTTCATATCCTACCCTACTTTTTACCCCTACCCGACTTCATACCCTACTTTTTACCCCTACCCGACTTCATACCCTACTTTTTACCCCTACCCGACTTCATACCCTACTTTTTACCCTACCCGACTTCATACGCTACCTTTTACCCCTACCCGACTTCATACGCTACCTTTTACCCCTACCCGACTTCATACCCTACCTTTTATCCCTACCCGACTTCATACCCTACCCGACTTCATACCCTACCTTTTATCCCTACCCGACTTCATACGCTACCTTTTACCCCTACCCGACTTCATACCCTACCTTTTATCCCTACCCGACTTCATACCCTACTTTTTACCCCTACCCGACTTCATACCCTACTTTTTAACCCTACCCGACTTCATACCCTACCCGACTTCATACGCTACCTTTTACCCCTACCCGACTTCATACCATACTTTTTACCCCTACCCGACTTCATACCCTACTTTTTACCCCTACCCGACTTCATACCCTACCTTTTACCCCTACCCGACTTCATACCCTACCTTTTACCCCTACCCGACTTCATATCCTACCCTACTTTTTACCCCTACCCGACTTCATACCCTACTTTTTACCCCTACCCGACTTCATACCCTACTTTTTACCCCTACCCGACTTCATACCCTACTTTTTACCCCTACCCGACTTCATACCCTACCTTTTACCCCTACCCGACTTCATACGCTACCTTTTACCCCTACCCGACTTCATACCCTACCTTTTATCCCTACCCGACTTCATACGCTACCTTTTACCCCTACCCGACTTCATACGCTACCTTTTACCCCTACCCGACTTCATACCCTACCTTTTAGCCTAAAATCTTTGTTTTGTCAGTATTTTTTTTTTCTGTTGTTGTACATCGACATCATTCTAAATGAGGGAAACCTCAATGAATTTCGAGGCTTAAATAAAGATTTAAATTGAATTAAATCATCACCGTGAACACCTGATCTGGGGAACAGCGTTGCCTGCTTTTGGTCGATGGTCACACTGATCTTTATCAATATTGATCTGTATTAATATTGATCATTAATAATGATAAACATTGATCAATAACCAATACTGATTCTGGACCAGGACCCGCTGGTTTCTTCCCTCATATCGGAATTCTTTTAGTTGTCATCTGTAACATCAGGGCGGGGCTGTCACTGCGCATGCGCTTTACTCTAATAAAAATGTATAGATATTCACACGCACACTCCTCACTAACGACAAAGAGCTCTCCGGAGAGACACCCCGCGCGTGACCACTTCTTCTGCTCGTGCTACTGCAGACAGACACGCACACACTTACACACATGCACGGACAGTCAGTGTGGTGCTGAGAATGCGCGCGGCGGGCAGCAGCAGTTCACGGTGATAGTCGCGCGGTACCGAAAGGTGGAGTAGCGAGGAGCAACCGCGGAGGAGGTGACGAGCAGACCGGAGCCATGAGCTGCAACTGGGGCACCGAACTGTGGGTACGTGCTCCGGGTCTCACCCGCACCCAACCAGAACCACAACCTGGAAATCGGTTAACCTGCCGGTAACCGGCGGCTCATCAGTGAGAGTGTGTGTGCGCGTGCATGCGTTTGTGTGAGGCCCTCGTGCTCTGTCTGCTCTGCCATAGCAACACGGTGGGTGACGACAGCAGCTCGCGCTGCAGCTGCATCAAGGAGAAAGCAGACGTTTGTGATCGATCCAAACTGAGCACGGATCAATAAGAGATAAAATGAAACAGCTGCTGAGTCCTCTTTGATGTTTAGGTTTCAGTTTGATCTGATAAAAAATGAATGTGTCAGAACACATGCAGCCTGTCAGACCGCACGCGGGGCGAAACGGCACGGGACAGATCGTTAGAACCAGATCCAGAACAGTTCGAACCCGCTAGGGTCTGAAGTCAGGAACTGATCTGAGGTCAGTAATTGATCTGAAGTCAGTAATTGATCTGAGGTCAGTAATTGATCTGAGGTCAGTAATTGATCTGAAGTCAGGAACTGATCTGAAGTCTATAATTGATCTGAGGTCAGTAATTGATCTGAGGTCAGTAATTGATCTGAGGTCAGTAATTGATCTGAAGTCTATAATTGATCTGAGGTCAGTAATTGATCTGAAGTCTATAATTGATCTGAAGTCAGGAACTGATCTGAGGTCAGTAATTGATCTGAGGTCAGTAATTGATCTGAGGTCAGTAATTGATCTGAAGTCTATAATTGATCTGAAGTCAGGAACTGATCTGAGGTCAGTAATTGATCTGAGGTCAGTAATTGATCTGAGGTCAGTAATTGATCTGAAGTCTATAATTGATCTGAGGTCAGTAATTGATCTGAAGTCTATAATTGATCTGAGGTCAGTAATTGATGTGAGTGAATGATTTTCACCTGCTTTTTCAGGACCAGTTTGATAATCTGGAGAAACACACAAGCTGGGGTATTGACTTCCTCGAGAGATACACAAAGTTCGTGAAGGAGCGGGCTGAGATTGAGCTCAGCTATGCCAAACAGATAAGGTAAGCCCACCTGTACACTAGCTATTTCTTTCGGATGTGGCCTCAAATAAGACCTGCACTTCCAAAGTTCCAGTCCAATAGTTGAAGAAAAACAACCTGTTAGGTGCCTAGCCCACTCAGAATTCAACTCAATTCAATACAGTTTAATTTATATAAATGTCATCTCACGGCACTTCAATAATACAGTCCAATTGGAGTTCAATTCATTGTAATCATAATCACAGCCAATTAATTTATTAATAAAGATAGTCCATTTCATACATACAAAGCCACTGTGGAGAGAAAAAACTCCCTTTTAACAGGAAGAAACCAGGAAGAACCAGAACCAGGAAGGGTCCATCTGCCTGGACCAGCTGGGGCTGAGAGGAGAAAGATGGTTTTTACTTGGTTAACTTGCTTAGGGGAGATGCAAGGATGCTATAGTTGACGAATCTGCGATAAAAGTTTGCGAAACCAAGAAAACTGTGGAGCTGCTTACGGTTGACGGGAGTTGGCCACTGTGCCACCGCCTTAATTTTGTCCAGAACCCTCTTCCATAGAACCCCGCCCGCCCTGGGTTGTGTAGCTGAGAAAGGAGACAGAAAGTGCGTGAAAGGTGCTTTGATGTAGAGGCGGTTCTCCAGTAGCCTTTGGAGTATACAATGGACATGCTGCCTGTGTTCTGTGGGACATTTATAGAAGATCAAGAAGTCATCAAGGTATACAAACACAAATGGGTTTAAATAGTCTCTCAAACTGTCACTGATAAGGACTTGGAATACTGCAATCTCCTTAAGAGAAACGAGCAACAGGTGTGAAGGCAGGAACAATCGAGACTCTGTCCTGGACTTCCTGGAATCTTGCTCAGCCCCACCTAAGAACCAGAAAACCCCCAGTGGCCATGGCTCAGTGGTGAGTGTGGGTCGTCCAATAACCTGAAGGTTGGCGGTTTGATTCCCACTCTCACCGCTCTGGAGGGGTGGCAGTTCGGATGAGGTGCCCTTGAGCAAGGCACCGTACCCCCATGCTCCCCGGGCGCTGTGATTGGCTGCCCACCGCTCCAGTGTCTGGCATCTGTCTCTATGAGTGTGTGACCCTGTGCATGTGCATGTGCATGTGCATGTGCATGTGTGTGTCAACAGGTGCCGACCTGGATGGGTTAGAAGCGGAGGACAAATTTCATGTGTGTGCATGACACTAAATCTGATCTTAATCTTCTTTTCCTGAGCTGTTTTCTTTCCTTCGGGGGGGTAAGATGATGGAATAACTGCTGTAAGGTGGTCTGCATCTCTGAATTACATATGTTTGATAAATATTTTTGCAGAAACAGCTGCAGACACTTCATTATATCAGAGATAGTATAGAAATATCGCTTTAAAGATAAAAAGGTAAATATAGTGCTGTGATGGGCTGCTCACACTCATCCTGTCCTCATATTTATGAATCACAGGCTCATTTCACTCCGTTCTGAAACACACTGTTGGACAGATGAAATGAAGCTGATGAGAGAGAACATGAAATTTGTTTAGTTCAGACTCTCTGGCAACACTCAACAGAAATGGAAGAGTTGTTTTCCCTTGTTTATTTATCATAATTTTCTGTACCATCCCAGTATTTTGATCATTAGGCAGGGTTAGAGTGAGGTAAGTCATTCCCTGAACAAGTAGTTGTAATTTAATTAATGAGTAGTTGTAGAACGATCGATAAGAAGCTTCAGTTTGATCAATAGTTAGCCATAGTTTCTTTTTGTACCCCAACTGTCTGCCTCCACCTGTCTGTCTCCACCTTTTTTACTCCATCTCACTGCCTCTACCTGTTACTCCACCTGTCTGTCTCCACATGTCTGACTCGACCCCCCTGCCTCCACCTGTCTTACTCCACTTGTCTGTTTCGACCTCTCTCACGCCACCTCTTTGCCTCCATCTGTTTTACTCCACGTCTTCCTCCTCTCTGACTCCACTTCTATGACTTCACCTCTCTGTCTCCACCTGTCTGACTCCACCCTTCTGTCTGCAGGAGCTTGTCCAAGAAGTACCATCCCAAACGAAGCAGAGAAGATGAGAGCAGGTCAGTTATGTTTTTCTTTCTTTAATCTTTTGATTAATGTATTATAGGAATCAGGTTTTCACCAACACAGGGCAGGATTAGCACCTACCCTAACCCAAGAGAGGGAAGGAGGGGGAGGGAAACAGCCATAGAATGCAGCAGCAGAACATCAACAGGTCATCAACACAGGCCATTGGCAATAAGGAACAGTTCAAAGCCGCTTCCGCCACTGCACACACTACATGACCACTGAAAGCCCCCCCCACGACTAGGGATGTGAAATCGGCCCGGTCTTCAGATCGTGGCCACTGTCCATCGCCAATAGGCGATCTAGTCACCTGAGAGGGCAGGCGCAGTTACGTAAAACTAAGAAGAAAACAAACAAAAAAACGTGCCTGGCGCTGACATGGCCGAATGCTAAATCGGATATTTGGGCATATTTCAGGTTTTTCCCGGATGTCAACGGTGAGCCTAAAGACCTGACGCAACCTATTTGCACATCATGTAAAAAATGTGTGTCTGTGAAGGATAAGCGGATGACAAATTTATTTTTTGTTCATCACCCCTCCAAGGCCGCAACAATACCGGTGCAAGATCAGGTGCTGCGGCCGGATTAAGCACAAATGCATCTCGGCAGCCCACAATATCGTCAGCTTTTGTAAAATCAACCAAATACAAGCAAGGTAGCGAAGGATGAGGCCAGTGTACAACAGCTGTGGCAAGATGTCTGGCAAAGGAGAGTTATTAAGAGTTTAATATTCACTCCTCAGTTGCTCTGTATGCAGACATGTTGCTCCATGACAAACATCTTTAAGTACACAGTAAAGCGCAGGTTCTAGAGATTTTTTCTTTAACATCTTATGGCAATGAATTTAAGATTGCCTTAAAGATCGCCATTTGAAAAAAATGTCACGATCCTCCCTTTGATCGGCGATAGACGATACGATTGAAAATCACTCCATCCCTATTCACGACCTAAGTCCTGATATTTTTCTAACAGAAAAGTGGTTGGCCGGATAAAATGAACAACAAGGAAGACCACTCAGAGGGCCGTAGGATCAAAGAGACAGGACTGCTGGTCCCATCACTGAAACAAAAGCAGAGGAAACTCGATGAAACAAACACCAGACCCTGCAGAGGGGTCAGAGCGACAACATGAACTGAATATTCTCACCAAATAGTTCAAGAGGACCTGCCCAAACACATATATACATTTGATGAGGATCACGGCAAAATTACTGGACTGGACAGACAATAGTAATGCGAGCAATGTAAAACTAAGATTATTTCCACAAACTTTCTAAAAAGTAGCAGCTGGTAATCCGAACCAATCGGGAACTCAGTATGTGACCACACAGAGTGGTCCCATACCACAACAAGTTAATAGGTTTAAAGATTCAGTGACGCAAACACACAAATGACCAACCATAGATGGACAGATCCACACAAAGCTGCAACACTCACTGCTTCACCAACTGCTTACCTGAAAGACATCAACTACCTGCACTGAACACAATTTGTAGTAATCAAAGACCATAGAACTCTAAGTTTATGCTACACACCAAAAGTACCAAAAGCTGCACACAAACTACCGAAAAATTCAAACACAACACAGGCTGCAAGATACTCCAGAGGCCTGAACTTCAAGTTCAGTCTCCACTGCAAATTGAAAGATCCTGGACGAGCCTCCGATTTATGTTTTGAACTAACTTGTTGAGACTGAACACAAGGAGGTACGAAATTGAATTGAAAAATGTTTAGACATGGATAAATATGAAGGCCAAAGCAGTTTTACCTTGGTTTGAGTGAAGGAATTCATTTTATAGCAAAATCTGAAATTGTGCATAACTTGTCTAAAGGAGATTATTGATGAAGCAGGGTTCTTTCTCATATAAGGTAATATGAAATGGAAATGAAATCTTCTTTATTGTCATTATACATGATTACAACAAAATTAGCCCGACAGCTTGCAAACGCATTCGCCAACTTTGAAGAGTTGCAAAGAGGGGGAGAGAGGGGAGAGAGGGGAGAGAGGGGAGAGAGGGGAGGGGAAAAAAACTCAATGTCCAGACTATGCTCTTTAAAGGAGAACAAAGTGGAGCTGGGAAAAAAACCTCAGCAACATCAATAACAGCAAACATTAGCTCACCATCCAACATAGAACTCAAAACATAAGCAAACATTTGCTCGCTTCACACATACAAATGCAAAACAACTTGAAGGTGTGGGATGGGGGTAAACCCAGAAAGTTGCTATGTCTGGCTCTCAATCAGTGTCTCAGTTCACAGGATGTCATCGTGATACCACAGCAGGTTGCCATGGAGAAGTCCTTGATTGGGTCCCAGTCAGAGTCAACAATCATGAAGTGTCCTTGAAGAAAGGGGGGGAGTAGTTCAGAGCGTCTCGCAGCAGCAATCTCAGGGAGAGTTGTTTCAGCAGCAGCCTTGGCCGAGGCCGGTGCCAGGAGCAGGAATCCAGATTAGATTATGATTGTTGGGTTAGGGCGAGTAGTCGTATTTCAATGGACACGACTTACTCTGTTTGTCCATTCTGGTCACAAAAACAATCCATAAAGCCACCAGCTTCTCCAAGATGTTTTCCATATTGGGGTTAATGACCACAGTCTGAGCGCCAACAGCTCTGCCCACTGCTTCAAACACGTCAGGCAGCTTGGGGCCTTTGACCGCTGTCTCCGACTTCCGAATTTTCCGATACACCAGAGCAATGCCTATTCCAATCAGCAGATAGCCCGTTATCATGGTTCCGAATATATAAAGCTCGTCAATGTCCTCAATGGAAAGGATCGCCAGGCACACGACCCTCCACTGCTCCCAGGAGTCCCTCATGTAACCAGCGGCGAACGCTCCATCAGGACAGGCGGGTTCCCCTGGACCTGAATATTTCTTCGAGAAAATTTTGTCAATTGTGTTGAGAGACCAGTTGACCAATTCAATGATTTAGTTTTGAGAGCAATGTGGAGAGAGGCACCAAAAAAGTTTTAGACGAAGAAGATAAGCAGGGAAGATAAGGGAGAGGGAAGAGAATACAGGAGAAAAGAGAAATGCGACCGCCTTCGTTGAGAGCCGGAAGAAGAAGCATATACAGACGTTTATGCTTGAAACATGTTAAGACATGGATAAATATGGATAAAAAAAGGCCAAAGCAGTTTTAACTTGGTTTGAGTAAAGCAGTGTTGTTTTTGTCAACGATGACAATGCCGAAATTATTTAGTTGATGCCACTTTTTTTCATGATGATAACGAGACGGTGACGAGATAAACATGGCTCTTTGATGACTAAAACACGACAAGACTGAGTTTTCGTTGACGAGACGAGAATGGATGTAAATGTTAGAGGGTGGTCTGTGAGATATTTAAAATGCATGACATTTCCAGTTATTGTGCGTGTAATCTGTCAATTAAAACCTAAATAGTATCTGCTGCTGCATCCTTTCCTTGTTTGGTCACGCCCACCACCTGGCATGCAGCACACAACGTGCATGCCAGGTGGTGGGCGTGACATGTTTGAAAGCACAATGTCTGTTATGGGTCTCAAGATGGTTTTACATGTTCCTCCAGAGATGTTTTTGACTTGGACTTTACTCACCTTCTCATCATGACTAGAAAATGTTTTGACTACCATATCCATAGGCCAGTGGTTCCGCTTGACCTGACTGTCCTTTAGAAGCGCAAGTTCCCCTTCTTGAAGATTAGGCTTTTCTGCCTACCATTGCCTTCGACCTTGCAGGGTAGAAAGGTATCGGTTATTCCAATGATGCCAGAAAACATTGGAAAGACGTTGCACCTGCCTCCATTGGCATTTTAACAGGTCACTTTCATTGAAATCACCAGGGGTAGTGGATGGAACTCCGACCTTTTGGGTAAGGAGGGTAGCTGGTGTCAGGATGAGCGGAAAACTTGGATCAGTTGATGCTGGGACCTGCAGTCGTGAGTTGCCGATGGCTGTAACTTCTGTCAAGAAAGTGGTTACCACCTCATGGGTCAATTTCTTGGGTGTAATGCCTACAAGCATTGAATCAAGTATACACTGATCACACTGATCATTCGTTCCCAATTACCTCCCATGTATGAAGCATGAGGTGGGTTGAACACCCAGGTGCATCCTTTGTTACTTGTGTAATGTCAAATTTGATGCAGCCAGTGTTTCTTCGCCCTCTTAAGAACAGCAATAGCCACATCATGAGATGGAAATTAAATGAGACCATCATCGACATAGAAATGTTGATCCACAAAGTGTCTGTCTTGCCGCCATTATCTAGATCAATAGATGCCCTCCTGAGCCCATCGATTGCCACAAAAGGTGCTGGGCTGTTGCCAAACATGCGCACTGTCATGCGATACTCCGCTATGGGTTCCTTCATGTTGTTGTTTCGGTGCCAAAGGAAGCGCAGGAAGTTCCTATGATCCTCTCAAACTTAGAAATAATGGAACATCTGCTTAACTGGGCAGAACCACATTAGCACACCAAGCAGGGTATTGTTGGAATTAGGACCTGTAAGAAGAACATCATTCATAGTGGTGAAGTGCACTCGAGTTAAAGACCACCAGCACTCTTGAGTGGCTTCGCTGGTTCTGCGTGTCTATTGTCAAATATGTTTTGCATCAAGTACACAAACTGTTTTCTCATTTCAGGTCGCATCTTCTGTGTGACAAACAGAAACAATTCAATTTTATTTATATAGCACCAACTTACAACAAATGTGATCTCAAGGCACATGAATAATATAGACCAATTCAAGCGAATTGGAGTTCAATTCATTGTAATCATAATCAAGGCATTGGACGGCTTGCTGTTTGTTGTTGGGAAGGCGTGGTCTCGGCGAGCGGTGAATGGGATATTTCTCCATTATCTGCAGGAAGGCTTGCTCCTGGATTGAGTATGCAGGTTTGTCTTCTGCAATTGTGTGTTCAAAATTTTCTTTGACGACGTTGGACTCGATTCTTTGTCCAAAAATGAAGAAGATAGTTTTGTGATGAGGTTGACAGCAAAAGTTTTCTTTTACCCAAATGCCGTTTTGTCATGGGAAAATGGCGGCTCGGTCTGCTGTTGTCCAAGATTTCTAAGTTTCTAAGTTCCAATTTCTTTTGAGATCATTTACACAACCAGGTTTATGCGCCCTGTCAAGTCAAATGTCACCGACAATTCCCTTTGGGGTTCAAAGGTAACGTCTGTGCAAATGGAGCAATTGGAGACTCATTCCGCTGATCAAGTGCCTTGTAGGCCTGAAAGACGTCTTTCCCTAGTAGCAGCAGAATATCTGCCTGGGGTCATGTGCTGGAATCTTTGCAGCAATGTCTCTCAGGTGAGAATGGTGGAGAGCTGCTTCCGGGGTTGACATTTCATTTCGATCGTCAGGGAGCATGTCACATTCAATGAGTGTTGTCAAGGGCAGGCTGCATTGGCTGTCAGGCGATTCCACTGTAATATGGCTTGCTTTTCTTCCCTTCACCTCCAAAACTCTTGTATATGTCTTAAAAGTGTTTGGAGAAGAGTTTTTGGTGATGGTGAAGGTATCAAAGAATGAAGATCTGGCTTTGTTTATGTTTATACATTTGGCAGACACTTTTATCCAAAGCGATCATCTAGAATTGCACAAGTTCTAAGTTTCTTGTCATGATGACATTTTTTTTTTAGTGCACACAAATAATTTTTTGTGGATGGGACACTCTTTGTTAGGGTCCTGAACTCTTCTTTATGTTTATGTATTTACCATACGCTTTTATCCAAAGCAACTTTCTGCTCTTTGTTTTCGCTCACAATTAACCACTTCAATTATGTTGGTATAGGCATTCTTGTTCGATCGATCCTCGCCACATAATTGTCTGCTTTTGAGGTTCCGATGGTTTGTGGAGGAGAAGACCTAAAGCTGGGGTTGTTTCACATGCTGGCTTCGTCTCATAAAAGCAGCGAAAAGAACAGGGAAAGGAGGGAAAGACACAAAATGCTCTTGTTTTGTGTGTCATCCATTTTTCCTGCAGCCTAAAAGTAAGCTTGTCAACTATCCGATGAATTCCACTTGCTGTAACAAGGTAAAGTAGTCCTGGTATGTATCCTTCAGTCTTAGTAGAGTCAATTTCTAAGAGAAGGTGTGCTAGATCACGCAATAGAGGGTAACCTGTAACCCTCCTTATTCGTGATTCAAAGGAAACGCTCCAGCTTATCAAACAGAGCCTTTTCCAATGCTTCAAGAGTCCAAAAGATGGATTGTTGATGCGTGCTGCCCGGAGGCTGTTTAGTGTAAACCCTGTGTGATGTTTTCGAAAGAGCATTTCCATGCTCAGTAATCACCTCGTAAATCCTCCAGTGAGCATCTCGCGTCTGGCCAGAAAGCTGGTGAGTTCAGATGTGTTTGAGTTTTCTTGTGAGACAGAGGTTTAGTACATCATGGTAGGGTGTAATACCGGGGTCAAAGCTCCAGCTTGGGTTGAAGAAATGCAGAAGACAGTGGAACCTCCTGGGGTCATTTTAAACCTTCTATAATTTTATAATTTTCTCTGCAGATGCAGACCCGGTGTTGTTCTGGTTCTGTGTTCAGTTTGTCTGCAGATGGTTATGTCCTCAGCTTCGGGGCACTCTGTATTTTAGGTTTTGGCTAGTTTAGTTTCCTCTTCAGCTATAATTGTCTTTGTGTTGAGTAGTTCCCGTATCTTCTGTCATTTTGTTTTGACACCTGACTTTAATTAATTAAAATATTATCATTATTAATTTAGGAAAACTTTAGTTTCTATATGTTATATCACTTTTCCCCTAGCAAGCTGCGGTTGTAACACAGATTAAAATCTTAAAGTTTTATCTTCCACCCATGTATCCTGTATAAAGCCCTAATTTGACCTAATAAAGAAAACATTTGATTTTGTTAAATGTAGCTGAATGAAATTGATCCTTTAACTGTAACAAATCCTTATAAATGTGTGTAGATATTTGTGTCTTGGGAAACAGGTGTTTTTTGTATGAACAGAGTCTTCATGTAACTGGCCCCTGCTCTCTGACTGACCATTTCAGGTACACCTGGTGTTTGGCGTTTGCAGCGACACTGCAGCAGCTGAACGATCTGGCGGTACAGAGAGAAGATCTCGCTGAAAACCTGAACACACAGATTGTTTTTGAGCTCATGCGATACATTCAGGAGCTGAAAGTCGAGAGGAAGACTGTGAGTAAACAAACAAACAAACAACTGTTAAAAAAAACTGACTGTCTGCACTGAAATGAGCTGGTTACCATGGTCACGTTCTGTCCAACTGATCTGGAAGCTGTTATCTGACTCCTTAATGTGTTCAGTGACACTCTGACGTCCTGCTTAAATCAGAACTTTTCTTGTATTTTTACTTTATTAGTTTTTGGCATAGAACAGTAAAGAACACAGCACAGTGTCAGTGGGGTAAATGATCTTAGCAGTAATAGTCAAACATCTCTGACATCAATCAAAGTTCTTTGGTGGTGTCTCTAATTGAGATTTGTATTCTGTTCGCATTTCTTATCGAATTTTGTTTGGTGGAGTCTCAATATATATGTGAGTCTTTCCATGCTGATTATCTATGCTGATGCTGTTGATACCCAGCTCTATCTGTCATTCCCACCTGACGACCACACGGTCTCAGCTGAATCTCAGACTGTCTCTGACATATCAACATGGATGAAAACCCATCACCTCCAACTTAACCTCCCAAAAACTGAACTGCTGGTCTTCCCAGCCAAACCAACCACACACCACAGCATCTGCATCCAAACTGAATCCCTATCTCTGGCTCCATCAAAGGTTGCTAGAAACTTGGGTGTCATGATTGATGACCAACTAACCTTCAAAGATCACGTTACCTCGGTTGCTCCTTCGTGTCGCTTTGCATTACTAAACATAAGAAAGATCAGACCATACCTGACCCAACATGCCCCCCAGCTCCTGGTGTCCCGCCTTGACTCCTGCAGTGCTCTCCTAACTGCTCTCCTAACTGGTCTCCTAACTGGTCTCCTAACTGCTCTCCTAACTGCTCTCCTAACTGGTCTCCAGCCTGTGAAACCTCTGCAGATGGTCCAGAACGCGGCGGTGCGTCTGGTCTTCAATCAGCCTAAAAGAACACGCCCCCCCTCTGTTCATTGAGCTCCTCTGGCTGCCCTTAGCCGCCCGCATCAGGTTCAAGTCCCTGATGTTAGCTACAAAGAGCTTAATGGAACGGCTCCATCTACTTGAATGCTCCTGCAAAGGCTTCTGTCCCAACTGGGTCCCTCCGTTGGTCCCAGGATTGTCGTCTAGCAGCTCCTACACCACGCCTAAGACAATCCAAACTCTGTTCATGTGTCGTCCCACGATGGTGGAATGACCTACCGAGCGCTACCAGAACAGGGGCGTCCCTGTCTATCTTCAAGAAGCTCCTGAAAACCCAGCTCTTCAGAGAGCATCTCCTATCCCAGCACTTACCTTGTACTTCCCTACCCCCTCTATCTCTGCACTTTATCTTTCTGCTCTTCCTTCTATGCCTGCACCCTATCTCTACTCTGTCCCCTCTGACAGAGTTGGACTCCTGGGTTCCTTCTATGGAGCTTATTGTTAGCTTTTTATTTAGCTGTTATATCTTCATCTGTAAGTCGCTTTGGATAAAAGCGTCTGATAAATACAGAAACAAAAACATAAACATCTCTTCGACTGTGTCCAGCCAGTTCCTCTGAGTGGGAGGGTCCACTGTATGCCATTTCCTGGTGATTGTCTTCTTGGCCACAGCCAGCAGAATTTTTACCAGATATTTGTCATCATGTTGTACATTTTCCCATGTCAGATTACACAGGTATAATATATCGCATGTCTTTGGTAGTTCATGTCTCAGTATTGTTTTCAATTCTACCCATACATCGTTCCAATAATTTCTCATTTTAGTACATTCCTAAAAAACATGACTGTGATCTGCATTCCGCTCTCCACACCGTCTCCAGCATGTTTGTTGTGTAGTTGAGAATTTGCTCTTTGTGTTGGGAGTAATATATAAAACCTGATTATATTTTTCCAGCAAAATTCTTTCCACATCCTGGAGCTGATGGTAGTTTGCTGTACATCACATATGTTAAACCAGTCCTCTTCAGTTAATGGTATTTTACTTTCTTTTACCCATCTGTCTCTTATATACAGTGTAGAAGTTCCTCTGTTCTTCTCTGGATCCTGGTACAGTGTTGAAACCACTCTTCTAGTATTATTTCAATATGCATTACACATCGTGAGAGTTACTTTATTCAGCTCCTGGGGTAGATCTGGTTGTATTTCTTTCTCAAAGAAGTCTCTAACTTGGTAATATCTAAACTGATTGCAGTCCTCCAGTCCATATTCCCTCTTCAGTTTTTGAAATCTTTAATTTTCCCCTGATCAATTATTGTGCAAATTACTGTAATTCCCCTGTTTGTCCATACTTTCAGCTAGAGACATCATTCATTCATTTTCGGCCTTTTCGTCAAATCTTCTGTTTTTCCAATAGGTTTAAATCATTGTGAGAATGCTGATTAAGCATTCTCACTATTGTTTTTCTGTTTCTCTCTATTATTTGTCCAACATCTTAGTTCTTCCGTACATTTTTTGATGCTTAACTGGTACTGCATACTTTAACCGATTTCAACCATTTTGGTATCAAAACGTTCAGCTCCTTGAGGAGATTATTGCTATGACTTTTGGTGTTTATCATTTTTGCACTTTTTAAAATATTTAACTTTTATGGAAATGTTCCCGTCATTCAAATGAATGGGAAATGCTTTCAGCTCTTCCTCCTCTTTCCAACCGAACTACTTCAGCATACTTTCAGCTAGAGACACCATTCAAACTTTAAACAGGTCACAAGACATTCAGCTATTACCAAATGATTCAGCTTTTTAAAATATTAAGCCAATTTTGAAATATGACAGTTTAAAAAACATGAACATTTTTGCTCCTTCTTGATTTTTATGAATGAGAAGATTAGAGTGGCAGACTGATCATTTTAACTTTTTCTGATATTCAAACAAATTTCTCTAACTTTCATACTGTTTAACTCAGACAAACGAATTATACCTTAAAATGTAGGTACACTTGTCCTCTTTCAGCTGATGTAACTACTAAAGAGCTCACATTTACAGAATTTCAGCTTTGAGCCTTGAAGCGAGAGAAACCTTTCAATTTCTCTCACTAATTCTCTCACATCACCTTCCCTTGAGGTCGGTTAGCTTTTCCTGTAGCTTTCTCTTTTCTTTAGCTTCCATGTTGAATGTCTCGAGTTCCTCGATGCGTGCTTGTGCCTCATTGAGACTTTTCTTCTGTTCCTGTAGTTCGTCTTTGTTTGCCTTAAGCCTGTTGTTAACGTCTTCTTTGAACTTGGCAAACTCCTGTTTAAAGCTCGTGTCGAGGGCCGTAATGTCGTTTTTAATTTCTTTGAGTTCACGGTACCGGAAGTCCCCTAAATCTCTAACTTCTTTTCTATCCCGGGCTTTGTTTACATTAACATTCTGACTAACATTTAAACCTGAATCTGAATAAGACACTTTTGCAGATCACCCCAAAGTGAATAAAATCATACTCATACTGAGTTAAGTATTCTTAGTTGTTTGTTCTCAGAATCACCTTTCGACGGCCTCGTTGAATACAAACTTTTACACACTTTTACCTTCTTTTATAAACACCCCCTACCGAAGTTTCACAGCTTTTTCCAACCACCTTTCTGTCTCCAACACAACTTTGTCTCCAAAGTTGTCAGGTCTGCTGATTAAAAGTGACTCTGGGCTTCCTTTTAGGACCCTTGTGGTTTGTGTTGACCTGTTTTTATGGGTGGGGTTGCACCACCAGCTCCAGCAGCAGAGTCAGTATAGAACAGGAGAAACATTTTAAAAATGATGGGGGAACCTGAGAAAGATTTTGGACAAAGACAAACATCACAGTCGGTTGGAGGGGTGGGGTTTCTCTGATCAGCTGTTCTGATTTTGTTTGTATTTTTATTTATTCATGAAAGGCTGATTGAATGTTGATAGTCGATTCAGATTTGTTTGTGTTTCATCACATCAGATCTGTTTCCCCTCAGCCTGTCACAGACCTTTTATTATCACTTCACCTTGTCCCTCACACACAACGACACACCTCTGTAGGTGCTGTGCCATAAACATTCATACAGCTGCAGACAGTTTGAGATCAGGAGACCTCCTTTGTTTAATTGATCATTTGTGACATCTCATAAGATACAACACACTGAAAGTGGGTCACTAACACACTCATCCTTCAGTTTCCACATTACTTCCACCCAGCAGCTCTGAACACAGCAGAGTGTATGTGTATGCATTCACGATCATGTGACCTGTATACAGGATTTCCATTAGAAAGGCAAAACATCTGAGGTCTGGTATCCACATCATGTTGTCCTGCTCCCAGGCTCTAATGCATGTAAAATGGTTTCAGACTTGGGCCACCATAACAGATCCCAACACTCCAGGTTCTGCCTGTAGTTTGGTGCTCTACGTCAAACAGTGATGTCGCCATTTTACAAAGAAGTAACTGTAAAATACTCAATGAAATGAAGTCAGATATGCAGGCAGATCAGTGCAGTATATTATTATGTATAATTTCAATTAATGATAAATCCTGAAAAGAAAACCTCAACTGTACTGGATGCAGCTTATTTGAACGTTAGAAATGATCAAACAGCTTAAAGGTTAACATCCCTATTCACATCACGTGTTCTTCTGTGGCTTTGATCAAGTCTTCAGCCATTTTGAAGAAATTCACTTCCTTTGGTGTTTTAAAGGAATACTTGGAATGTTTCCATGGTGAATCACTCCTAAAATGTAAGGATACTTTAGGAATGCGAAAGTTTTCCCAGCCCTTTAACCCTGGAACAGCCAGTCTGCTCGATCTGGACTCAGTGTGTTGTTCTCTGCACTGTAACTTGCAGTCTTTGTGTCAGAGTCCCATGAACTTCTGATGCTGCCCACCATAATTCCAGCTCATTCTAAATGGGTTAAGGACCAAGGTTCAGAACCCATATCACTACCATAAAGCCAGCAGTCTCACCCCCTTCTGGACCCAGAACCAGGTTTATCAGCCGTGTTATTCAATGTTTCACTATCCTCCAACTAAAAGAATTAACCTAACCCATTTTTCCTTCTCAAAACTGCTCAGAACCACGTTTCAAACCCAAACTCTTTTCATGAAGTTAAGTCTGGTGGTAATGACACATTGTTCCATGTATTCCCTGAAGTGCATCTCTCTGCTTCCACTTTGTGTTGGTTGGCTCAGCCCCTTAATTTGTTGTCTTCAGGTAATTTTTGTAATTAACTGTCATCAGATCCAGTCCCTGATGCTGCCTACAGAGAGACTTCTGGGTCTGCAGCAGCTGTTTAAACTTAGTCTTTCAGGCTGATGCTCCTTCTGGACCTCTGTGTTCCTCTTAGGAACTTCGTCTGGTTCTGCCATCCCTACAGAAAAGGCAGTCTCAGTTCAGACTGTTCTCACTGGTGGTTCAATGATGGTGAAACCAGATACCAGAAGCTATCAGAGCAGGGGTGTCCCTCGGAGGACTCTTCTCCTCAGAGAACACCTCTAACAGCCTAACTCACTCTGACTCTGGACTTCTGGATCGGTTTTATTTGGGCTGTCCTTTAAACAGAACCTTATGCTGACACCAGAGTTGCTAAAAGAAAGTAAGCTTCATTGTTGTTGAGCAAATTATTTCTTTCCACAGTCCCTCAGGCTCAGGACAGGAGATTGGATCAAAGAGAAGCTTCAGTGCAATCTGTTGGTTTCCTAAGCTGGGAAATTGTTTTTGAATTGGCTCTATATGAATGAATTGGATTATTTTGAATTTAAGTAATTGGATCTGATTGGATTATGTTTCCAATGAATTGGACTGTAATTGTCTTCAATTGGACTGTGTCATTAAAGTGCCTTGAGTTGAAATTTGTGGTAATTTTGCACTTTATGAATAAACTGGATTGAACTGAATTGAACTTGGAAGTTCTTTTGGATAAAAGCATCTGTTAAAAATACCTAATCATTACGTAAATGTCCACCTTTGGGGACTGCTTTTATTACCAAAAGTAGTACACCATAGTTTGGACTCACAGTGAGGTTATTTGTATGTTCTGGTCTGACCAGTTTTATGTATCTGCTGTAGCATTTCCAAGATGGCCGTCGTGCTCAGCAGCACATAGAGAGCTCCTGGAAACAGCTGGAGTCTGTAAGTGAACCACTAACATCGACCCTGAGTCAGAAGTTTTCCTGATCAAATGAAAATCACACTGATAGTAATAAGTTCAACATTAGAAATGTTTTGATGAATTTGTTGTTGTTCAGAGTAAACGTCGGTTTGAACGTGACTGTAAGGAGGCAGAGCGAGCTCAGCACGTCTCAGACAGGATCGACCTCGACAAGACAGAGGGAGAGAAGGTACAGAACAGCACAAGGTTCACTGAGCATCAGGATTAATAAAAGTAAAGCCCTGTGTGCCTGTGCTGCACTGCTGATAGCTGTTTTTATTGTTTTATTGCATCATTGTGGTCATATTTACCTCATCTGAACTCCTGTTTGTGTCTCTCAGCGCTGCTCACTTAAGGTAAGGTTACTTATTAAAGTATTAGTCAACATTTTGTTTGTTTTTTGTTGTTATAAATCATTTTTACATGTCTGCCGGTTTCAGGCTCGACAAACAGCTCAGCAGAAACAACAGACTGCTGAGGAGTCCAGGAAAGACTACATGACAAGTTTAAACCAGTTTAATCAGGACCAGCACCAGCACTACCACACACTGGTACCAGTTATATACCAGGTAAATCTGCGCCTCTGATACCAGGGTTTGGGTTTTCACAATTTGACCCTGCAGGCTGGGACAAAAATGGGAACGGACATGCAAAATACTACCAAAGAATATTTATTTTTACAATAAGAAAATATTTGGCATGTGGATGCAGGCAGGGCACAGATTTATGCCAAAAGCCTATTTCTTCACAACAAATTAGATTTGTGGATAATGAAAATTGATTTGAGATTATTAGATTACATTTCTGAGAGAAGAAGAAAACAGTTCTCATCAATAAATCATCCTGAATCCGAATGGTACTTGCACTACCGGGCTAAATTCCAACCTGTGAAAACATGGAGCCTCTAAAACTATAAAGAGTAGAGACTTCCCTCCAGAACAGAAGGGGCCTTAAAGTGTCTCCCTGGGTGTTATGGGTGATTGTTGTGGATGTGTCTTCTGACTGACTGGGGCCTGTGGGTCAGAATACAGAAAGTCACCCAACTGCAGATGAACTGGCTCAGAACAATTATGTGAAAAGTTTGTTCATGAGAGTGTATGGAATCATTATGTTAAAAGCTAATAGGATTTCCAAAAACAGTCCTGTTCTCCAGGTGAGTGGGGGCCTGGTGAACAGCACACAGAAGGGGAGCGGTTCTCCCTGTAAGCGTTCTGGTAAAGAAACCCAGAGAAGTGTTCTTCATTTGTGCCATTTGTACCATCGCCAGATACTCAAAGCACTTCATGATTATTGGAGTCAGAGCCACCGGCTGATGGCCATTCAGGCCTGAAATTGCTAAGGACTGTGGGATGGTGGCTGTCTTGAAGCATGTCAGCACCTTCATTTGGAGGAGGGACATGTTAAAGATATCTGTCATTATCTCTGAGAACTGGTGCCCACAATGCTTATTTTGGAGGAAGCTGATGTAGCAGCTTAGCTCTGCTGGTGCAGTGTTGGCACTCAGGGATGTAAACAGCCACTATGAACACTGCTGTGAGCTCACAGGGAAGGTAGTCAGTGGGTTTACATGATGAGATTAACTCCACTATAGCTACAGTTGGGTTCTGCTCCTTATCTGAGGGTAATTATCCTTTGTTATATGGCAGTGAATGAATGGAATCACTGGCACAAAGCATGCAATACCACAGTAGATAGGTGGCGCTGTCCCCATTTCAGCTACCGCTAATAGAGCCACTTCCTGTTGACGTCTAGACTTTTTTCAATTTTTAAAACATTTTCTTTCTTACAATGGTTAATGTCTATTACTGATTTTTATTCTGTAAAAATGGTTTCCTTAATAAGGTATCTATCAATTCAAGTTTAATTTGTGGATGGTACGGTGAGCTGTGTTCACAGACAATGATCCCTGGAAGTGTTCCTGATCCCATGCAGTGATTTCCAGGATAGAATCAGGTCTGTTTTTAATGCAGAGCTGCCTGAGGGCCTGAAGGTCACAGACATCCAGGACTGATGCTCAGAGATTCAATTCAGTTTTATTTACATAGCGCCAAATCAGTCCCATTCATTGTAATCACAATCCAATTAATTCAATTTGAAATGAGTTCCTAGCTAAGGAAACCAACAGATTGCTCTGAATCTTCTCTCTGATCCAATCCCCGTCCTGAGCTGCATGTGGCGACTGTGGAGAGAAAAAACTCCCTTTTAACAGGAAGAAACCTCCATCAGAACCAGAACCAGGAAGAAACCTCCATCAGAACCAGAACCAGGAAGGGTCCATCTGCCTGGACCAGCTGGGGCTGAGAGGACAGGAAAGAGGGGACAACAAGCAGCGTAACACCAGGCCAGAGATACCTGCTGAGAGAGAGAAACACAAGTTAATGACAGCAATGCTGTCATCTGTACATGGAGGGAGGAGAGGTGCATCATGGGAGCTCCCCCAGCAGTCTGGGCCTATAGCAGCAGAACATGGAGGGAGGAGAGGTGCATCATGGGAGCTCCCCCAGCAGGCTGGGCCTATAGCAGCAGAACTATGGGATGTTTCAGAGATGTCTCCAGATTCTCTAAATCTCTGGATGATGATATGTTCTGTAGATGATGGAAGATTCAAAGTCTGAGAAATATTTTTCTGAAATAATTGGACCTCTGTCCATCTTTACTTCTGAGAGACTCTGCCTCTCTAAGGTGCTCTTTTTATGCCCAGCTATGTTTCTGACCTGTTTCTGAATGACCTGATTATTTGTTGCTCATGTTCCAACTTTTTAAAGATGTGTTGCTGCCATCAAATTCAAGATTAACTTATATTTATCATAAACAGTAAACTGTGATGTTTTCAATGTGCTGTTGTGAGTAAAATCTATCTCTGCTCTGTCACCTCTGACAGTCTGACTAGTGGTTTCCCTCTATGTAGCTTATTGTTAGCTTTGATGTTAACTGTTGTGTTATATCCTCATTTGTAAGTCGCTTCGGATAAAAGCGTCTGCTAAAAACATAAATGTAAATAATGATTTAATATTGTTATTTACATTTACATTATCGGTTAGTGGGAGACCTGGGTTCAAATCCCCTGCATGAAAGGTACTGCCTCCTGTAGGGGTCCTCAGGCAAGCCCCGACTTACCAGGGGAAGTCGCTTTGGATAAAAGCGTCTGCCAAATGCATAAACATAATTTCATGCAACAATTTTGGAATTAGCTCTGTGTCTAAATACCACAGCCAAACTATTTAAGTAGAACATATGAATGAAAACTTTAGTATTGGAGGTACAGAGACACCAGGTGAACCCTCCACATGAGCCTGAGCATCCATTATTACAGATGTGGGTAAATCAAAGTGTATTAAGGTGTTCATCTTTAATGTAGCGTATTCAGGACATGGAGGAGCGACGGATCGAGAGGATAGGTGAAGCAATGCGTCTGTCTGCAGAGGCCGAGAGGAAAGTTCTTCCTGTAGCAAGTCACTGTCTGGATGCTATGATGGATGCTGCTGAAAGCATCCAGGCCAGAAAGGTGAGTCCCTTTCAGCTTCAGTCTGTCACCCCTCTGTTCATTGAGCTCCTCTGGCTGCCCTTAGCCGCTCGCATCCAATTCAAGTCCCTGATGTTAGCTACAAAGAGCTTAATGGAACGGCTCCATCTACTTGAATGCTCTTGCAAAGGCTTCTGTCCCAACTGGGTCCCTCCGTTGGTCCCAGGATTGTCGTCTAGCAGCTCCTACACCACGCCTAAGACAATCCAAACTCTGTTCATGTGTCGTCCCACGATGGTGGAATGACCTACCGAGCGCTACCAGAACAGGGGCGTCCCTGTCTATCTTCAAGAAGCTCCTGAAAACCCAGCTCTTCAGAGAGCATCTCCTATCCCAGCACTTACCTTGTACTTCCCTCCCCCCTCTATCTCTGCACTTTATCTTTCTGCTCTTCCTTCTATGCCTAATATCTAATATTCAGTAAACCACATTTAATAGTTTGATGTTTTTGTTCAGTTACATTTTCTGTTTTAGTTCTCATGAGATGCTAAGCACCTGTTTTATTCATCGACGTAAAGATCCAGTCCCCTCAGGTGGTGTTGTGCAGACATGTTCAGCAGTTTTATCTCCTGTAGGCCTCACTGAGGCATGTGGGGTCGAAGGTTAGATCTGACACTGTGGACACCATCTGTTTGCAGGACACACGTCAGGTGGTGGAGGTGTTTAAATCTGGCTTCGATCCTCCAGGAGACGTAGAGTTTGAAGATTATAGCGCCACCATAAGGCGGAGTATCTCTGAATCTAGTTACCTTGACAACCGGATGGAGGGGCGGAGACATAGCAGGAAGCTTTGGCCCTTCTTACGAAAAAACAAGGTATCCAAACACACACACACACACACACCTGGAAGACTCACCTGCCTGAACGGGCTCTCTTGGTGTCTGTTTCTCTCACCAGTTGTTGACCCTCCTGTCCTCCCCTCGGCAGCCTCCACCGCCACCCCCAACCTCCCCTTCACCTGGGGGTGTGGTTAACTGCCCGCCGTCCCCACCCCCTGCCTCCAGAGAGCCAATCACACAACGACTCAATGACCTCATGAGCTCTGGTTCCAGAACCAGGAAGCAGTGCCTCCGAAGCCTTAAGAGAGGGGTAAACAGACACACAAAGTGTGTGTGTGTGTATATATATATATATATATATATATATGTATATATATGTATATGTGTGTATATTCATAATATATCAGCATGTTGGATGTTAGAAATTCACTTTGACTAAGACCAGATTATTTTTGCCAGATACACAGAAACACATGGTCCTGGAACCAGTGTGATCCAGGTTCTCCAGGATTTAATGGTCGGGTACCTCATTAAGGAGAGAGTTTAGAGAGTTTTTTGTTCTGAGCAGCCCAGCAAACACAACACCTTCAGAAGCCAATCCAACAGTTTCGACAAGTCCGACAAGGCCTCTTTGACCAAAACAGCAGCAGAGAAACCATCAATATTGGCTGAATTTCTCAGAAAATTTTATAATATCCTCCAAAGATCTGCTGCTAGCATTGCTTCTAATAAAGGTGATATCACTTGCAGCCGAACTGCAAAAGCAAGCAAGTTAAGAGGGAACTAATACTTGCTAAAAAGGATAAAGTGCCGGTAATTCCCAACCCACCTGGGATGGTGTTAAATCTGTGATGTTGTGCATTGCTTTTTTGTTGTATGCTGGTGTTCTTTTAATCTTTGCTGTTAGGGTTGCATGCAAAGATACACACAGACACATCTCAGAACTGTCCTGCCAAATGTATTTTGTTTCTTCCATGCTCTCCTTTGGTCGGACAGCTGTCACTAAAACTGGTGAGTATCTCACCTGTCAGGTGAACCAAACACATGATCTGAACTGCTGATGATGTTTCCAGTTTTGTATTAACAGATGAATCTGAACTGTTGCAGGGCTCCAGTCCAGCAGACTGCAGCCACCTTCAGCCTGAGCAGCGACGCAAGAAGCTTCAAACCAGAATCAACAACATCAACCAGGAAATACAAAGAGAGAAAGAGCAGAGGTAGCACACACACGCCTCACCAAAATCGTATTAAATCCAGCTTCTTAAAGATAATCCAGCTGGGTTTGAGTTCCTCCAGCATGGAAACACTCAGCTGGACTCAGATGGTCTCAGCTGCTCTGTTGATGCTCCAAACTTCCATCTTTCTGCATTTTTTAGTAAAAAAAGTAACATGTATATTAATCCAGCTGAATTCCAAATAAAGCTGCTCTCATTCACATATTTTTCTGTTACTTTTGTCAGAAACTGGGACTAAAATCAGCTCATTCAGACCACGAGCCAGCTCACTTAAAGCATTTCCAGACTGTCGCTCTGCTCTAATAAAATCCTGATTTTATAACCACAGCCTAATCTGATAGAATCCAGACATGTTCACAAGTATTTTTTTCCAAGTCAAGTCTCAAGTCTCAAATGACAGTTGATGAAAGTTGTTTGAAGTATATAAATGCATTTGGAAATATGTGTGCTTGCTCTGCACCCCAGGATACATTAACAGGCGGATTAATAACTGGCTTCGAAGCCTGAACTTCTCATGCATAACATTTTTCAGCGCAATTTCAGTGGATTTTTTATTTTTTTTGACAGTGTCAAACTGGAATTTTATCAGGTGTCCCTGAAATTGTAAATGTAGGCTATTTTAAAACCGCAATTAGATTAACGTTAAGCTACATCTACGTAGACTTGGCTTAGCAATTAATTTGATAACTGTTAACCAAGGCTACTTAACCAAAGTGAACACTTTATAACCAAATGTGACAACATATGGCACAGTTCCAGCTGAGCTTGAAGCTGCCGTGGATGTGAGGCTATGTTGCCCTCAGCCTGCCATCAGCCTTCATACATCGAAATTAATGAAATAAAGATGAGAAACAATAATTTCATGAAATGAAGATTGTTTTTACGAGTCCCAAACCTCGAGTCCAAGTCATGTCTCAAGTCTTTGTCAAGTCCCCATCTCTGACAGAATCACCATTAAAGTAACTTAAAGACAGCATCTGTGCAGTGAATTCAGCTGGACCTGCATGGACCATGGTCTCCCACAGTGGAAGTTAAAGCGAGCCGGATGTCTGTAAGATTTTCTCTCACAGTCCACAGCCTCAGACAGACTTCAGTCAGTACCTGGGTTCTGCTGCTGTGCAGGTATACTGGGACCAGGATGCTGGTTCGGATAGATGGACCGGTCCAACTGTAGCTCCACTCAGCTGTTCATGTAACACTGACACAGATTGGTGTTGTGTGTTGTTTTACTACCAGTGTTATTAATATGTTACAACATTTTTATCACATTGTGATTGTCCTTACAGAGCAGCACTGCTTCCTGCTCATAAAAACTGCATCACTTGCACCATTTTACCTCCCCAGCTGTTGTTTATTTAAGTTTTTCACTCTCTCTGTGTTGTGTGTCTCAGAGATGCTCTGCTGAAGATGAGGGAGGTTTATGAACGAAGTCCTCAGATGGGTGACGCCGGCAGTTTGGAGCCTCGACTGGAGGAAGTGAAGCAGAACCTGCAGAGACTGGAGGAGGAACTGAGGAGGAACCAGGTTTGAAGTGCACTTATTCACTGTAAATGCAGCTTTCTGTATATTTACAGACGCAGCCTATAAACCCATTGGGTTCATTTTGAGTCTGTTACTGGGTGTATTTCTGTGCCATTGAGAGTTTTTTGTGTTACTGCAGGTGTGGCTGTCAGAGGCTGACAGCAGATTGTCTAACCACAGCAGCAGAAGGCAGAGTGGAGGTTGTGGATTAAATTCTCAGGCAACAACGCCAGGCAGCAGCAGCTTGAAAAAGGTCGACAACCGCAGTCCAGCCAGCAGAGAGAGGTACTGACTCAATACTCTGAGTCACGTGTTGTTGTAGTTCTTTGTAAATAGGGTTTTTTGTTTTAATTGATGCTCAAAGACTGAACACTTAAACAACCGTCTGTCTCTCCTCAGTCCTGACGGCAGTTACACCGAAGACCACAGCACAGAGCTTCACTTTAAGTCCCGAAGCTCTGAATTTGATGATGACGACTTTGAAGATGAAGAGCCATTACCGAGTATTGGCACCTGTAAATCTCTTTACCCTTTTCAAGGTACTCAGTTGTATTTTCTGCAGTCTTTGGTGTTTGTGAGCTTTTAGTTGAAGGTGTTTGGATTTATCTACATGAAACAAAATGCCTTTTACTACTAAGGTAAACGCAGCATCATTTTGAAGTTGTCCAAAGGCAACAGCTGGCTAACATCTACAGCAGTTAGTTCATTTAGATTAGACATATTCACCTTTATACATTCACCCATTCACAACAAAATGCCAGGGCACTCAAAACGAATAAACTCAACAGTTCCACTGGATTAGGAACTTGGGAGACAGTAGGAAGACGCCAAACTTTCCACCAAAGTGGCTACATTTTTTAGCCAACAAGCTGCTTGGCTGACTAGAAGAGACAATTAATAAAACTTGGGAAAGAAAAGTGGCCAAGTCCTCAACAGACAAATCACCCCTAACCCTTTAGGAGGAGCTTTCTGCCACATTCAGCTATTATAAAAGTCAGAAAATGTGGAATGAGGAGATTATGTGACTGCTTCACATACAGAATGGATGTAGGCTTTCTGCTGCAAAGCACATCAGGTTATCCACCTCAACTGACAGCCTATTTGTGCTGAATGTACAAGGCCCTGCCAAGGCAAGGCTTTGACTGGCACTGCTCGACTTTCTACTCTCCACCTGAAAAGGAAAGCAACCCCAGCTCAAACCAACAAATGGAGTTTAAGAAAGGACCTTAGGTTGGAATTGGACAGAAGACAGTATGTAACCTGTTTGGCAGGAGCCTACACTAGACACTATGAGCTGATCTCTCACTTAAAGCTTGCTCTGGCAGATGAGAGGGATCCTGAACGGGGGATTGTCATGGCACCTCTAAGGAAGTGGTAATTCCAGACCAGTCATCCTCAGTCAGTCCATATTCACTGACACAAATAGCCTTGAAGGCGCTACCCCTATACCTCACAAGATAGTAGCAGACTTCCCTTCCTTGCATGGATCAACACACCACGCCATAGATGTGCAAAGGCATGCCATTCTAATGGCAGATCGCTGTTCTTCAATAAGAAGATTTATCAGTGAACAGACTCTCTGAAGGAGACAAGTCAACTTCTGCCTTACAGAAATTACACCAGATCTCTTCAACCACCTGACCCGGTAAACCTTGACTCAGGTGGTCTCTGGAAAAAAAAAGGCAGTGTCCATTCATAATGGAGAGAAATACAAAGGTTCACCCCCAAAGAAACGTGGGCTCCCCTGCAAAAGGTGTTGAAAAAACTAACAAAACAAAGTCCAGAATCTGACTTAGTTTGCAACACTTCAAGAAAAACACCCTTGAAGTTACTGGGTTGGAGTTAACCCGACTTTGGATCTATGTGATTCAGTGTTGTTCTACTTTGGTTCTGTGTGGCTCTGTGGTCTTTAAATCTGTTTGTTGATCTTCTGCAGGTCAGAATGAAGGCACGCTGTCAATGGTGGAGGGAGAACTACTGTCTGTAGTGGAGGAGGACAAAGGTGATGGCTGGACAAGAGTGCGGAGGAACCCGGAGGAGGAGGGATATGTTCCCACATCCTACATCAAAGTCTTCCTGGACAGCAGTGCCAAAGGTGCCATGACCTACATATAACCTCTTTGTGACCTGTTATGACCTGTAAATATGACCTTCATTTGACCCCCCGCCCACTGACCTTTTGATGACCTTTGTAAATCCTCTGACCTCTTGTGACTTTTGACCTTTGAATGTCACCACATTCGTTGCCTGTTAACCCTTTAGGCACCATATTTTTTTAAAGAAACATTTGAAGAACCAGAGTTCAACAGGCTGCAGATTAAAAATGATCAGAGATAAAGAGAAACTGTAAATGGGAAAAATGCTGAGTGTGACACAAAGATTATGAAGGTGGTAAATTTAATCACCTAATTTCCATGTGGTGACATCACTGATGACATCACTGTGTGGCGGTGCCTTGGATTCCACAACTTGTAGTGAACATTGGATTTTTAACACCTTTCCATACATTTTTTAAACATTTTTAGCTGTTCCAACTTCTGAACTTTTTCGTGTTTTTCTGTCATTTTATCCACACAAAAACAACAAAAAATCAGTAAAACGAATGTCAGGAAGAATCAGTAAAATGTCTTTAATCAGATCCTGATTCTTCAGTGTTTGAGTGGCCAAGAAGTGGTGTTTAAATCTGTCAGTTTCATCAGTTAGGAGGAGGAACAACAGCTCAGTGGGCTCAGCATCTGTCACATTTCTGTCAAATAAAACATGTCTGCCATTTAATGGTACTGAGTAGAAACAAGATTTGATGTGTAATGTGGGACTTTCAGCCTGTTTTATTCAGGTTTTGGACGCTTAAAGGGTTAACATCTGAACATGTTTCTCTGCTGCTGTTTGAAACCAGTCACCTCTGTAAGACACCTGTAAAACTGTAAGACGTGTGTTTCCTACTAAAGCTCTGCCTCACATGATGAGTTCAGGTGCCCCTGTTTAGCTACATGATCCTTTCAGAGCCTAAACAATAACACACACTTTACATGTAAATGTTCATTTGATACTGGTAGCTACTTTGATACAGATGGACTGATCTGCTGTAGTGTGTTACGGAAGCAGTGTGTTAAATATCTGTGAAAGGGATTCAGAGTCTGAGATGTTTGATGATAACTGTAAAAATTCAACACGCATATTTACGCTTGGTGGTGAAGCAACGTGTCTTTCCTCAGTCTTCTTCCCTGTTAGGATGCGAGAGAGATGCAAGAAAAACTGCTTGTCTTCACTCTAAGCTCCAATAGAAGCTTCTTCATATCCTGATCTCCTCGTTTCCTTTAAACTCAATCAAGCAGAAATAAATATGTTCTGAGTTTGTTAAAACTCTGTTAAACGGTATAACTTCCATTCCCATGATGGATAATTCTTGCTGAAGATTCAGCAGCGTGAACAAGCCATTAGCAGAAAGACTCAGTCTGGCAGTTTCAGCAGAGCTTCCCAGCATTCCTTAATCCCAGCTGTCTTCAGAAAGGTTAGTAAAACTACCAGGTGGAAAATGAGGTGGGTGTTGGTGATGATCCTCAACTGTTTGTCCCTGCAGCACAGAATCGATCCACAGAGCATCCACTGAGCATAGTTACTGCTATGGTCAGTTGGTTCTCTGAGTAGCTGCACAGCCCTGGAACCTCCACAGTATGTTGTTGGCTCCTCACCAAATTATCCCACAGTGTTACTCAGTACGTGCACATACAGCCCTCCAACATCAGCAGAGCTTCGATTCTACTTAACTCTTCTATAAATGAATCCAGTTTTTCTTCTTCTCATCATTCCTCTTCAGTCTAAGTCAACAGCCCAAGTTCTAAAAGTTCTGACATCCTGTTAGGATGGATTTCTCTGATGAAAGCAGGACAGTTAGCAGGTCTGTTTATAGCTATCCGGTGCTAGGGGTGGGGTTAGCTCTTACTTGTCTTAGATACTTAATCCCCCTGGATAACACACGTAACATGTTTCCATGAAAATCTCCAAATTTGCTTCACTCAGACTTTAAGGTGCTCTTTTGGACTGGAAGATATTTGTGATGATGGAGGGGTGGGGTGATTTCTGGCTCAAATGAGCAGAGAGGAAGTTAGTAACGAAAGCACCACTGTGATGTGTACCTGGTGTTCAGGACCAAACTGTGATCAGATCTCAACAGGTGCACCTAACCCATACAGGTGAATACATTTTGAGTAAAAACCTACAGGAAGCAGATAGAAATGAACAAAAACTGCATAATGGAAGTTGTTGCTCACAAAAAGGGATGTGATAAGTGTTTTCATGCCTTGCGGATGCACCTAGGGTCTGATCAGGTGTCACCTGAGATCATGTAGCGAGGAACTAGTGACCCAGTGGTTCTAGTGGTTCAGCAGATTTTCAGTTTTCAGCTTCCCCAAAGACCCAGCGATAGTGATTGTGGTTGGTTTTTCTTGGCCAGGAATACAGTCAGAAAAATGTTTGGATTTGTTCGCTATAATTCACGTACAACAGTTTTATGAAAAAGAACTAGTACGATGCTTGCTTTGTAGGAAGGCTGAAGCTGGAAGTCGAACTCTCAGTACTAAATTAAACATTTGTGTGTTTTGTCTTGTCATTAGGCGTAAGAATTCATTTTAATAGAAACATTAGAAACATCTTGGATACAATGAGTGAAAGAGCAGCTGAGTGGGGTAAATGGTATTTTGTATTAAGTACCGTATTTACTAAGTTGCATCAGTCAAAAAATGCGTCATGAAGAGTAAAAAATCATATATGTTGCATTTATTTAGAAATTTATTTCACAAAAACCCCAACCAAGAACAGACATTTAATCTGGAAAGGCAAGTTATTCAGCTCCACAACAACAACAGAACAACAGACTGAATAGGTATGTTAATGTACATATTAACATGAGGGGGACCTCGTCCATGTTGATAATATGATCTGGTGACACGTTGTGTTTGGTTACCTGCTTTTCAATGAACTCTCAGAAACTGTCGCCCTTGGCTTGGAGGCACTTTCTGACACACCATTTTCCGAGCTCTGATAGAGAGGCGGTTGTGTTGCATGAAGCGGTAACACCAAGAAGGCCCGCCTGCAGTGTTATTTTTATTCATCTCCTTGGCAAGTAGCAGAGCGCTGAGACGTAACTGCACCGTTGACGAGCCTCTCTCAGCGGTACGTTGTTCCAGCGCCCACCTGTGGACTCGTTCCTCCAGCTCTGGCCATCTTACTTTCAGCCAGCGATTAGCTTTCTTTCTTTTCTTCATCGAAGTAAGATTAACTTCTGCTTTTCGCCTGTCCATCACAAGTTTCTCAAACTCCAAACTTTCTTTCGACTGCTTGATGACTGTTTTTGGCTGCATATTTTACTACCTGCAGTTTGTAATCTGCAGAATAGGATTTTCTTTTTGGCGGCATTTTGTTGTGTTCAGTTGTCTTTAAGTTAATGTTTCAGTGGTAGAGGAGCAGCATAGTTGTTTCAAGCCTTAAGTGTCCTCTTGAGGCGGTAGATAGCAATGTTTACTCCTTGGTTCAAGTCAGTCAATATGAATTAACATTTAAAAACACGTTAAATGATATATATTTTGATATAAAAGTCCAGGTCCAGCCAAACTAAGAAATAAGTGTGACTTGTAGTCTGAAAAATATGGTAATATCTCATTTGTTTATGTAGCAACCGAAAGTAGCCATATATTGTTTCTACAACTCAGAAACATGGGGTTACTCTCATAATCAACCATGATTTGATGTACCTATTCATGCACATCACATATTGTGTACAATAAGGAGCTCATACCAACTTAGCCTCAGGTAACAATGAAGGTGTGTAAATCATTATCTGTTCTAGTTCTTCCAGCAGATGTTTTCTGCCTTAGTTGGTATTTCAGCTCACACATCGACCCGTTAACATGGGAGATCATGGGGAAATATCTTTATGGTGAGGCTGACAGACGATATAATCCATAATGTTGCACAGTTGGAGGTAATGAGCAGATTTACTGTACTCTTTGTTGTGCAGCTCACTTTCATATTTTGGATCGGATTCTGGATCGAACACATATGGCTGGATCTGAGGTGTTGTGATGCTGAAAAACATAGTGTTTGTCAAGGTTTCTCCTTTGTTTACGAGTTGCTTTCTGACCTTCACCAGTCCTCTCCCACTCCCTCTCGATGAGCCTTTTTGACCTATCAGAAGACGCTTCCCCAGATCCTCTCATTATCAGGAAAACAATAACCCCTCTCCCTCGTTTTGGAACAGTTACAAACTATTTGGAGTTCTGAAGCGTGCAAAGCTACCACAAAGTTTTACTAACCCTAACCCAAGATTAAGAATGAAATGACAGGAAATCATCCTGCTGTGTCCTCTTTCTGTCTAAGGCCAAGTGTGACACTCCATTAGTCTGTGGAAAAAAATGTGATGTTAGTGGTTCATCCTGACTTCATGGCAAGAAACGGAATGATTACTACAGTTTTAGCTGAAACAAGCTGACGGTCAGCTGTTTTTATCCTGTATCGCATCTTCAACTATAAAGCATTTCATATCATTCAGTTTATTTCTATATTTCTAGTGCACAAACGAGTTATTTCAAGGCACTTCAACATTGAAATACTGTTCAATCTAATTGAATGTACTTTTGTATTAAATTCATTATAATTTGGTGTTGGCTTCATCTTGAACTGGATTCTCCATCTCTTCTTTTTTTTAGGGTAACTTAACCCTGGGTTAACAGATAAATAATCAGAGCAGACTTCACAACTTAACTTTATTAACGTAAAGAAATCAAACCAACTGGAGCTTATTATCTATGTTTTATGATGAGTGGTGACCAGTTTTAGGAACAATACCACCCCCTGATACGTTGGAGTTAATCAGGCAGTTTGTGTGGAAAAAAAAAGTCAGAAAACAAATGAATTGAACGTGTGTTCATAGCCTGAATTTGTTGTGTGCTTAAAGTCTGATCTTTCTACTATTATATCAACTATAATGTATTATGCATGATATTATAGAGGAAAAATGACCTGCTGTCATTCATGGAGTCACACTATCACACGTCAGGCTGCAACAGCTCTGAGTGTCGAGTTTAAACCCAGATTAACCTCAGAGTTCCATCGTGTCACGGGGGCTCATCATTACTGAATTATAACCTGCATCATCCAATCTGCCCCTGAAGACGCTGTCAGCCATGAAACTGCCAAATGTTAGCATTCATTCAGTTAATTCAGCCTCATATTTTACCTTTCATCAGTCATAACAAACCGATCATGTGATAAATGACAATATCATCTTCACTGATTTTTGTGCTAACTATTATCTGCTCATCGGCTGTAAAATGTAAGGAAACAGTGAAAATGACTCCAAGCTGTCATACTCGGACGTTCCAGCTGACAAAACAGCTGATTGCAAATTAAATCCAAATCATCATCAACACAGAAGCTTTAGTCACACAAACAAACCTTGTGATAAGTTTAAAACAATGATTCCTGTTCATCGGCGGTTTCCTTCTTGGGAACCTGAAGCAGTTTGATCCCAGTGTCGTCCGACTCTTCCTGGTCTAACATCTGCCTGTCTGTCTGCCTGTCTGTCTGTCTTGTAGGCTTTGTGCAGAGTAGTCGGCTAGTCTAGCACAGTAGTCGACCACTGAGGACGTCTCTCCACAGGAAGTGATGTAAGAGCTCAGAGCCGGTCTGGTGACAGCTTTTCATTGGACAGATATATCAACCAATCAGCAGCCAGACAGCTTTTGACGTGTGATGAAACAAAAACCGGACTAAGAATTATTCAGAGATCAGTCAGAGATCAGAGGCTGTACACATTGATATCTAATCAGATCTTGAATGAATGTTTTCAGAAGAATTCGTCCTTAGATGTAGAAGAATATTAATTAAATGCTTATCTTCTATTAAACTTTACTCCTTTTGCGCTTCTTCAGGTTTTAAACATTATTTTATGTAAAAAAAAACGTAAGGACCTTTAACTTTTTAACTTCATTGACCACATCTTCAGATGTTTAAATATCAACAAACTGGCAAGAGATCAGTTAAAAATTTAAGCATGGATCTTTAAATATGTGAAATTCTGAAATGAGACAATTTGATTAAAGAGGAACTGAAGCTGAAAATGTTGCGGCGTGATGATGTCACTACAGAGTGTGTCTGTAAACCGTGACATTACTGTGGATGTGGCCACTTTAAACCTTTGACTGTAAATATAAAGTGTAGCCCCCTGTAAACCTGCTGGTGTTAGCCACGCCCACAGAGGAGCAGCCTGTGGAGGCTCCACCCCTTTCCCTGTTTCCTGCTTGTTGATAAATGATCGTGTTATTGATTGATTGTGTGAAATGTGAAACATTTTTGATTGACTCAACAGTGAGATACTGATCAGCTGTTTATTGATTTTCTTTTTCATGAGATGTGAGACTGCTGCTCACACTCTTTTCAAGTTCCTGTATTTTAGATCTCAAAATAAAGGACACTTTGAGTTGAACGTCGGCCTCAGTGGGTTTTTGTTTTTAGTTTAAATGAAGAAAACCCATATTTCACAACCTTTACTTGATTAAAGAACCATCTGAACTGCTGAGTTTATGCGAACTCGGGCCAAAAAGTTCTCATTTCTCAGAGGGCTCTGGACACTGAGAAACTCCCAGATAGACAGCATGTCTTCATGGCCTTCTCTGGCTTTCTTCACATCCTTGGAGCGAAGAAAGCCACCAGCCGGCAGGTGGTTGATGATTCAAACACAAACCCTGGATTTCACTGCTCCAGTTCTTCCTGGTTGGTTTTAGTTTTTACTGTTCATGTTCCGAGTCGTATTTTCAGGTTTTTCGATTGTCTCAGTCTACTCTTTGTGAAAAAAGCTAAAGTAAAAAAGCCTTTTTTACTTCAGTCTGAGAAACATAAATCTGTTATATCGAACATCGAAGCAAAAATATGGAAACCAACCGTTTATAAAATACAGGTGAGACTAACATTAAATGCAAAATTTTCTTTGATTGTAGATTAATTCACGGAAAAAGATTTAGAATTCTTTGAAAACAGCATCTGTGAGAATGATGATGATCATGTTGAAAGAAGCAGAGTGATGGTTTCCATAGCAACTCACAATCAAAAAGTCCACCTCCATCATCTGTATCACCACAGGAACCAAAGCATCAGTTAAACACTGATGTTAAAACTGCCGTCAGTTTTTCAGGTGAACACTGACTCTCATTTAGGACTTTTTATTTGGTATGTTGGATTTCTGTGTTGTTTGTAAATAGTTCATATGAACAAATGAAAAAAGCATGGGGGGCCTCTATAGGTCACCTGGCAGAGCCTCCAGCTGAAATCCTTCATTCTTGTGAAATCCTGTAGTTCAACCAGCAGATGTCAGCATTGGTTCAGAAGGTTTAACGCATTTTAAAACAGAAATCTCAGGATCAGGAACTAAATCCAACTGTCACTTAAAGCAAAAACAAAGCTGCAAATACATTAAACAGAACAATGAGACCAACTGTAGCAGGAGAGACAGTGAAATGCACAGAAGGGTTACGGTTCGTAAGCCTTCGTACCTGGACTGGACAGGAAGAGGCAGGGATAAATCAGACACACCTGTGAGCTTCTGAAGGGGGAATTCACCAATAAAGAGGAAAGGATGGAAGCTCCAGTTTGAATCCAGTTTCTGTGCATGTTTTCTCTGAAAAGGACAGAAACTTTGTGAACTTCCTGTTCAATGCTTTGTTAGAGCTGATCCCAGAGTGGATCTCGGAGCATGGACCCTGAGTCCTGTCTGCACTTATTTTTAATTACAGCCCATCTCACGCATACTTTTATACTGAATTTAACTGACAGGGTTATTAGACAGGGTCAGACTTTTTTTATTTTAGATCCAATGGAAACGATGCCAGTAAAAGACTTTATACATATGCAGTTTGTTTAGGTTGATGGTAAGACTACAAACCAGATTTAACTAATTCAATTTTAATAAATGCGCTTTCATGTGCACCTTTCTTGAAGTTTGCAAAAAAAAATAAAACAAAATAAAATTATTTTCAAATCATTAAATTGCCTTTGAATAGGCAAAGGTTTCAGGCTATAATTTAAATAGATTTTTAAATAATTACAATATTTTTTACAGAGGGGATTTTATCATTTCAGAGGTGTAACCCAGACCCAGAACTTACTTAAGGGATTATATATCTCATCTAGCCTGGGAATGCCTTTGGATCCCCCAGGAGGAGCTGGAGAGTGTCGCTGGGGAGAAGGATGTCTGGGTTTCAGTCCTGGACCTGTCGGCTTCAACCTCACCTTAGATAATTCAATTCAATTCAGTTTTATTTATATAGCACCAAATTACAACAACTGTCATCTCAAGGCACTTGAATAATATTGTCCAATTCAAGCCAATTGGAATTAAATTCATTGTAATCATAATCCAATGAAATCCAATTAATTATTCAATTCATATGGAGCCAATTCAAAAAATAATATCCTAGCTAAGGAAACCAACAGATTGCACCGAAGCTTGTCTTCAGTCCAATCTCCAGGAAGAAACCTCTGGCAGAACCAGAACCAGGAAGAAACCTCTGGCAGAACCAGAACCAAGAAGAAACCTCTGGCAGAACCAGAACCAAGAAGAAACCTCTGGCAGAACCAGAACCAGGAAGGGTGGCCATCCACCTTCCATAAGAGGAAGATGATGGATGGATGATTGTTTTGATTCCTTTAAAAGGCTGAAGACTTTTTTTATTTCAGCAGGATTTAAGTTAGAAGGGTTTATTTGATGTAATTTACTGTATTTATTGTCCTTTATCATTTTTATTTTTATTAATGTATTTACTATGACACTCTTTCATTTTAATGTAAGAAAGTTGCCACATAAATAAATTTAATTGTAATCCAATCATAATCCAATTAAATCAAATAAATCAAAATCCAAGGGTTAGGGATTCTACTATGTCATTTTAGAGGGTTAGGGTCAGATTGCATGGAGTCTTCTCTCCCGTCGTGTGCATGAGAGGACGGTGGTAAATATGTTCCTAGATGCCATCAGGAGAGAGGCGGGGTGCACTTAGACATGTTACCTGTCCATCACAGGACCAGAAAACAGAGTCATTAGGGATTTAAGATTAAAAGAACTTTTAGATTTCACATTAAATATTGTTTACATTTTCCACTTTCACTATTTAGATAATCAATATTAAATCATATTGAGCCGCATCCTGTTTTGGAAACATTCTGATCATTAGACATGAATGTTATATATCAGATCATTAAATAGATTGGGTTATATATGGCTACATTTGTGTTTTATTGGATGTTTCTGGACACCTTGTTTCTTCCTTTGTCACATAAATGTTGGTTTCTGTCCAACACACTCTGTGTATTTTGAACCCTGCTGAGGACCATCTGACACACACACACACACACACTGAATCACACACACACAGAAACACACAGCGCCTGCAGATGGAGACGTTGTTTCCATGACGACCCAAAGTGGAACATGATTAATTTAGAGATGCTTTCTATTCCATCTCTTCTCCTCCTGCTGGTTTGTTTCTACCTCTTAGGCCATCATGGACACATCAGCAGTATGGGACTCTTGATACTGACAGGAAACATCATGAAACAAACAAATCTGGTCAAAAATGGAATAATTCAGATCAATAAACTGTAAATGTTTTCACTCTGCTTTATCATCTTCATCTACAACAGGAACCCAAGCCAAACTCTTGATTCACAAACGTTAACTGAACCCCACACCCAACATTTACTAAACACTGAAGGGGCCGCTGATTCGCAGGACACATTTTACTCGGTGGCCAGATTTCTGAAATGAAAATCTGGGAAATTTTCATTGCAGTGGTGAAAAATCATCGAATATCATCATTATGAAATAAAACTGACACTTCCTAACGTAGGTATAGCCAGGCAGCGTCAGCTGAGCATCTTTGGCTGCTGTCACCACGTTTTCAAGCTAAGCCTCTCTTTTCCAACTTACCAACTTTAAGTTGGATCATTTTGGTTATGCTAATTTTGTCACGTTTTAGGTTTTGATTCATGTCTTGTTTCGTCATTTCCTGTTTTATTTTGAAATATTAACTTCCCTCTCGTTTCAGGTACCTTGCCCTTCCTCCTGTGTCAAGTGTCTGATTGTCTTCCCTGATTCCAAAGTGTTTCCACCTGTTCCCCGCGGCTCCTCATGTGTTCTAATAGTCTGCGTCTCCCTTGTCTTGCTGCAGTGTGTTGCAACCTGTTCCATGCCTCACTCTAGCATCCTTGTCCCACAGTAAACCACAGACTTGAATTCAAGAGCCTGGAGTTGAGCGATCCTCCCACAGTGCTATCTTTTGTTGTAAGTTTTTCCCATAGCCTTAGTTTAGCCAAGGTAAGTTCCATAGCCTGTTTTGTTCCTCCCTTAAGGAGTGATTTTGATTATCATTAAAGTTTCATAGAACCTCCATTAGAAGGATAGAGTTTTAGTTTCTTATAAAGTTTCATAGTGCCTCTGTTTTCGAGAGAGTGTCTTTTTTTTTTTTTGGTCCACCTCACTAGGAGAGCGTGTAAAGTTAGTTTGTAATCTTTAATAGCCTTTTCTCTTTTCCTCCTAGAGTGGGTTAGGGTTAGTTTTTGGTTTTTGATAAGTTTCATAGCTAAACCCTCGTCAACATAGTTATTGAGAAGAGTGCCTCTGGATTTTCATAGCACTTTGTTTTGGAGATCCTCAACTTGTTTAATTCTAAACTTTCTTGCCTTGAAATAGACCCTACATCGGTGTCCTGTGGCCCGTCACAAATTTAAGCTTATGTACTTTACTGAAACTTTATGATTATGTGTATGATGTTACTTTAAGTATATATATTGTTACTTTAATCATTAACTGGTTTGAGATCTTAGGTTAATTTGAATGACTTTGTTTTGATAATCAAGTAATAGTAACATTTATTCTCAAGGAAACCTTTTGTGGGGAAAATGTTTATTGGAATTTATTTAACACTAATACAGGCCTTCTCTGTTTTATCTTGATTATTAACCTATTCCATCATTCAGTTTATGTCAGTCGAAACCATCAAACCCAAACCTTGGTCAAGAAAATAAAATTCAAAGAATAAGAAGAATTGAATTGTCCTTTGCATCCTTCAACAGTTGATCAAGCAGTTTTTCAAGTTTGGGCAGAGTTGTGGTCACAAAAACACACAGAACTTGACATCTCCCAAACCCAACATCTATTGATCATTCACATTTTCATCTGATCAGAAATTAGCTGGAAAATTCTGAACATTGTAGCCATTTGACTGAAGAATCTAAAAACCAATATTTTGTTCCGAAGGAAAATTAAACGAGATTTCTTTTTCAAATAACTTGACACGCGTGTCCCCATGAACCTCTTCTGACCAGATGATGCATTAATACCTCTGAATCTGAACAGTTCGACATTCCTAGAAAAAGAGAAAATTGACTCCGCTGTAGAAAACCAGATTTCTCCACCTGAAATGGTCGTATAGGTTGTTGGTTTTTACCTGTCATTTGGTCTCATTATGACAGCTGATAAAGACTCGCCTCTATAAATGCCGAAGAAGAATATGACTTATGAGTCTTTTCATATCACAGAGGAAGAATGGTAACCCATTCACAAGTCTTTAGTTTATCAAGCCACAAAGTCCTCATAAGGGTAAACTATTCGTCAACCCTTGTTAATGCTCTTTTTCATCCCCTTGAAACTGGAGGAAATAAATCTTCATGTTCAACCTCAGGAGAAGAATTTAACCCATTTTGAGAAATAATTTTATTCTGATGAATCCAATGGTTTCATGGATAAACAGAAACTAAATATTAGGTCATAATAAAAATCTTAAAGGATAGAAATATGTCTTTATTCCAAAATACCTCAAGTTTGTATAATCTATTCTAATCTAAAAAAATATAGAAAAACACATTTTTATGTGTCAGCTCTGAATTAATAAAATTGGAAAATATTAAAGAGCCGACATTTTCTTCCTCAGGCCAAATGGCTTCCTGCACACACAGAAACGTTCAGCTCTCAGCACCATGGACAGCTCCCCCTCCTCCTCCTCATGCTGCTTCACAGATCTGTTCGCCAGCTCAGTTGTGACATCATCTCCCTCTCTCTCTCACACACTCCCTGGGCACAAGGATCTTGTTTCCACTCAACTGATTTTTGGCGTCTCATCAGAAAAGACGAAGAAAGGAAGGAGGAGGAGGAGCAGAAAGGGGAGCAGAGGAAGAGACGAAGAGGAGATAAGCAGACGGATACATTAATCAGATAAACAAGTTAGTAACCAAGTCAATGACCAGAGACCCAGATAACTGTATAAATACATTAATCATCAGATAAACGGCTTAGTAACCGGATTGATAACCAGGGAGCCAGGTTGAGTTGAAGTGAAGACGTGAGTGTGTTTATGGTTTCAGGAGGAACAGATGGAGTCTGAAGAAAATCATCTTTATCTGCTGCTGCTGCTTATTGGATCGCACGTCACTCTGGTAACAACACTGCTTCTCATCGTGTTCTATTAATGGCCTGCTAATGTTCTCGCTGGTTCAGCTTCATACTGTTCTGCGCTTGCTTTAAACTGCTGTTCGACTTCTTTCTGATACGGCATGTTTTGAGAGAATTGATTGCTAATCATGCTGATTGATCAGTATTTGAACATCAGATTCCAACATTTGCCTTTGTTTAATATCTTTCAATCGTTTGATGGGTTATTTTTTTTACATACTTACACAAGCTGATACTCTCAGAAATAAACTGCTTCACACCAACGATCAGTCCCAGAATGAACTTCTACAAGTTTACCTCTTGATTTTTGTTACAGATATCAAGTAAACTCTCTGCTTAGATTTGTCCAATAATTGAAAAGATAAAACCAAGGTGCTTTGCTTAGCAGTACAGAAAAAAGCGCCAGAAACATGATGTATTTTAGTATGTAATAAGATCTAATGATAAAACTGCTAATAATCTGGTTTATCAAAAGATTCACTACAGCAGAATAGGATTAATAACTGAGCAGCCAACACTGCTGACTGCAGAGCTACTACAGAAATACTGTATTAGTTCATATTTTATAAATACAAAAGGTAAAGAAACAACTGGGCGACCAGTTAAACATTCAGCTGCTCCAAGATATTTGATGTTCTGTGTCACGCATGAACTAAAACTCCAATCACAGAAGGACACGCTAACATTTGACTTCTAACGGGAAGATGGTACGCGGAGCATCCGAGGGACGAAGTTCCAAGCGATTGTCAGTGGAATAGTAAACAAAAGGAAATACAAATTAAAGAAATTCAGCCGATTTTCAGAGGAATTCAGCATTTAAAACAAAGAACAGTTTTACTTAATTCTTACAAAATCCAATAAGAGACTAATTACACGATTATTTATTATTTTGGTGTCTTCAGGATCTTGAGAGGATTTTAGTAATAAATCTACAGCTGTGACAGAATAGTGTGTTCTTTAACCACACCTTAAATAGGAATCTTAGATTACATGTGAAAGAAACTGTCCTCAGATCAGTTTTGCTGATACATAGAAATGGGTCAGGATGTCATATTAATTTCAGCCACCAGAGGACAGAAAACACTATTTGAATTTCAATTATTTAAGATTTCTGGAGAAGAAGATGTGGGCTGTGTGCCCCTGAGCAGGTCTGATAGGTCAAAAGCTTGAAATGTAACTTTTGCAGAGTATCCTCTCGCTGTTCTCAATCCTCGACTTAAAGCAGTTAAAAATAAATCTGCTTACTTCTGTTACAGTCAGCTTGAACAAAATTAATTTTTATTGTTGTCCTAAGGAGTTCATAATCCTCATCCTTACCCTGTTAGGTGGGTCCTTCAACCCCTGAGGAGGGCTGGCAGGTGTACAGCTCAGCTCAGGACTCTGAAGGCCGATGTGTTTGTACTGTTGTAGCTCCTCAGCAGACAGTCTGTTCCAGAGATGCCCGAACTAAACAGCTCCGACAGCTGCTGGAGAAGGTAATAAACACCACTGCTGAAAACTCATCTTCTGGAGACACTATGACCAAACATTTTATTTATACATAAGAGGGCAAAACTGCTTCAATAGCAGCTCAAAGTGGTCTACATTTATCACTGAGACCTCTAATTGTAACACTACTGATGTACCAATGCAGGGGATCTTTACCATAAAGTATTAATGCTCTGTTTGTTATCATATGTTTGTCAGATTTTTGTGTACTGCAGAGCTACGAAATATAAATGAGAAATGTTAAACAGACAGTATAATATTTACAATATTAGCAGTAACATAGTCAATATTATTAAATATATAATATGTTTTGATGTTGTTCAGGTTCAAAACATGAGTCAGTCCATTGAGGTTCTGGACCAGCGGACTCGGAGAGATCTGCAGTTTGTGGAGAAGATGGAAATTCAGCTGAAAGGTCTTGAAAACAAATTCAAACAAGTGGAGGACGGACATGAGAGTAACATTGCCAGGCAATACAAGGTACCTCCTAACCCACATTGAATGAATAAAAGTCTATCTTATCTGATTACATCATGTCACTGATCAACCAAAAATAGGTTAATTCTATAAGTTACAGAGTTAGCTTCTCTTGCTCTGAAACATGATATTATATAGAATAATTGTGTTTGGATTTAACACTTTTAGATTTAGTTTACATTTAGTTGTTGGCACACATTAGTTTGAATAGGTTCAATAATGTTCCAGTTTACTGAAAATCCCCAAAGATTGGTTTGTACAAATCTCAATAATCAACATGTTTCTGTTTCTGTATTCAGCAGACGCTTTTATCTAAAGCGACTTACAAATGAAGCTATAACAAGCTATATAAAAAGCTAACAATAAGCTACATAGAAGGAACCCAGGAGTCCGACTCTGTCAGAGGGGACAGAGTAGAGATAGGGTGCAGGCAGAGAAGGAAGTGCAGAAAGATAAAGTGCAGAGATAGAGGGGGGAGGGAAGTACAAGGTAAGTGCTGGGATAGGAGATGCTCTCTGAAGAGCTGGGTTTTCAGGAGCTTCTTGAAGATAGACAGGGACGCCCCTGTTCTGGTAGCGCTCGGTAGGTCATTCCACCATCGTGGCATTCCACCAACATAAAATGTGTGTGAGCGATCTAACAGCTGAAACTCAGATCAGTGTCAGATTGATATCAGATGATGATAACTTTTTTGTTTTTCTGCATTCTTTGCTGTCTGTTAGTCAATCAAAGCAAAAATGGAGGAGTTGCGTCCTCTTATCCCGGTTTTGGAGGCCTACAAAGCAGATGCTCTACTGGTTCGACAGTTTAAAGAGGAGGCAGCGAATGTAACAGAGCTGCTGGGATCACTGCAGGAACAACTGGGAGGTCTAGATTATCAGGAGCTCCACAGCCGAGTGATGAACCTGGAGGACCGGCTGAGGGCTTGCATGCAGAGGCTCGGTGGGTTTAAACAAACTATTTAAAAGAGTCTATTTCTGACTTTGTACCAATGTCTGAACTTGTTTTTATTTGTTAATTTAAGCAACATTTGGAACCATTAACCTTTTAGCGTTGATGTAACACTCTTCACTAAAAAAAGAGGTTGACATTCACAGTATATGAAGAAGTGACACAATAAAACAATGTTGTGATACAGAGAGCTGAGGAGGTGGGGAAGATGAGCTGTAGATTTGAACTTGTTTTTGTGGGACTGAGGAGTTGGGCACAGTGAAGTCCCAGTGAAGCTTGAAGTCCATTCATCTCCAAAAATGTCAGCTGTTGTTTGTGCACACTTGTCAAAGTGCATCTCAATTTATTTACCTTATTTAGTCGGTGCTGTACCTCCCAACATTGTCGTTTGTTTTTCAGCTTGTGGTAAACTGACAGGAATCTCTGAGCCAATCACCATCAAGACTTCAGGATCCAGATTTGGCTCATGGATGACTGACCCGCTGGCTCCACCTGGAGACAATAGAGTGAGTGTCACCAGCACAATAATAAATCGTTGAAAATCAGTCTAAATCTTCTTTAGCCTGTTTTTAGGACAACAAGTGGGATGAAGCTTTGACTGTTTACTTGAAAATGTTAGTCTGAGGAAAGGCACCAACCTTGTTGTACAAGCAGATGAGAAATTCAGATTCTTGAAATGACTGAAACTCAAAATATGTCATCTGCTTAGACGTAAACTTTGATGTTACCCATCTAACCCGCCTTAAGAGCAAAAACATAATGGAAGACACACTGAAGCACAAGAGTATTAACTTTGATAGTTCATATGATCCCGGTGATGTGTCTATAAGCCAGATTCTGAGGTGAAAGATAAACTATGAACTATGAAGTTTGGAAAGTAAATACATCCTGAAGGTCCATTGTGTTCAGTGGTAGAATCAATAAGTTTATCAGGAGGCTGTTCCAGGAGAACCAGGCAGGCTGATATTTTCTCTAAGCTTAAATTTCAGCCAGATAACGAATTTATGAACCCCATCTGTGGCAGTTTAGAGGATTGTTTCCACAGTAAATTATTTTTTCCCCTTTCCATGCAGGTGTGGTACATGGATGGTTATCATAATAACCGCTTTGTTAGGGAGTATCAGTCGATGTACGACTTCATGACAACTGATAACTTCACCTCTCACCGGCTGCCTCATCCCTGGTCTGGTACTGGTCAAGTGGTTTATAATGGATCAGTTTACTTTAACAAGTTTCAGAGTCACACTATCATGAAATTTGACTTCAGCACATCAGTCATCAGCCGCTCCCGACAGCTCGACTTTGCTGGTTACAACAACATGTACCATTACTCCTGGGGGGGACACTCTGATATCGACCTCATGGTGGACGAGGGTGGGCTCTGGGCTGTGTATGCGACGAATCAGAATGCTGGTAACATCGTGCTCAGCCAGTTAAACCCTAACACTCTGCAGATCATCCGCAGCTGGACCACCAACCACCCGAAACGCAGCGCTGGTGAAGCATTCATGATCTGTGGAACCTTATATGTTACCAACGGGTACTCAGGTGGAACCAAGGTGTACTATGCCTACTCCACCAACTCCTCCACCTATGAATACATCGATATTCCTCTGACAAATAAATACAGCCATTTGTCAATGCTCGACTACAACCCTAGAGACAGAGCCCTGTATGCCTGGAACAATGGTCACCAAGTCCTTTATAATGTAACGCTTTATCACATAATACAGTAAAATGAATCAGAGAAAGTCCCCATAATGTTACAGTGAACGCATAATAAGATTCCCACAAATGACTTGTACATCACATAAAAAACATGTCTTAGATATACAATAAACCCTACGATTTTCGGACTTTTGGAGAATTCAGAGAGAAAAAAAGTTATCAGGTTAAATTTTGTGCTTCCAGGAAGGAGACAGGTTTTTTCATCTTATTAGTTGAAATTGTTACCCTATCCCCATCTGAAGCAAATGCACCAAATAAATCCAGTTCAATAGGTCCAAGACTGTGTCAGAGATTCCCTGTGTGGAACCGTTAGTTGACATTCCTGTTAATAAACCCAACTTCTCATTCTTCATTTCCTAATAAAGTGGACATATTCACAGACTTGGAACTTTTGAGCTTCAGTAAAATAGAAGTGGGTAAATTAATCTAAGGTTTGATTTCAGCCACTGGCCAAGATTAAATAGCTGTACATTAATATTGATTTTACTTTTTTGTTTTCATTTAAGATAAGAATTAAATCAGGTTCAAACAGTCCAAACAAATCAGGGCGGTGTTTTCTCTTCTAACAGAGGTAGTTAAGTCTAACCCATCTTCTCAGTGTTAGTATTAAGCCCAATTAAATTCTTCATACCTCTCTCAGTACTGGAATCTTACAAAAAGCGCTGGACTGTTATCTTACAGAATGTCTGAGTACTTTTATTAAATGAATGTTGTGTTATTCTTGGTGCTTTTTTTTTTTTAGATGACTCAAATGCAGTGCTTGACACAATTTGTATGTGATATTTGTACAACATGCTAAAATTTGATTTTCTCACTGTAAAAGGAAAACAAACATCTTGGAATGGTGTTCGATACTGCAGAATGCTACACTTTGAATGAATTAATTTTTCTTCTCTTTGGGTAATTTTTTTCAGACTTTATAAGACCATACTTATAGCTATCACTAAAATGTAATAATGTCTTTTCTTATTGTTATGTATCAAACAGCAATACAAAATGTTTTCTCTTTTTCATTTGTTCATTTTTGGTTAAGTTATAATTGCTGGAGCAGAACCACCCTGAGATTGCTGTTGTTACATCTTTACTTTATGAACTTGGGTGTTAACACACATAGTTTTGGTTCCTAGAGTTCCGAAGAAGCCTCTTAGACACTGCAGAACCTCCTAAGCTGGTCAAATATTTTATCATCAGTTCCCTGTGGTTCAGGTACAATGTAGTTATTTGAGATATGATCACTTTATGTTTATGTGTTTATGTTTTGGCATGTTTTGTTGTGTCAGACCATCTGTTTTACACCCAGACCTTCAGTGATTTACTATAATACTAGGGCCATGTGCTATTGTCATTCTATGTAAGCACTTAATCTTCATAGTGATGGTAACCTTTAAACAGTAGAACTGAGCTTTAGCTGAAAGCCCAGGGTCTGAGACACAATAATACATGAGTGATGGTGTAAAGGATTTATCTGTCTGCTACTTTGTCAGACTGTATTCTCTATCACAAATAGCACACAACTGATTGCCATAGCATTACCAAAGAAAAAAGCACAAGTTCACAACAGCAATCAAGTTTATTCAGTTAATTAGTCCATTAAAACAGCTATAAGCTACAAAGAGGGTTCCTGTAGATTATATTCAACCTGCTTGACTCATGCCACAAGACAAACTCAAGGACATTCAATGTCAACATCATTTAAAGCCACAGCAATGATACAAACCAAGCCCAGCATTAACATACCCAATGCTAACATTATCTCTTATTCTCCACACACTGTTATGATCTGATATCCAGCTACACACACAACTAAGTGATTATAAACAACGGGGTTAGGGGTTAGGGTTAGGGTGATGAATGACAGCATCTTGACCAATAAATATGATGTTTGCCCTTTTTCTATTCATAGATAATGCGTAAAAACAAATGATCAAGTTATGAATAAAATTCAAGACTCTAATCACAAGTGAAAATTACCAATGCTGCCCATCAAGTGTAACAGCATTTCACTGATGCAGTAAATTGTTGTACATGTTAGGGTAGGGTAAGGGTTAGGATAGGGGAACTGATTCCCCCTCCCGAAAGAGGAAGGAGGTGCTTGGGCCATCCACCCTACAGACCTAAAAACCCGGTACCTTTGGGGTTGGCGGCTGTGCTGGTGGGCCCTGCCGTAGCGCACAACTGTCCAGCCATTGGACATGTTTTGAATTATTTATTCCTTTTTAATAAATTAAAAGAATGATCTGTCTGTAGAAGGAAAAAAAATATTTTTAAACAACCAAGGGAGGGTTTCCAAATTGGAAACAGTACTCGAAATAAAAATTGAAGAAAAATTAAATATAAAAAATAAACATAACTTAGGATGCTTTTTGGTAGGGTTACCCTAACCCTAACCCTACCAAAATAAATTTCTAAAAATAGATGAATTTAGTTAGAATTTTTGTTTTTGTTTTTTATTTTTGAATTTTATTAGTCTTTGTAATTTTCAATCAATGTTTTTGGTCTTTGTATTTTTTTTGTAATTTTTAAAATATTTTTTGATCTTCTGATTTCTATGAAAAATCAAATAAATAAATAAATCAAATTGTGTGCCAAAAATGTAACGTTTCAAGCTGTTATAGGTTAGGGTTAGGGTAGTTTGAGAGTTTTTACTCAGTGGTCTCCCTCCTACGCAACCAGTTGGTTACCATGGAGTTTGGTGTAGAAACCAAGGGGGTGCACGCTCAACTCGTGATCTCGCTGGGAGCTGCTGCGTGTAGTGACATGGTCTTGGAGTAACTCAGGAGACCCTGGGAAACTCCGTGCAATTTGAGTTGTGTAGCAATGTGGGTGCGATAGACTCAGGGTCCTTATGGTGTGTGTTATGTGCTGCTAGGATGGGGGGGGGGGGGGGGGGGGAGAGAGAAAGAGAGGTTGGGTTATGTTTTTGGATTGTGGTGTGCTGCGGGTGCGATAGGAAATTGAATTTCCCTTGAGGTGAGTGGTGCAAGTGTTTGAGTGTGTACTGTATGCAGTAGGCTCGAGGCCTTTGGTTTGTGTATGTGGGGGGGGGGGGGGAGAGAGATAGAGAGAGGATGGGGAGGACTTAGGGTTAGGGCTAGCGTCCTGTGACCTTTAGGGTAAGGATAAATGACCGGGAAAGGCCTGAGACAAAGGAATCAGGTGGTCAGATAGCCGGCGACCGTTCGTTTTAGCCAAAATTGTCAAGTTTATGAAAATTACTTTTCCGTGGCGTGGCCAGGGGAAGGACTTATGGTTAGGGCTAGCGTCCTGTGACCTTAGGGTAAGGGTAAATGACCGGGAAAGGCCTGAGACAAAGGAATCAGGTGGTCAGATAGCCAGAGACTGTTAGTTTTAGCCAAAATTGTTAGGCTTATGAAAATTAATTTTCCCATGGCGTGGCCCGGGGAAGGACTTATGGTTAGGGCTAGCGTCCTGTGACCTTAGGGTAAGGATAAATGACCGGGAAAGGCCTGAGACAAAGGAATCAGGTGGTCAGATAGCCGGAGACCGTTAGTTTTAGCCAAAATTGTTAGGCTTATGAAGATTAATTTTCCCGTGGCATGGCCAGGGGAAGGACTTATGGTTAGGGCTAGCGTCCTGTGACCTTTAGGGTAAGGGTAAGTGGGAGGGGAGGGCATAAAACAATTTAAGTTTGCGGTGGTATTGTTGTACGTGTAGTTTGCATGATTCACGTATGTTCTGGATTTTGGTCATCGTGGGTACAAAGGAGAGTCCTTCGCTGAGTGAGTGCCGGTGTTGGTCAAATAAATTAAATGTGGATAGGTTTATTACTGCCTCATCCAGTGGATTGGGGGTTGGGGGAGTTAAGGTAGGGTAGGGTAGGGTAGGGTTAGGCATTAGTCCAGAGTCCTTTAGGGTTAGGGTTAGGGTTAGGTGAGAGACTCTATCACGATGACCCCCCCTGACTCATCCAACGACAAGCCAGTTGAAATGGGGAGCCAAAGGTAAGGCACTGGCCGTCGCACGTCATCCGCAGCCCTCGTCGCCTTATAATGACCAGTACCATGACATCTCCAATTAGGTGAAAGAACATATGCATTAATGCCCATGTACACAGTCATACATGCACATCAATCCACATGTGAAACAGGAACCGGAGGAGACAGAGTCAGGGAGAGGGTGTCGGACCGGACTGTATCCCACTCCCCCGCCTTACCAGGCTGTACACTCTGCCACCTCCACTCCCTCCAAGACAGGAGGGAAGTGAAAAGGAGGAGAGGAGATAGAGTGAATGTGGGTTAGGGTTAGGGTTAGGGTAAGGGTTAGGGTTAGGGTTAGGGTAGGGTTAGGGTAGGGTTAGGGGTTAGGGTAGGGTAGGGGGTTAGGGTAAGGGTTAGGGGAAACAGAAAAATAGAAACTCCGCCACCATAGGTGGCAGAGTTTAATGCACTGGCCATCACTGTTCCTGCTTTTTGGGCCCCTCCCTCCCCCCAATTCCACAAAGGACTCGTAAAACCCAAACAGGACCTTTATAAAGGGGCCGAACGGTTAGGGTTAGGAAATAGGTCTGGGCGAGGGCATAAAAAGTGCATATTATTAAAAAATTGACTTAACTAGGGTTCCAATTGGTTAGGGTTAGAAATTGGGTCTGGGTGAGGGCATAAAAGGCTAATTTCACTTAGGGGACTCTTATATAGGGTTCCAATTGGTTAGGGTTAGGAATTGGGTCTGGGTGAGGGCATAAAAGGCTAATTTCAGTTAGGGGACTCTTACATAGGGTTCCAAATGGTTAGGGTTAGAAATTGGGTCTGGTGAGGGCATAAAAAGCTAATTTCAGTTAGGGGACTCTTGCATAGGGTTCCAAATGGTTAGGGTTAGGGTTAGGGTAGGGTAAGGGGTTAGGGTTAGGGTTAGGGTGAAATTTGTCTTAACCAGATAATCACCAAGATTCCTGTTTATTCTAAAAGCTGCCATAACCATATGATCTATGAGCATCTGAGTATTCTGAATCAGGATATGAAAATTGTTCTCAATTACTCTCACCATTTAAAGGATGGATGGAGAAAACATAGTTAAAAAGGTTAACTAAGGGACACCTTTATAGGTTTAGTCTGCCACATTGATTTAAAACACTGTCTTATAATGGAGTGACAGCACCCCCTTGTGGCCGATGTTGAGAATGGCATCTTGTGGCTGCCTTAAACTCAGGTTGATGGCTGCAAATCCTGTAAATACTGAATATTTGTAAAGCAGGGGGGCATGTGTGTCTGTCAATTTAAGGAAAGCTATAATGACCAGTGTGTCTGATGGAAGAATTACAGTTGTTCAGAGTTCTAAAAAACCTTTCAAAATCCCGTTCAGAATGTGCCCATATATCCCAAATATCCTTCACAAAACAATAATCATATAGAAGTTTTTTATGACTCAGTTAATATAATCATTCCAATGCTGCAACATAGTCCTGGCTGTTTTTTTGGACCAGTGAACATTATCATCTTCAGTCTCAAAATTAGCAGTTAACAGTGGAATATGTTCTTCCAAACCTGTGATCACATCGTTCATGTGTTGGAGAGTGGCCTGCTCCCTCTGAGGGAGAGCCTGGGAGAAGTTGATGGCCGGGATGTAGATCTCGGCCTCCGGAAATCGTTCTCGAGCCACCGTTAATGCTCTTTTCATTTCAAACACAGGCATTTTCTTGTCCTTCTGCGACCTATTGTTCAAACCAAACGACAGAATGAGTTTCTCAAGTGTGGTGTCACAAGTGGCTTTACCCAGCAAGACCTCTGCGTGGAACCATTTGGCCCCCGGAAAGCTGTCTATTTGGACGTCACGTGCTGCGAAGAACGGCATCCTGGCCACGTTGGAGTCCCCCATGATGACCCATTTCTCTCTGATGTGGAGGTTCCAATCCTGCAGTTTCCTAGGTGTGTTGGGGTGCCTCGTGGGTGCACATACCTGTGGTTCTGGTGCAGGAGGTGAAGATGGGGGGTTCTCTGGCCTTTTGACCTGCAGGCGGGTCTGGACGCTGGACTTCAATCTGTGCAGGTTGGAGGGAATCAGGCTGTAACGGATTGCAGAGCCTGCCTTAACAGTTGTCTTTGTTTGCTCCCCCGTCTCAGAGGGTTGTGGTTCGTCGTCCGTCAGCTCCATTGCTGAAGAACCGAGAAGATCCCCCTCAGCAGGAGGGGGTTGAAGCTCGCCGATGGGTGGTCGCCTCTCTCTTTGAACTCTTGGAGCTGCTGGAGCTGGCGGTGCCTCCCGTAGCCGGGCGGGAGGGGCGGCCCCACGAGGGCTGTCACTCCCCTCACTCCCATCCAGGAAGGCCGACCAGTCCCCAGCGATGGGATCCGTCATCGTGGCGGCTGTGGTCCTGGGCGTGGTGTCCGTTACAGGTGGGGCATGGATCTGAGCCGTCACCCTTCTCTGGAGGTCAAGTTCCGGTGGCCTGGAGAGAGGGGGCGGTGGTGGTGTCGGTGGAGCTGGAATAATGAAAGCGTCCTCCTCACTAGAGTATGTCCTTCGCCTAGATCTCTCAGGTTGCGGTTCCGGCTCCATGATGGAGTCCTCTTGCTCAGCGACTCCGGCTGGTGGTGTCAGGTCGGCCAATTTGGCCACGATCACCGCCTGTGCCTGGTCTAATGTCTCCCTCTTGAGTCTGCTTCCAAGGTTCTTTTTAGCCCAGGATGAAGCAATCAGGAATGGAGGACGCCATTCCTGTGTGTGGAACTGGGATAGTTTTTTAACATCATTTTCAATGCTAGTGTTGTAATGGTCTTGAAGGATGAGCATGGTTGTATGGGCCCAATTTCTAGCATTTCCTTGGATAAAAGTCTGTGTTTTGGCATTTGGAAGCGCTGGTTTGATAACCCTGGTCAAATTGCGAGTCATTTTTTCAATGGAGGGAGGACATTCATCTTGTGAAACATTTCTAAGGTGGTGCACGGCTTTAATCAGTCTGTGAATAGTTCTCACTTTCATTAAAAAGTCCGGATCATCTGTTTGCACTCGATGTGATTGGGGTCTGTTCTCATCTCCATGAATGTGGTCTACGTACCGTTGGTTTGGCCTTCGACCATCTCTTCTGTTCGCCCGTGGTCTATCTCCATAATGAGTGTCCCGTTGGTTATATCTATGTGGATATCTGTATCCATCATCCTGCGGTTCCCGTCGATAAGTCACCCCGTCTGGGAGTCTGTTCCCCCTAGTCGCGGACGCGTAAGAGTGGCGTCCGCTCCGGTTCGGGTAGCCGCTCCAGCGGGACGGATAGCTGCTTCGGCGAGACGGATAATCGCTCGGGTTGTACGAGTCGGTCCTGTACCTGGCTGCCGCGCGTGTCCGCTCTCTCCTGCGGCTCCCTCTGCTCTCCACCACGGTCCAGGCGTTGTCCTGGAATCGGGCAGGCATCCTTGAGGCCCGGCTTCGTAAGCCTTATTTGGGCGTATCGCTGCCGCTCCACGTGGTCGAATGCTACGTGGCTATATGCTACGTCGTCGTAGAATATCA
>NW_027325359.1:38045103-38061014 GCF_036924035.1 Leuresthes tenuis | reverse complement strand
TCTACATCAGGTTGAATTAATTAGATTTACAGCCAGCTGAGTCACTGTGAAACTGGTTAGAAACGTCTCCTGAAAGCTCCACTCGCACTGAAAGTGTTAAAAGCAACAGACGCACTTCTGCTACATCTCTGTAGTTTTACTGGATGCTGCTGTTATTCAGGAGCTTCACACCTCCTCTGGCAGCTGTGAGAGGGAAGCTGCTCCTTGTTAAATGATGTTAACTTTGGCAAAGCTTCCCAGTCTTTTATCATTCTGATGTAAAATAGCTTCTGAGCTTGGTAACTGGCCGTTTGTGCGACCTCGAGGGGAAAAGAGCTGAGCTTCAGTAAAGCTAGCAGGAGAAGCTATAAAGACCTGAGCTTCAGTAAAGCTAGCAGGAGAAGCTATAAAGACCTGAGCTTCAGTAAAGCTAGCAGGAGAAGCTATAAAGACCTGAGCTTCAGTAAAGCTAGCAGGGGAAACTATAAAGACCTGAGCTTCAGTAAAGCTAGCAGGAGAAACTATAAAGACCTGAGCTTCAGTAAAGCTAGCAGGAGAAGCTATAAAGACCTGAGCTTCAGTAAAGCTAGCAGGAGAAACTATAAAGACCTGAGCTTCAGTAAAGCTAGCAGGAGAAGCTATAAAGACCTGAGCTTCAGTAAAGCTAGCAGGAGAAACTATAAAGACCTGAGCTTCAGTAAAGCTAGCAGGAGAAACTATAAAGACCTGAGCTTCAGTAAAGCTAGCAGGAGAAACTATAAAGACCTGAGCTTCAGTAAAGCTAGCAGGGGAAGCTATAAAGGCCTGAGCTTCAGTGAAGCTAGCAGGAGAAGCTATAAAGACCTGAGCTTCAGTAAAGCTAGCAGGAGAAACTATAAAGACCTGAGCTTCAGTAAAGCTAGCAGGAGAAGCTATAAAGACCTGAGCTTCAGTAAAGCTAGCAGGAGAAACTATAAAGAGCTGAGCTTCAGTAAAGCTAGCAGGGGAAGCTATAAAGGCCTGAGCTTCAGTAAAGCTAGCAGGAGAAGCTATAAAGACCTGAGCTTCAGTAAAGCTAGCAGGAGAAACTATAAAGAGCTGAGCTTCAGTAAAGCTAGCAGGAGAAGCTATAAAGAACTGAGCTTCAGTAAAGCTAGCAGGAGAAGCTATAAAGACCTGAGCTTCAGTAAAGCTAGCAGGAGAAACTATAAAGACCTGAGCTTCAGTAAAGCTAGCAGGAGAAGCTATAAAGACCTGAGCTTCAGTAAAGCTAGCAGGAGAAACTATAAAGACCTGAGCTTCAGTAAAGCTAGCAGGAGAAGCTATAAAGACCTGAGCTTCAGTGAAGCTAGCAGGAGAAACTATAAAGACCTGAGCTTCAGTAAAGCTAGCAGGGGAAGCTATAAAGACCTGAGCTTCAGTAAAGCTAGCAGGGGAAGCTATAAAGACCTGAGCTTCAGTAAAGCTAGCAGGGGAAGCTATAAAGACCTGAGCTTCAGAGAAGCTAGCAGGAGAAGCTATAAAGAACTGAGCTTCAGTAAAACTAGCAGGAGAAGCTATAAAGACCTGAGCTTCAGTAAAGCTAGCAGGAGAAACTATAAAGACCTGAGCTTCAGTAAAGCTAGCAGGAGAAGCTATAAAGACCTGAGCTTCAGTAAAGCTAGCAGGAGAAACTATAAAGACCTGAGCTTCAGTAAAGCTAGCAGGAGAAGCTATAAAGAACTGAGCTTCAGTAAAGCTAGCAGGAGAAACTATAAAGAGCTGAGCTTCAGTAAAGCTAGCAGGAGAAGCTATAAAGACCTGAGCTTCAGTAAAGCTAGCAGGAGAAGCTATAAAGAACTGAGCTTCAGTAAAGCTAGCAGGAGAAGCTATAAAGACCTGAGCTTCAGTAAAGCTAGCAGGAGAAGCTATAAAGACCTGAGCTTCAGTAAAGCTAGCAGGAGAAGCTATAAAGACCTGAGCTTCAGTAAAGCTAGCAAGAGAAGCTATAAAGACCTGAGCTTCAGTAAAGCTAGCAGGGGAAGCTATAAAGAACTGAGCTTCAGTGAAGCTAGCAGGAGAAGCTATAAAGACCTGAGCTTCAGTGAAGCTAGCAGGAGAAGCTATAAAGACCTGAGCTTCAGAGAAGCTAGCAGTAGAAGCTATAAAGACCTGAGCTTCAGTGAAGCTAGCAGGAGAAGCTATAAAGACCTGAGCTTCAGAGAAGCTAGCAGTAGAAGCTATAAAGACCTGAGCTTCAGTAAAGCTAGCAGGAGAAGCTATAAAGACCTGAGCTTCAGTGAAGCTAGCAGGAGAAACTATAAAGACCTGAGCTTCAGTAAAGCTAGCAGGAGAAACTATAAAGACCTGAGCTTCAGTAAAGCTAGCAGGAGAAACTATAAAGACCTGAGCTTCAGTAAAGCTAGCAGGAGAAACTATAAAGACCTGAGCTTCAGTAAAGCTAGCAGGAGAAGCTATAAAGACCTGAGCTTCAGTAAAGCTAGCAGGAGAAGCTATAAAGACCTGAGCTTCAGTAAAGCTAGCAGGAGAAACTATAAAGACCTGAGCTTCAGTAAAGCTAGCAGGAGAAGCTATAAAGACCTGAGCTTCAGTAAAGCTAGCAGGAGAAGCTATAAAGACCTGAGCTTCAGTAAAGCTAGCAGGAGAAGCTATAAAGCCCTGAGCTTCAGTAAAGCTAGCAGGAGAAGCTATAAAGACCTGAGCTTCAGTAAAGCTAGCAGGAGAAGCTATAAAGCCCTGAGCTTCAGTAAAGCTAGCAGGAGAAACTATAAAGACCTGAGCTTCAGTAAAGCTAGCAGGAGAAGCTATAAAGACCTGAGCTTCAGTAAAGCTAGCAGGAGAAGCTATAAAGCCCTGAGCTTCAGTAAAGCTAGCAGGAGAAACTATAAAGACCTGAGCTTCAGTAAAGCTAGCAGGAGAAGCTATAAAGCCCTGAGCTTCAGAGAAGCTAGCAGGGGAAGCGATGTGCTGCTGCAGCAGGCGCAGTGAGGGCGGCGGCCTCATTAACCTCCTCAATCTTCTTATCAGGGACCTGAAGGTGTCTAATCTGCTGATGACGGACAAAGGCTGCGTTAAGATCGGTGAGTTCTCTCTATTAACACAGCACCTCTGCGCTGTAATCACATTACTGCTGCACCCACACGTCCCGCCGCTGATCTTTCACAGAAATGTCCCGAGGATCTGGAGTTTCAGCGCGAATACGGAGCCAGAAAGTGCAACACTTTAAGGGCTTTAAGTTGCTCTGCTGTCACCAAATCTTTTAAAATGACTTTCTCATCAGATTTTAGCAGCATACAAAATAAAGAAGCTGAAAATGATTCAAATCTGTTCCTTCGAGATGTTTTTGATTTAAAAAAAAACTTATTTTCCATTCTAAAGGAAGAGGGAACGTGATGATTTGTGCTGTGAAACTTTGCTCATTTACTCCGTTAAATACGACAGAAATAAAAGGTTTGCAGAAATCTACCTTCTGCCATGAGCCAAAAGAAGCTTTTCTTTACAACAAAAAGCTCAACGTAAAGAAAGGAAAAGGCAGCTGTGGAGGAGGCAACATCTGGTGGGACTGCTGACAGAAAACTGAATCCAGAAAAGTCTAAACTTTAGATTCACAGGTTTAACTGAAGCAGAGCATTTAGGTGCATTTTAATGGTTATTCAGCTGGAACCTGCAGAATCTGCATGAAGCACCAAGCAGCCGCTGACTGTCGTCGTTTTTAGCAAACAGAACATTTATTAAGCAGCATCTCGCATTTCCAGCGGAGGAAAGTCGTGTCTGAGTGTCTTAACAAGGAACAGAAAGAAGAACGAGGAACACAGAGACTGAAGTGGATCCAGAGCATCTTCAGAGGCAGATTTACTCAGAGTTGATCAAAGCAGGAGATGCTGTTTTATAGCAGGCCACAAAGGGTGTAAGATTATCTCCTCCATCCACACTGAATTAGTCGGTTAATGGATTAGTTTGTTAGATTTCAGTTTCGCTCCTTTAAAGTCTGGGATCTCTTCTCACGGCTCTGCTTCTGCTTTCCAGCTGATTTCGGGCTGGCCAGGATGTACGGCGTCCCCCGGCCGCCCATGACCCCCCGAGTGGTGACGCTGTGGTGAGTGTCGCTGGTTAAACATCTGCCAATAAATCCAGCCAAAACGTTACCGTGTATTTCTTTACATGTGGAAACATTCGTCCTCATTGAGCCACTAATAAAAGGCAAGTTTCCATTCTGTGTGTCAGAGGGAACTGTTCTGGGGGCAGATTTCTGCCTGTTCTGGGGGCAGATTTCTGCCTGTTCTGGGGGCAGATTTCTGCCCGTTCTGGGGGCAGATTTCTGCCCGTTCTGGGGGCAGATTTCTGCCTGGTTTGGGGGCAGATTTCTGCCTGGTTTGGGGGCAGATTTCTGCCTGGTTTGGGGGCAGATTTCTGCCTGTTCTGGGGGCAGATTTCTGCCTGGTTTGGGGGCAGATTTCTGCCCGGTTTGGGGGCAGATTTCTGCCTGTTCTGGGGGCAGATTTCTGCCCGTTCTGGGGGCAGATTTCTGCCCGTTCTGGGGGCAGATTTCTGCCTGTTTTGGGGGCAGATTTCTGCCTGTTTGCACCTCAGATGGACCTGCTGCAGATATCCTTTGTGTTGCTGGTGCCGCCTCAGTGGAAAGCTTGTAATCCCTCGGAGTAATCCTCCTCTGCTGTCTCCATTACCTCTCCTCCCTCCTCCCTTCCTCCTCTCCTCCTCTCCTCCTCTCCTTCCTCCCCTCCTCCTTCCTCCTCTCCCTCCTGCAGGTACAGAGCTCCAGAGCTCCTCCTGGGGACTAAAACTCAAACTACAGCTCTGGACATGTGGTGAGAAACATTTAGACTGTAACCGTCCTACAGCTGCAGAGTTCTCCTGTAAATCCTCCTTTTTTCAGCTGTAACGTGGTTAAAGTGATGTTTCCATGTTTCCATCACAGGGCCGTGGGCTGCATCCTGGCTGAGCTGCTGGCCCACAGACCTCTGCTTCCTGGAACCTCTGAGATCCAGCAGGTCGACCTGATCGTGCAGCTGCTTGGAACTCCCAATGAGAACATCTGGCCGGTGAGTTTTCAGCACCGAGGCAGGTCTGCACGGCCAACCTGCCTTAGAATGAGTGATGAGGAACTTGTGTTTTAAAGTAGCGCTTCGGCAGCTTCTCCACAGTTGTGGGCCGTGACTCATTAAAGCAAATCTGTGTGAACATCTGTGTGTGAACATCTGTGTGTGAACATCTGTGTGTGAACATCTGTGTGTGAACACTGCAAATAAGCAGCCAGACATGGGAACAGGCCACAGAGACGCCATCAGAAGCCCAAAAATCTCTGTGACTGTAAAGCAAAGCGGTGCAGAGTCAGAAACCAAAGTCATGAACTGATCTCAGCCCCAGACGAACTCCCAGGAATTTGCATAACAAAGGTCGTGGGCATCAGTTTTAAAGTATTCTGTAACCACCCCCCCACTGCGCCTCTGGTCAGTCAGAAGTTTGCATAATACTTAGAATAAGAAGAATTACTGTCTTACTCTAACTAACCGTAGCATCATCTGACAAAGAGCACCACTGGAGCAACTTAGAGACAACATCTGAGCAGCAAATTCAGCAGAATGAAGAAGAAGAAGAAGCTGCAGAATGAAGAAGAAGAAGAAGCTGCAGAATAAAGAAGAAGAAGAAGCTGCAGAATGAAGAAGAAGAAGCTGCAGAATGTCTCGTTTTCTCTCAAACTCCACAGCGGCGGACAGACTTCAGGCAGCACTTTGACTCCAGTCCTGGCTGAAGCCTAAACTAATTCTGGCTGATTTCAACCCCTGGTTTTCCTCACTGATGCGTCTCGTGTGGCTTTAGACCTCAGTAGGACTGGTATCTGCTCTGTTTGGCCTCCAATCAGCTGTCAGGGAGGATTTGGTCACAGCTGAACTCGCTCAGGTTTAAACTTTCCTGCTCCTTTCTCCCTCATCCACCTAAAACAACCTGCAGGTTAATCACCATCGACCTAATCCCAGATAATCGCACATTCCTTTGTTAACTAATCCTTGGTGTGTCACAGGGTTTCTCTCAGCTGCCCCTGATTGGTCAGTACAGCCTGAGGAAGCAGCCGTACAACAACCTGAAGAATAAGTTCACCTGGCTGTCAGACGCTGGGCACAGACTGCTCAACCTGCTCTTCATGTACAACCCCCAGCGCAGGTAGGACAGACCGATTAACCCACCGAGCCCAAGAGCCTTCACTAACCGATTCTTTCCTGATGCAGAGCGGCGGCCAAAGACTGTCTGGAGAGTTCCTACTTCAAGGAGAAACCTCTACGTAAGTGAAGTTGGGTTAGGGTGCACCTCTGCCCTCTGGGGCCACTCATTAACCTGCTTCTGCTGCTTCTCTCCAGCCTGTGAACCAGAGCTGATGCCAACCTTCCCCCATCACCGCAACAAGAGAGCCGCTCCTGCTGCTGCAGAGAGCCTCCCCAAGAGGAGCAGAGTCTGAGGAAGATGCTGCTCCTGCTGCAGAGAGCCTCCCCAAGAGGAGTAAGGTCTGAGGAGGAAGATGCTCCTGCTGCAGAGAGCCTCTCCAAGAGGAGCAAAGTCTGAGGAAGCTCCTGCTGCAGAGAGCCTCTCCAAGAGGAGCAAAGTCTGAGGAAGCTCCTGCTGCAGAGAGCCTCCCCAAGAGGAGCAAAGTCTGAGGAAGATGCTGCTCCTGCTGCAGAGAGCCTCCCCAAGAGGAGCAAAGTCTGAAGAAGATGCTCCTGCTGCAGAGAGCCTCTCCAAGAGGAGCAAAGTCTGAGGAAGCTCCTGCTGCAGAGAGCCTCCCCAAGAGGAGCAAAGTCTGAGGAAGCTCCTGCTGCAGAGAGCCTCCCCAAGAGGAGCAAAGTCTGAAGAAGATGCTCCTGCTGCAGAGAGCCTCTCCAAGAGGAGCAAAGTCTGAGGAAGCTCCTGCTGCAGAGAGCCTCTCCAAGAGGAGCAAAGTCTGAGGAAGCTGCTCCTGCTGCAGAGAGCCTCCCCAAGAGGAGCAAAGTCTGAAGAAGATGCTCCTGCTGCAGAGAGCCTCTCCAAGAGGAGCAAAGTCTGAGGAAGCTCCTGCTGCAGAGAGCCTCCCCAAGAGGAGCAAAGTCTGAGGAAGATGCTGCTCCTGCTGCAGAGAGCCTCCCCAAGAGGAGCAAAGTCTGAGGAAGATGCTCCTGCTGCAGAGAGCCTCCCCAAGAGGAGCAGAGTCTGAGGAAGATGCTGCTCCAAAGTCTCTGTGGAACAAATACAAACCGTTCAATAAGTGTCGGGTCTTAACTGAAGTATCAGGTCATCATTTAAAGAGGCTTGAACTGCAGATCCTGCTGCAGAAAACCCGGCTTCTGCTGCTCCGTGTACAATAAAGCATTGTGGGATAGAGCAGGCTGCAGCTTGGGTTTCATGTCTCAGAACAAAGAAGCAGCAGAGGAGTTAGAGCTGCTCAAAGCTGACTGGGCTCAGAGGTTTTCAGAAGGAGCTTTGATCCCTGGAAAAGTTGTGCTGTCAGGTAATCTGTGGCTGTGGGAAGCCAGAAATGTGACTGAACTCACCTGAAAACCACCGCTTTTTACGCTGTGGGCAGTAAGGACAAAAACATGTCATTTTAATGTGTATGGATTAATTTTTCTAACTATTTTCAACAGTTACTGTTTAAAGAATCATTTTAAGCGAATAGACCCATAAAGAAAGGTCCAAACTGTTGTTTTCCTCTCATTATAAATGCTTTTTCATAAGAAATAAAAGAGGGACCGAGTCTCAGTTTCAGCTAAAACTCCTCTGAGCCGTTTGTGAACTTTCTAAAAACTTAACTTAAATCCAGCAAAGGTTAGACTAATAAGTTAGTGGACTCCACAGAGCAATGACTAATAAGACCACACCTCTTAACTAAAGAAACCCGTTTTCATTTGGGTTTTAAACCTGAGTTAAAACAAGTTCCTGTACTTTGGGAAAGTACCGTCCCAGGATCAGGGACCGTTTCAGGGGCTTTAATCTCCTGGAAACTCTCCATTGGACCCATTTCTCCAAGAAGAAACCTTTCCAAAAGTAAAAGAACCCTTAAAGGCCCCGGTGGCCCCATGCAGCTGCTTCCGGCTCCATTTCCCAGAACTTTTCACATGAGCTCTGAGCAGCTGTGATGCCTGCAGGAAAAAGATCAGCTTCAACAGAATTAAACGGGTCAAACCAGCTTATTTCATTTGAAATGTCAGTTTTTATTAATTCAGGTTAAATTAGTAGTCATGGTTACATGGTCAGCAGCACGTTGGGCCCCTCAGGGACGTTAATAACTGAGCTTTTCCCAAAAGTACCTCCACAAACACAGCTGTGGTACCGAAGCACTGAGATCAGCACCGGTTCCACCACTGAGTCAGTCCAGATGTTTGCAGCTGCTGCACCGAGTCAGTCCAGATGTTTGCAGCTGCTGCACCGAGTCAGTCCAGATGTTTGCAGCTGCTGCACTGAGTCAGTCCAGATGTTTGCAGCTGCTGCACTGAGTCAGTCCAGATGTTGGTTTTACTCCAACAGCTGCTGCACTGAGTCAGTCCTGCAGTCCAGATGTTGGTTTTAGTCCAACAGCTGCTGCAGCTGTGGCCCTGGCTTCCAAACCAAAGGACAGGGCTCAGCTTCTTCTGCTGCTTCAGAAACAGCAGAAGAAGAAACACTTCAAATGCAGCCGGATTAGTTACATCATTCATAAAGTGGCAGTTCTGATAAATAAGTTATAAATAACGTTTGGAACACTGATGGTTTGCAGGGAAACAGATGTGCTCGACTGATTCTAAGCTTTACTTCTACAAACCGAACGGAACCGAAAGAGTTGATTTATTGGGATCAAACTGCTGTTTTTACAGTTTTAGGAGCTCTAATAGAAGCTTTTGAATAACATTTATTTTCCCCTAATTCAATAAATTAAATTACTCGGACAAGACGGCAGAACCTGCTTTTATCATCTGGTTTTGGTGTCTGAGCCGTTTATTCTGGAGCTTTAAATCTTATTTCATGACCATCAGCAGCTGATAGGGTGTAGAAAAACACGATGATGTCACAGAAAGACAGAACCGCCACTATCCAGAGTCCGTAAGCACCGGCTCTGCTGCAGCTGGAAGGTTCCACAGGCACGAAAAGCAACTACTTTGGGTTCTGGATGGTCCACTTACAACCATTTCTATTTCTGATGTGAAACAAATCCTTCACTGTTGGAAACAAACTGCACATTTACACAAGAATAAACTGAATTTGAACCTAAACAATAAAGTTTCACCCAAAGAAGCGTTTTAAACGCTTTAAAGCTCCAGAATAAATCATTTTACAGCCGCTAATGCTTATTTTCATCATGTTTAGGGATCATTTTCAACAGATTTCTGGGTGCAAATTAAACATAAAGTACCTCGGTTGTTAGAAAAGCTGCAGATATTCAGTTTTCATGCGATATAAAACACATACTTTGATGAATTTAAGCGGCAGAGAATCGATCTAAAGGCTTTAATGGTTTTGGGTCATCAGTCGGGCACATCTCTCTATATTTGCTTCTGGTTCGGAGGTGCAGAACCGATCCAGACAAACTTCATTTGAATCTGCTTTAAATAACAAAATAACAGAGTTTTAACATTAACACAAACATTAAAACACACACAGTTTAATAAAAACACGTGGATTCATTCACATGCCTCACAGGAACCTTCTTCTTCTTCTTCTTCTGTCACTGGGTTCAGAGCAACGTGCACGACGGCAACGTGCACGACGGCAACGTGCACGACGGCAACGTGCACGACGGCAGCCACATGTTCAGTCCTTCAGTCAGAATCAGCTCAGAGGGAGCAAACTTTAGGCATTTCCCCCGTAAAATGCTCAGAGAAGTTCTGTAATGGAACGAAAGGGATCTAGAGTCCAGCTACCGAAGCACACTGAGCTTTTCTAAGGTGGCATGAGGTCACTCCGGGGTTAAATCCTGGCCCTGGTGAGCAGGATGTCAGAGCAGTTTATTTCACATCCATCAGAGGCAGAAACCAGAGCCCAGCTGAGAGATGAAAGCCTGCACAGTGAAAGGGGTGAGGGGGGGGGTGCAGTGTGACCCTCTGCTGGACGGGGCAGGATGGCGGGTTTTATCCCTCCATCCCAAAGTCTTCTGTGAACTTCTTGACCTTGAGCAGGTCCTCGGAGTTGACTGTGGGGCGGGTGGTGGACAGAGAGCGCAGCATGTCCGACTGCAAAGGAGGGAAAGACATCATTATCTGCTCAAACGCTTTAACCGGGGGCCTCAGCTCGCTCCCTGCTCCAACCCCCCCCTCCCCACCGGAATCAGATGAAGAAGTGACTGACTGCTGGTTAGCATGAGCCATCAGAGCCGCAGCGGACCAATGAAAGAGATGTTTAGGTTTTATTTTAAAGCAGGGCTCAGAGATTTGGTCCTGAAGGAGAGGAGAGGCAGAGCTCCCACAGTTTGGGAATCAGAAGGTTTTCTGATGGGCCGGACCAGCTAAAAGCTCACAGCGGGTCCAGCTAAAAGCTAATAGTGGTTCCAGCTAAAAGCTAATAGTGGTTCCAGCTAAAAGCTCACAGCGGGTCCAGCTAAAAGCTAATAGTGGTTCCAGCTAAAAGCTCACAGCGGGTCCAGCTAAAAGCTCACAGCGGGTCCAGCTAAAAGCTAATAGTGGTTCCAACTAAAAGCTAATAGTGGTTCCAGCTAAAAGCTCACAGCGGTTCCAGCTAAAAGCTCACAGCGGGTCCAGCTAAAAGCTAATAGCGGTTCCAGCTAAAAGCTCACAGCGGTTCCAGCTAAAAGCTCACAGCGGGTCCAGCTAAAAGCTAATAGTGGTTCCAGCTAAAAGCTCACAGTGGGTCCAGCTAAAAGCTAATAGCGGTTCCAGCTAAAAGCTCACAGCGGGTCCAGCTAAAAGCTAATAGTGGTTCCAGCTAAAAGCTCACAGTGGGTCCAGCTAAAAGCTAATAGTGGTTCCAGCTAAAAGCTCACAGCGGGTCCAGCTAAAAGCTAATAGTGGGTCCAGCTAAAAGCTAATAGTGGGTCCAGCTAAAAGCTCACAGCGAGTCCAGCTAAAAGCTCACAGCGAGTCCAGCTAAAAGCTCACAGCGGGTCCAGCTAAAAGCTCACAGCGGTTCCAGCTAAAAGCTCACAGCGGTTCCAGCTAAAAGCTCATAGTGGTTCCAGCTAAAAGCTAATAGTGGGTCCAGCTAAAAGCTAATAGCGGTTCCAGCTAAAAGCTAATAGTGGTTCCAGCTAAAAGCTAATAGTGGGTCCAGCTAAAAGCTAATAGTGGTTCCAGCTAAAAGCTCACAGCGGGTCCAGCTAAAAGCTAATAGTGGTTCCAGCTAAAAGCTCACAGTGGGTCCAGCTAAAAGCTAATAGTGGGTCCAGCTAAAAGCTCACAGTGGGTCCAGCTAAAAGCTAATAGTGGTTCCAGCTAAAAGCTCACAGCGGGTCCAGCTAAAAGCTAATAGTGGTTCCAGCTAAAAGCTCACAGCGGGTCCAGCTAAAAGCTAATAGTGGTTCCAGCTAAAAGCTCACAGCGGGTCCAGCTAAAAGCTCACAGCGGTTCCAGCTAAAAGCTCACAGCGGGTCCAGCTAAAAGCTCACAGCGGTTCCAGCTAAAAGCTCATAGTGGTTCCAGCTAAAAGCTAATAGTGGGTCCAGCTAAAAGCTAATAGTGGTTCCAGCTAAAAGCTAATAGTGGTTCCAGCTAAAAGCTAATAGTGGGTCCAGCTAAAAGCTAATAGTGGGTCCAGCTAAAAGCTAATAGTGGGTCCAGCTAAAAGCTAATAGTGGGTCCAGCTAAAAGCTAATAGCGGGTCCAGCTAAAAGCTCACAGCGGGTCCAGCTAAAGCTATATTGTGGATTATTACATCACATTATTTCTGCATCAGTTGTTAAAAAGCGGTGTAAAAACACACAATATAACCACTATGACGTGTCTAAAACTCTTTCTGTGGAGCCTTTAGCTCGTCTGTGAGGATTTGCGTCCGATTCTCCAAACTGAGAGTGCTCTGACCCCCCCCAGAAATGGGAAATACACCAGATTGAACTGAAGCAGAATTATTCTTATATGCTCCCTTTAAAAGGTGCAGAAGCTCGGAGGATTAGCACCAAATAAAAACAACTAAACTGATCCTTTCTTTGCCGAATTCAACTATATTTCAATCATTCCTTTGATGATCAGCAGCATTTCCCTACGTATGAAAATGAAAACTGGGGTCTGAGCTGTTTCCACTGAGCGAACATCTCACCATGCAGACGATCGGCTCCAGCAGCTTATCACTAGGCACATCCATCCAGGTCATCTCTATGGCTGCAGGGTCGCCGGGGGAACACGGGGTCAAGAGGTCGTCCACCATCAGCTGGTTGTTGCTTCGGGACGGACCGCGAACCTGCAAGAGAGAGGCTCCTTTTTAGCACCATCAACCTTTTAGACCGAGTTTGGGGTCATTAACCCCGTCTGTTCCTCAGCTTTTCCCTTCTGCTCGGACCAGTTCCCCACAGCACCGGCTGCCCCCCCCGTGCTTCACTGTGGGGGTGCTGTTCTCAGGGTTTGTGCCAGACAAAGTTTTAGTTTTAGAGCAGAGGACTTTCCATATGTTTGGGAGGCTCCCGATGTGCCTTTTGGAAAACTCTTCCTGAAGCCGTGTCCAAAGCTCAGCTCTGTGGAGCTTTCCAGCTCCTTCAGGGTGACCTTTGGCCTGTTTGTTGCCTCCCTGAATAATGTCTTTTCCCTGCTCTGTGACCTTTGGTGTGACCTTTGGTGTGACCTTTGGCCTGTTTATTGCCTCCCTGAATAATGTCTTTTCCCTGCTCTGTGACCTTTGGTGTGACCTTTGGTGTGACCTTTGGTGTGACCCTTGGTGTGACCCTTGGTGTGACCTTTGGTGTGACCTTTGGTGTGACCCTTGGTGTGACCTTTGGCCTGTTTGTTGCCTCCCTGAATAATGTATTTTCCCTGCTCTGTGACCTTTGGTGTGACCTTTGGTGTGACCTTTGGTGTGACCCTTGGTGTGACCTTTGGTGTGACCCTTGGTGTGACCTTTGGTGTGACCCTTGGTGTGACCTTTGGTGTGACCCTTGGTGTGACCCTTGGTGTGACCTTTGGTGTGACCTTTGGTGTGACCCTTGGTGTGACCTTTGGCCTGTTTGTTGCCTCCCTGAATAATGTCTTTTCCCTGCTCTGTGACCTTTGGTGTGACCTTTGGTGTGACCTTTGGTGTGACCCTTGGTGTGACCCTTGGTGTGACCCTTGGTGTGACCTTTGGTGTGACCCTTGGTGTGACCTTTGGCCTGTTTGTTGCCTCCCTGAATAATGTATTTTCCCTGCTCTGTGACCTTTGGTGTGACCTTTGGTGTGACCTTTGGTGTGACCCTTGGTGTGACCTTTGGTGTGACCCTTGGTGTGACCTTTGGTGTGACCCTTGGTGTGACCTTTGGTGTGACCCTTGGTGTGACCCTTGGTGTGACCCTTGGTGTGACCTTTGGTGTGACCCTTGGTGTGACCCTTGGTGTGACCTTTGGTGTGACCCTTGGTGTGACCCTTGGTGTGACCTTTGGTGTGACCCTTGGTTTGACCTTTGGTGTGACCTTTGGTGCGACCTTTGGCCTGTTTGTTGCCTCCCTGAATAATGTCTTTTCCCCGCTCTGTGACCTTTGGTGTGACCTTTGGTGTGACCTTTGGTGTGACCCCCTCAGCAGGTCTGTGGAGGTGCCACATGATGGATTTAATGGTGCTTTTTTCCATGGTTTTGGCTGCTTTTGTTGTAACCGTGGTATTAGATCCTGGGACCTTTCAGAACAGGTGGATCTTATTTAACTCATTACTCTGAAGGTCATTTGTAGCAGCAAGTATCTTATTTAGGGGACATTTTGTTCCATTACATAAAAACATTTAAATAACATGTTCTGAGTAGTTCTGCGAGCCGCTGCATGTGCTCACATCTGCTCACATCTGCTCACATCTGTTCACATCTGCTCACATCTGCTCACATCCGTTCACATCTGCTCACATCTGCTCACATCCGTTCACATCTGCTCACATCTGCTCACATCTGCTCACATCTGCTCACATCTGCTCACATCTGCTCACATCTGCACCGCGGCGTCTGAGCCTTCGAGGAACATTTCACCGTCTCACCTTCTTGAAGTGGGTGGCAGACTGAACCTTCCTGACCGGCTGCATCAGAGCGTCCCGGACGATGATGCTGATGTCGGCGCCGGAGTAGCCGTCTGTTTTGTGCGCGAGCTCCCGGAGGTCGGCCTCGTTCAGACTGTGCGGCGTGTTGCCCAGATGAAGCCGGAACATCTGGGCCCGGGCCGGCTCCTCGGGCAGAGGGATGTAGATCCGCTTCTCAAATCTGACGACACAAAAGCTCGGTTTAACGGAGCTGCTGCTCGGTTTGGGTGAAAACAAATAACCGATAAAATGAAACCTTTACAATAAACCTCAGCAGAGGACGACCCTCTGAGGCTCTCTGACCTTCTGCGGATGGCGGCATCAAGAACCCACGGGATGTTGGTGGCTCCGAGCACCAAAATACCATCATTGTTGTTCCCCACACCTGCAAAACCAGAGCTGCTGTTAACACGTTAGCATGAAGGCAACATCTGCTCAGAGCCTCTGAAACATCTGCTCAGAACCTCTGAAACATCTGCTCAGAGCCTCTGAAACATCTGCTCAGAGCCTCTGAAACATCTGCTCAGAGCCTCTGAAACATCTGCTCAGAGCCTCTGAAACATCTGCTCAGAGCCTCTGAAACATCTGCTCAGAGCCTCTGAAACATCTGCTCAGAGCCTTTGAAACATCTGCTCAGAGCCTCTGAAACATCTGCTCAGAACCTCTGAAACATCTGCTCAGAGCCTCTGAAACATCTGCTCAGAGCCTCTGAAACATCTGCTCAGAGCCTCTGAAACATCTGCTCAGAGCCTCTGAAACATCTGCTCAGAACCTCTGAAACATCTGCTCAGAACCTCTGAAACATCTGCTCAGAGCCTCTGAAACATCTGCTCAGAGCCTCTGAAACATCTGCTCAGAGCCTCTGAAACATCTGCTCAGAGCCTCTGAAACATCTGCTCAGAGCCTCTGAAACATCTGCTCAGAACCTCTGAAACATCTGCTCAGAACCTCTGAAACATCTGCTCAGAGCCTCTGAAACATCTGCTCAGAGCCTCTGAAACATCTGCTCAGAACCTCTGAAACATCTGCTCAGAACCTCTGAAACATCTGCTCAGAGCCTCTGAAACATCTGCTCAAAACCTCTGAAACATCTGCTCAGAACCTTTGAAACATCTGCTCAGAGCCTTTGAAACATCTGCTCAGAGCCTCTGAAACATCTGCTCAGAGCCTCTGAAACATCTGCTCAGAACCTCTGAAACATCTGCTCAGAACCTCTGAAACATCTGCTCAGAACCTCTGAAACATCTGCTCAGAACCTCTGAAACATCTGCTCAGAACCTCTGAAACATCTGCTCAGAGCCTCTGAAACATCTGCTCAGAGCCTCTGAAACATCTGCTCAGAACCTCTGAAACATCTGCTCAGAACCTCTGAAACATCTGCTCAGAACCTTTGAAACATCTGCTCAAAACCTCTGAAACATCTGCTCAGAACCTTTGAAACATCTGCTCAGAACCTCTGAAACATCTGCTCAGAGCCTCTGAAACATCTGCTCAGAGCCTCTGAAACATCTGCTCAGAACCTCTGAAACATCTGCTCAGAACCTCTGAAACATCTGCTCAGAACCTTTGAAACATCTGCTCAAAACCTCTGAAACATCTGCTCAGAACCTTTGAAACATCTGCTCAGAACCTTTGAAACATCTGCTCAGAGCCTCTGAAACATCTGCTCAGAGCCTCTGAAACATCTGCTCAGAGCCTCTGAAACATCTGCTCAGAGCCTCTGAAACATCTGCTCAAAACCTCTGAAACATCTGCTCAGAGCCTCTGAAACATCTGCTCAGAACCTCTGAAACATCTGCT
>NW_027325359.1:37802603-38042603 GCF_036924035.1 Leuresthes tenuis | reverse complement strand
TATTTCATCTGCACCTGGGCAGCTAAAGTAGCTTTTTTTAAATTAAGCAATATTTCTAATCAGTTCTAAGGGTCAGAAATGCTGAAACTTACCCATAAGTTGCTCCTGCAGCTTCTTCTTCTCTGGGTTTTCCCCCTCGCTGTCGCTGTCGCTCCTTAAAGGCAAAGCGAGACCCACAGAGAGCAGGAAAATACGTTGAAGTTGAGTCAGAGTTGACATTTCATTGTGCTAACAGGAGAGCTTACTTGTCATTGCTCTGCGCCTCCTTGACGGGTTTTTTGCCCTGTTTGTCTTTATTCTTCAGGTAATCCTTCAGCTTTTCTGCTCTGTCCAAGTACTGCATGCACTTCGCTCGTATGCTTTCCTTCGCCTTGTCACTGTGGGCCTCATCTGGACGGCAAAATTAAATTCCACTCAGCAGCGTGAAAGATGCAACAAACCCACAGAGCCTGTCTACTTACATTTGATGGCGTGTAAGAAATATTCCACAGCATGCTGGTACAGGCGTAGAGCCTCTTCATAGTTCTTTGCCTTGTCCTCCTCTGTGGCTTTGGTCACAAGATCGATCGCTTTCTGCAGCAGAAGCACAGATATAATATCAAATATAAGCTGAAGCTAGAAAGGCCCAGTGTTAGTCAGCCAGCACATAACAACAATAGAGCCTCTATCGCTTTATACTGTTAATAAAAAACACTTCCGGTGCTTTTTCTGGAGCCAGTCTGCAGAATCTCCTGCTCTATACTGTAAAACCTCCCTTTTCCATGTTTATTATGATGTTATCCGCTTTATGTGAAGAGGGGGCACAGCCCAGCTCATGGTGAGACAGCTAACCTTATCCTGAGCTACCGTCACACATCATCCGCAGCTTATTAATAACATTATTACCGTTTCACACAGTCTGGAAGTGCAGTAGCTTTAGATGTATCAGAATAATGAGGCAGTGATCACAGGTTTCCAGCTATGCTAACACCGTTAGCTGCATCCACCTGGGCCACGAGCTAAATGCTGTTTACCTGTGTTGTTTTAAACCTTTCATTAGTTCTGGAGCCATTTCCAGAATCTTTAAAGGTCTTTTTAGTCATTCGGATTAAGAAAATCTACAAATACATGTATTAATCTGGATCCTATTTCAAAGCCGACAAGTGTAACAGTGACATAACAATGAAGTGAATTAATATCAGGTTAATATACGTGTTGTGGTGAGTATTTAGGTATGATATTATCCAGAGATTTACAGAATGTGTGGCCCATTAGAATATGTTGCATTAAAGATGAAACAGTTGGTCTATTGTAAAGAGGGTATTTATTCTTTTGAGCTATTACAGGAACCATCAACCCTGTCTAATATCCATATTAGAAACTGTCACTGAAATAAACGTGAATGCAGTGTAAATACAACCTAAACTTGCAGTTTTAGGAGACTTGTTTTTGGTGCTGCCAGCTTTGTTTTGGTTCAGAATGAGAGGCACAACTTCGGAAATTAGTTAATTTACACTGAAGCGGTAAAATGAGTCTTCATGGACTTTAAAGGCCCTCGTAGCATGTTATTCAAACACTCTGAGTTAATTCACTTTAGAACAACCAAAGGTTAGCTCTAGGACCAAACCTGCGCTAATGAAAGAGCAAAAGCAGATGCTAGTGCTAAATCCTGCTATAGCCATAGCAGCTAGCTAGCTAGCAGTAGCTTACCTGTAATGTTGACGTTGTCATTTCATCGCACTCTTCTGCTCTCTGCCCTGATTTCAATCCTCTGACCCTCCCAAAAGGTGGATGCGTGAAGAAATGAAATCGTAAACAGACCTATTTTCTAAGGGGGCGGGTTGCTGGCATGACAAAAACAGAACAGCGGCTAATGCGGTAGCTAGCAAAGATGACAGCTCCAACCAACAAAACCACAGCAACAACACTGCAGACAAGTCAGCCGATAGAACGGGGTCTTCCGGGCGAGACTTTCAAAGCGCCTCAGAAATACCAAACGCACACCAAAACACACGCATAGTTATCAAACTAATCACTGTTAAGTTATGACTAAGCTTTCTCTTAATGATATCTTAATGTTTTTGTAATTTCGATTGCAAATTGAGCATTTTATGAGTTTAATTTGAAATAAATCTCTCATTTAAAAACGGTTGCTTGGTTAAAACGACCGACTTAACGACGGTTAACATTGGCAGTAAACGTTCAAGTTACCGCCGTTACTGCCACCTAGCGGTCAAACTCTGTTACTACACTTTTAACTGAAGACACGCTGCTCGTGGTAAAATAAGAAATACACTCTGAAAACGATCCTGCACATCAGAGTTTAGGTTCAAATTAAATTGGAGAAATGCGCAAATAATGCATAAATATGTGAAATAATTACTTGGAATATATAAAGTTTAACTGGTCACGTAAAAGTAGAATTAAACAAAAATATAGGGTTAAATAATATGCTAAAAGTAAGAAATGTAGTAACCAACTTTAAAGTAACAAGAGAACTTGTCAATTTTTTCCCACAGTTGTGGGATGTAACATCAGTCTGGGTCCTCTACATCTACAGCCACACATATGAATTTTTGTCATGTTGAGGTCACAAAGACGCCATCAAAAATCCGCAAGAATGTCAAGTTTCAAGACCAGAACTGGAAAGCAAAATTGTGATCTGGGACTTCTCAGCCCCCGGGTTTTGTCGGTTCCAGGCCAGGAAAAGCGCATGACAAAAGTCAAGTGAACTTCAAAAACATTTGTAAGGTCACAAACTTAGATGGTGATTTAAGAGAATTAGAGCTCATATCTGGTAAAACGCCACAAAAGCTAAAAGTAACACATACAGGAACTGAATAGCTTGTTAAAAAGTGTAGATAAAAATGCTGGAACTTGCATATATGGTCAACATTTTCATAATAGCCTAAAAAAATGTTAAATTTACTGAAATAAAACTATAAGAAATAAAAAAACTGGTTAAAAACTTCAAAATTCAAAACACAGCAGGAGTAAGTAAGAAGGCAGTGAGCCTCTGCTCTATATCACAGAATGTAATGTCTAAATGAGAAAAGGACACATGAACTTATCTACTTTATAACCCTTTTATTGGTAGGTATTTACATTTGACACAACTACATTCTATCATACATTGTATACTGTGTTTTGGAAGAAAGTCTAAATACTTTGCATATGACAAATTGTTGCAGCAGCACTTTATCCTCCCGTTATTTTGAGTTTCATGATTGTGTAAAACGCAAGCTGCCACAGATAATACCTTTGGTTCCAAAACCCCTTCTTTGAAGCGTTGCTTTGCATAGACAGAAGAGCCACAGTTTCAGAAGAGAAAAGGTAAGGAGATTAAAGGTGTACATTCAGAGGTTTAAAGGAATCTGCATCGAATCAATAAAGGGACGGCCAGTAGCTTGGACCAGCTTCACACAATAAGATCAGGTCACAGCAACATGACTGACATAAGAGCTTCAAAATGAGTAGGAACTAACCTTATTCTGAGCTAAACAGCTCAAACTTCCCACATACACGTGACGTTTAAAGGGAAGCAAAGCCTACTTCTGCTTTAAAGCAAGTAGTTCAATGGAAATTATACAATTCTATATTCTCACATTCAAATAAAAGCCCAAAAAAGTCTGTTCCAACAACCCAGAGGACACGAAGTCCAAAACCAAATAGAGGTCATTCAGAGGGGTGACTGTGTTCCTGGGTTCCTGGGTGTCTTGTTTTCTGTGTTGCATGGTCAGTGCACACAATGGTACATTGTCTGAGCTCCACAGAACAGAGGCTCTGCTGAGCGGCAGCTCAACATGAACCATTAAAAGATGGTGACAAGGTGTTTATTACAGTCATGTGATCAACTTTAAAGGTTTACAACAGCAAATATACAAATGAAGGGGAGAGGACTGCAATTCATTTATGGATGTCATCAAGTCACCTCAATTTTGGTTAAAAATATGCATATAATTAGGGATTTATTTATCCTTATTGAAGTGATCATCACCAGTCCTGTTTCTGGCTTTTCTCGGCGATTTCAACGGCATTTTACTGTCTTCATTGTAAAGACAAAATGAAAACCAGGTCTGTGAGAACCTGCAGTCTTAAAAAAAACCTCTTTAAAATGTACTTAAAATATTTAAACTTAAGTATAATTCAAAATAGGATCCTTTCAGTGCCACTATTTGTATTCATTTTGGACATTTCTGCCATAACTGCATTTGTTAACATTGTAAATATTATTTATTCTATGCTTATAAAAGGGGTTTCCTCTACATTTAATCCAATTTGCATCAGTTTTCTTCCATATTTTAATAATTTAAATTAACTTTTGCATGTAGGAACTTAAAACTGAGTATGTTAAAAATCTAAACTCTCTTAAAAGTTGACTAGAGAATTACAAGTTTTAGGAGAATAACATGAGGCCGAGTAAAGTTGAAGTATTTTTTAACGTAGCAGTTGCACTATTCACAGTTGAGCCGTCAAAATACCGACAACTTGGCATTTGACCTTGTTGTAAACGTGTTTAATTGTTTTAAGAATACACAACTAAACTGGCTGTAAAAACTAAACTGCAGCAGTTCTGCTCCCACTGAAGGAGGCTAGCAAGCTAGGCTAGCGGTTAGCCTTAGCTAAGGCTAATTTAGCCCCTTTCTCCCAGTTAATTAAACCTTTCTGAACTCAGTTTGGATAGTTCAACACCTTCATAACTGAATTTGGGACACTTTATTTGGAGAAAATGAGAGCTAAAGCTTATCTGGATGAAACAAAAGTAATACTAAAAATGTAATCGTGCTAGAAGCTAACTAGCCTAGCTTAGCAGGAAACCAGAGTCTCCACCGCTATTGACTGCGGTCAAAATTGTTTTATTTGTTGTGTTTAAGTACCTTTAAAAAAACAATTAAAATTTTACCCTGCAATCCAGAGTAGGATGAAGAGGGTACGTAAAATGGAATATATCATATTTAAAGAATAATTTATCAGGCTGGTTAATTACATAATCACACTGGAATGTTGTAACCTTTAAACTGAGAAAAATCTTTTCTTAAATCCATGAAGACAGTAAAATGAGGTTGAAAACTTCATGAGTGGACTATTATGTCAAGCTTTCTTTGGTTTTCTGAGACTATAACCTAAACTGAGGTGACTTTATGGACAATATGTCAACTTTATTAATTAATATAGGCCTTTTCACTAGTCTTAGGTCGGAAAGTTTTAGCAGCAGCCAGAATTTTTAGCCAGTTTCAAGGAAATGGAAAGAAGATACCCGTCATTTGGTGCATGACAACATTACTGATCTTTGAAGAGAAAAGCTTCAGATTTTGTCAACCTGAAAATAAGATATACCTATTTTGGATCTGCTTTTTGTGGTGATGGGAACAAAAGGCCAAGATAGGCTTAAAGGCATTGTGTTGAAAGTCACTGCAGGGTTACTGGGAGGTGAGCTGGTAGCTCTGTCCTGTGAAGGCGCAGCTTATGAAACTGTCCTCTGCCAGAGAAAGGTTGTGGTTTGGATGGAAATGAGAGGCAGGTAATCTAAAGCATGGGGGTAGATACACAGAGAAGGAAAGATGTGTAAGTGGAGGTGAAGCCGGGGAGGTAACACACTGCTGAAGGGGTCTGGGTGGGTCTGGAAGGGTCTGGAAGGGTCTGGAAGGGTCTGGGTGGGTCTGGAAGGGTCTGGAAGGGGTCTGGAAGGGTCTGGAAGGGTCTGGAAGGGGTCAGGGTGGGTCTGGAAGGGCCCAGCTTATGAAACTGTCCTCTGCCAGAGAAAGGTTGTGGTTTGGATGGAAATGAGAGGCAGGTAATCTAAAGTATAGGGGGTAGATACACAGAGAAGGAAAGATGTGTAAGTGGAGGTGAAGCCGGGGAGGTAACACACTGCTGAAGGGGTCTGGGTGGGTCTGGAAGGGTCTGGAAGGGGTCTGGAAGGGGTCTGGAAGGGTCTGGGTGGGTCTGGAAGGGTCTGGGTGGGTCTGGGTGGGTCTGGGTGGGTCTGGAAGGGTCTGGGTGGGTCTGGAAGGGTCTGGGTGGGTCTGGAAGGGTCTGGAAGGGGTCTGGAAGGGGTCTGGAAGGGGTCTGGAAGGGTCTGGGTGGGTCTGGAAGGGTCTGGGTGGGTCTGGGTGGGTCTGGGTGGGTCTGGAAGGGGTCTGGAAGGGGTCTGGAAGGGTCTGGGTGGGTCTGGAAGGGGTCTGGGTGGGTCTGGAAGGGTCTGGGTGGGTCTGGAAGGGGTCTGGAAGGGTCTGGGTGGGTCTGGAAGGGGTCTGGGTGGGTCTGGAAGGGTCTGGGTGGGTCTGGGTGGGTCTGGGTGGGTCTGGAAGGGGTCTGGAAGGGTCTGGGTGGGTCTGGAAGGGTCTGGGTGGGTCTGGAAGGGTCTGGAAGGGGTCTGGAAGGGGTCTGGGTGGGTCTGGAAGGGTCTGGAAGGGTCTGGGTGGGTCTGGAAGGGTCTGGGTGGGTCTGGAAGGGTCTGGGTGGGTCTGGAAGGGTCTGGGTGGGTCTGGAAGGGGTCTGGGTGGGTCTGGAAGGGTCTGGAAGGGTCTGGGTGGGTCTGGAAGGGGTCTGGAAGGGGTCTGGAAGGGGTCTGGAAGGGTCTGGGTGGGTCTGGAAGGGTCTGGAAGGGTCTGGAAGGGGTCTGGAAGGGGTCTGGAAGGGTCTGGAAGGGGTCTGGAAGGGTCTGGGTGGGTCTGGAAGGGGTCTGGAAGGGGTCTGGAAGGGGTCTGGAAGGGTCTGGAAGGGTCTGGGTGGGTCTGGGTGGGTCTGGAAGGGGTCTGGAAGGGGTCTGGAAGGGGTCTGGAAGGGTCTGGGTGGGTCTGGAAGGGGTCTGGAAGGGTCTGGGTGGGTCTGGAAGGGGTCTGGGTGGGTCTGGGTGGGTCTGGAAGGGTCTGGGTGGGTCTGGAAGGGGTCTGGGTGGGTCTGGAAGGGGTCTGGGTGGGTCTGGAAGGGGTCTGGAAGGGTCTGGGTGGGTCTGGAAGGGGTCTGGAAGGGTCTGGAAGGGGTCTGGAAGGGTCTGGGTGGGGTCTGGAAGGGTCTGGAAGGGGTCTGGGTGGGTCTGGAAGGGGTCTGGAAGGGGTCTGGAAGGGTCTGGATGGGTCTGGAAGGGGTCTGGAAGGGGTCTGGGTGGGTCTGGGTGGGTCTGGAAGGGTCTGGATGGGTCTGGGTGGGTCTGGAAGGGGTCTGGAAGGGTCTGGAAGGGTCTGGAAGGGGTCTGGAAGGGGTCTGGGTGGGTCTGGAAGGGTCTGGATGGGTCTGGGTGGGTCTGGAAGGGGTCTGGAAGGGGTCTGGATGGGTCTGGAAGGGGTCTGGAAGGGTCTGGAAGGGGTCTGGAAGGGTCTGGGTGGGGTCTGGAAGGGTCTGGAAGGGGTCTGGGTGGGTCTGGAAGGGGTCTGGAAGGGGTCTGGAAGGGTCTGGATGGGTCTGGGTGGGTCTGGAAGGGGTCTGGAAGGGTCTGGGTGGGTCTGGAAGTGCCCAGCTTATGAAACTGTCCTCTGCCAGAGAAAGGTTGTGGTTTGGATGGAAATGAGAGGCAGGTAATCTAAAGCATGGGGGTAGATACACAGCGAAGGAAAGATGTGTAAGTGGAGGTGAAGCCGGGGAGGTAACACACTGCTGTGACTTATATCATCATTTGATATAGAGCTCAGCATCAGGAAGTCATGCTATCAGGAGATATACAGTTAAAAAACGAACATAGTAACATGATTTCCTCTATAACAGTAATACTATTGCTTGTGCATGTCCAAAGCTTAAATCCTCTTATTATGTGAAATAAAAAAACATTATAAAGAGTGTCTTTCACTACATGCAAAAAGGCACAGGTGGCGACCCTGATTACAACAGTAGTTTGGGATAATGTGCAGAAACACTATCAAGCCAACAGAAGCGTGTTGTATAGAGACAAAACTCACAGATCGCTGCTCAATCACAGCATCTGTGCTCAGCTAACTGCACCCTGACTCTAAAACCGTTTTCCTCTCACACACAAACACACAGACAGACGTTAAAAAGAGCCCAAAGGACATGGGAAGGCTGTTATGGGGTGATAGGCAGAGTAAAAACATGGAGCATTTACCAATCTGTGCTCAGCTGGGAGATCTATCTAAAAAAGCCCTCCTTTCTTTGACATATTTCAGCAACACTTTGCTTTTAGAGCAAACAGGTGTTAAAATCTCAGAAGCATGTCACTGCATCTCATCTGGTCGCATCAGCTTATCGGAAAGAGATTTAAATGGATGTCATGTGGAATGTTAAGAGACTGTTAACAGCTATTTTTTGCTTGGTGAAGTAGTCTCCTTAAAGCTGGGGACTTGAAGCTAAGCGCCTCTTCCTTTTAACCTCGCCTCACAGCGCAGATGGTGGCAGGAGGGGAAGCTGGAAGGCACAATGAACTTTCCCTGCAGCGCCACCTCGGTCCTGACTCCAGCTGGAAAGGGGGAAATTGGAAAAGTAAGATAAAATGTAAGAAGAAATCCTCTTGTTCGTGCTGCCGCTGTTGGTCGCCTCACGTCAGAAGCCCCATGCGGGTGAGTTTGGCCGACAGGAAGGAGTGGAGGACAAACACCACCGGCTTTGGGCCCGAGTGGAGGTCGAACACCTGGAGGAAGGAAGGAGGGAGAAATGTAATGAAGGGTGGAGGAAAATAAACAGAAACAGATCTTTCTGTATATATAAATGTGTGCACAAGGAACCAAAGGAAGACGTAATAACAGTTAAAGAGATGCTGAATAAAACAATGAAAGCAACCATTTCACCCTGAGTAATACTTTATTTTTAGCCATAATAACCAGAATGTTTTGACGCGCTGGAAAATAAAGAAAAGCAAAACGTTAACGATAAGAAACACATTTTCTACTCGGATATGAGAAAATACAAAATACAAAATGATGTTAAAATAATGTGAAAATACTGAAAATTTACTTTGAATATCTAAAATTATGAATTTTTCTATCTTGGATAGATGAAAACTTTTTCTATCATTTAATCTGTTTGAAATAAGAGAGAAACACAGTATATATATTTAAATCTCATGATTCTAAAACCTAAATATTACAATGTGGGTGGGTCTGGAAGGGTCTGGGTGGGTCTGGGTGGGGTCTGGAAGGGTCTGGGTGGGTCTGGAAGGGTCTGGGTGGGTCTGGGTGGGGTCTGGAAGGGTCTGGGTGGGGTCTGGGTGGGTCTGGAAGGGTCTGGGTGGGGTCTGGAAGGGTCTGGGTGGGGTCTGGGTGGGTCTGGAAGGGTCTGGGTGGGTCTGGGTGGGTCTGGAAGGGTCTGGGTGGGGTCTGGAAGGGTCTGGGTGGGTCTGGGTCTGGGTGGGTCTGGAAGGGTCTGGGTGGGGTCTGGAAGGGTCTGGGTGGGTCTGGGTGGGTCTGGGTGGGTCTGGAAGGGTCTGGGTGGGGTCTGGGTGGGTCTGGGTGGGTCTGGAAGGGTCTGGGTGGGGTCTGGGTGGGTCTGGAAGGGTCTGGGTGGGTCTGGGTGGGTCTGGAAGGGTCTGGGTGGGGTCTGGGTGGGTCTGGGTGGGTCTGGGTGGGTCTGGAAGGGTCTGGGTGGGGTCTGGGTGGGTCTGGAAGGGTCTGGGTGGGTCTGGGTGGGTCTGGAAGGGTCTGGGTGGGGTCTGGAAGGGTCTGGGTGGGGTCTGGGTGGGTCTGGAAGGGTCTGGAAGGGTCTGGGTGGGGTCTGGAAGGGTCTGGGTGGGGTCTGGGTGGGTTTGGAAGGGTCTGGGTGGGTTTGGAAGGGTCTGGGTGGGTCTGGGTGGGTCTGGGTGGGTCTGGGTGGGTCTGGGTGGGTCAAATCAAATTTAATTTACCATTTCTCCTTCTGGGCCACCAAAGTCAAGGTAAAGGTTGCGTATTCCATCGTCAGCAGACATCTTGAGCTTCTCGTAGGGATATCTGTAGAGCACGGCGCCCCCCGTGGGCTCGGCCGGCTCTCTGGTCACAGTGAAACCCTTTTCATAGTGCAGCGTCAGCCGGACATCCTGTCTGTTCAACGTGCAGCCTGAGGGCGACAGGAACAAAAAGAGAAGAAGAAGAGCTTCAATGTGCTGCCTGAGGGCGACAGGAACAAAAAGAGAAGAAGAAGAGCTTCAATGTGCAGCCTGAGGGCGACAGGAACAAAAAGAGAAGAAGAAGAGCTTCAATGTGCAGCCTGAGGGCGACAGGAACAAAAAGAGAAGAAGAAGAGCTTCAATGTGCAGCCTGAGGGCGACAGGAACAAAAAGAGAAGAAGAAGAGCTTCAATGTGCAGCCTGAGGGCGACAGGAACAAAAAGAGAAGAAGAAGAGCTTCAATGTGCAGCCTGAGGGCGACAGGAACAAAAAGAGAAGAAGAAGAGCTTCAATGTGCAGCCTGAGGGCGACAGGAACAAAAAGAGAAGAAGAAGAGCTTCAATGTGCTGCCTGAGGGCGACAGGAACAAAAAGAGAAGAAGAAGAGCTTCAATGTGCAGCCTGAGGGCGACAGGAACAAAAAGAGAAGAAGAAGAGCTTCAATGTGCAGCCTGAGGGCGACAGGAACAAAAAGAGAAGAAGAAGAGCTTCAATGTGCAGCCTGAGGGCGACAGGAACAAAAAGAGAAGAAGAAGAGCTTCAATGTGCAGCCTGAGGGCGACAGGAACAAAAAGAGAAGAAGAAGAGCTTCAATGTGCAGCCTGAGGGCGACAGGAACAAAAAGAGAAGAAGAAGAGCTTCAATGTGCAGCCTGAGGGCGACAGGAACAAAAAGAGAAGAAGAAGAGCTTCAATGTGCAGCCTGAGGGCGACAGGAACAAAAAGAGAAGAAGAAGAGCTTCAATGTGCAGCCTGAGGGCGACAGGAACAAAAAGAGAAGAAGAAGAGCTTCAATGTGCAGCCTGAGGGCGACAGGAACAAAAAGAGAAGAAGAAGAGCTTCAATGTGCAGCCTGAGGGCGACAGGAACAAAAAGAGAAGAAGAAGAGCTTCAATGTGCAGCCTGAGGGCGACAGGAACAAAAAGAGAAGAAGAAGAGCTTCAATGTGCAGCCTGAGGGCGACAGGAACAAAAAGAGAAGAAGAAGAGCTTCAATGTGCAGCCTGAGGGCGACAGGAACAAAAAGAGAAGAAGAAGAGCTTCAATGTGCAGCCTGAGGGCGACAGGAACAAAAAGAGAAGAAGAAGAGCTTCAATGTGCAGCCTGAGGGCGACAGGAACAAAAAGAGAAGAAGAAGAGCTTCAATGTGCAGCCTGAGGGCGACAGGAACAAAAAGAGAAGAAGAGCAGCTTCAATGTGCAGCCTGAGGGCGACAGGAACAAAAAGAGAAGAAGAAGAGCTTCAATGTGCAGCCTGAGGGCGACAGGAACAAAAAGAGAAGAAGAAGAGCTTCAATGTGCAGCCTGAGGGCGACAGGAACAAAAAGAGAAGAAGAAGAGCTTCAATGTGCAGCCTGAGGGCGACAGGAACAAAAAGAGAAGAAGAAGAGCTTCAATGTGCTGCCTGAGGGCGACAGGAACAAAAAGAGAAGAAGAAGAGCTTCAATGTGCAGCCTGAGGGCGACAGGAACAAAAAGAGAAGAAGAAGAGCTTCAATGTGCAGCCTGAGGGCGACAGGAACAAAAAGAGAAGAAGAAGAGCTTCAATGTGCAGCCTGAGGGCGACAGGAACAAAAAGAGAAGAAGAAGAGCTTCAATGTGCTGCCTGAGGGCGACAGGAACAAAAAGAGAAGAAGAAGAGCTTCAATGTGCTGCCTGAGGGCGACAGGAACAAAAAGAGAAGAAGAAGAGCTTCAATGTGCAGCCTGAGGGCGACAGGAACAAAAAGACAAGAAGAAGAGCTTCAATGTGCAGCCTGAGGGCGACAGGAACAAAAAGAGAAGAAGAAGAGCTTCAATGTGCAGCCTGAGGGCGACAGGAACAAAAAGAGAAGAAGAAGAGCTTCAATGTGCAGCCTGAGGGCGACAGGAACAAAAAGAGAAGAAGAAGATGAGCTGGATGAGAAGCGTCTGAGGAGGATGATGCAGGACAGAGCAAAGACTGCACTTAGTGTCTTTTAGGGTCTTTTAACTCACAAAAAGACCCTAAAAAAAGATTCATTTCTAGAATAAATACTGAAAAAGTGATTTAAAAACACCTGAAAGAGCTACAATGGCATAAATAGTGCTTAAAAAGCTAAAAGCAAATAAAAATTTAACTTAAAAGCGATGAATGAACGTTGGAAAAGGCTAAAAGCGAAGGATCAGCGACTTCCAGCTTCTGTTCTCAGGCTCGACCGAACCGACCCCAGAATTCAGAGATTAATATTGTGACAAATCGAGTTTTTACACAGCAGTTAAGCTGCAGCCTGAAGACAAGTGCACCTCTGATATAAACCCGCATGACTGAGGTTATTTGATACGAAAGCATTTCCAATGGCCCGAATGTTCCTGCACAACTGTGTGTTTGTGCAGCAGCCGGACAGGGAAGGAGAATAAAGGCTTTCCAGAGCTGCTCCGGCAGCCAACCATTGTTCTGCAGAGTGGAAACTTTCCCTCTGCTGGCTCCAGCTCCTGCTCCTGCGACACAGAGCTGCTCTTTCTGAGCTGCAGCAGACTAATGGGAGGCAGCTGCTGTCAGGAGCTTCCTCACAGTGAAAAACGCTGGTATCTACAGACAGAAACGACTCAACGTGTGCAGAAAATCATCAGTTCAGTCCATCTCTGATTATCACAACCAAGGTGAAGCCGCTTCCTTTGGGTCAGCATTCATCTGAAGGTGAGCTCAGTGTGGAGCTGTTTTTAACACAAAGCGAACTGAAACCCACGGATGGACCGTAAATAATCACCGGCACAGATCAGGAACCTGCAGTTTAAACACGCTGCGCTGTTAGCTGATTGGCTACTGAAGCACTGCATCATTCATTCATTAACAAAGAGACGTTTCATCTTTATGTTAATAATCATTTGATGTTTAAGCAGTGACTCAGCGGTTAATTAGCAGAAGCACCAGAGCATTTTTAGCATTTAAAGCTGCAGACAGAATCATTTTCATGTGTTAAATCACACCGAGTCATTTCTCTAGAGAAATAAAAGCAAATAGACAGCTTTCACTGTGCTTATTTCTGAGTTTCCTTTGTTGTTCACAGCAGCCCTCGGTGCCAAAGCTCTGGGGTGCACTGCTCAGCTCTGGAATCAGAGGCTTTAGATCTTCAGCAGACACCTGGTGTCACCACACAGCTCAGCCCCTCTGCCATCATTACGTTATAATCTGAGCTGCTGTGCCGTGCACGGCCACACGTGCACGGCCACACGTGCACGGCAGTGTAACAGGTGCCTCCTGTGCAGCCTGAGGTTTCCTCTGATGAATGAAGCACAGCCAGTTGGTTAAAAGCCTCCCACAGAAGGGTTTTACTGCAGCTGACACCCGGTGACTTCCTAAGATCATTTATTGGCTCTGATTCATATGAGATTCACTCAAAGAAAAGCCTTCCGGACTGCCTGTGATGTCACTCACCTATGGAGACTTCTTTGATGAGCTCGGCGGCGGCGTGCGCCCCCTGCACCAGAGATCTCGTCCAGGAGGACAGGTCCCAGTGAGTCTCCACTCTGAAGATGTGGGACTCGATGCCCCGGCCTGTTCCCGTCCGAGTGGCAAAAACCAGGTCTGAGCCCTGAGAGGGGGAACCCCGGGCGCTGCCAGAGTGGACCAGTCTGTGGCGAGAGGAATTACAGACACCGTTAATGGTTAAAACACACGTTTAAGGATAAAAACACACGTTTAAGGATAAAAACACACGGTTAAGGATAAAAACACACGGTTAAGGATAAAAACACACGGTTAAGGATAAAAACACATGTTTAAGGATAAAAACACACGGTTAAGGATAAAAACACACAGCTACGGTGTTGTCAGTTCCTCAAGGTTCACATCCGCCTTGCTTTTTGCTTTTAAACAGCCCTGAAAATAAGTTTCTCTCCATCACATCTGATTTTATCCCAAAGCTATTCAGAGCCGAGTCCTCTGGTCCTTCCTATGGTTCTGTAGCAGAACTAAAAGGTCCGGCGTGTGCTGAGGGTCAGTTTAGGAATAATGAGAGCAGTTTGAACACTAAATATGGTTATTAACGGAGTTGGATTGTAATCTGTGCCAAGCTCAGCGCTACAAGCCTTCAGTTTTGCACAGTTTTGCACAGTTTTGCTCAGTTTCGCTCAGTTTTGCACAGTTTTGCTCAGTTTTGCACAGTTTTGCTCAGTTTTGCTCAGTTTTGCACAGTTTTGCACAGTTTTGCACAGTTTTGCACAGTTTTGCACAGTTTTGCACAGTTTTGCGCACCATGTGCCCGAATGCACTTCATTGTGGGTCCAAACTCTAAAGGCCAAAAGGTTGTTTCAACAGAGAAGTTATTTCTTTCTTCTTTCATCTTTGTAAAATCAGTTGTAGTTTCTTTGTATTTCTGGTAAAAATGTGAGCACCAAAGCATTCACATGCCTTATAAACTGATGTCCAATGTGGTTAAAGCCTTTAGCGATGCCCCTCCACACTGATCCCAGGTCTGGAATATCAGTAAAAACACGAGGACTGTATTGGTCCTGATTCTTTAGTTCATATGAGAGAAAACAGGTTGGACCAAAAGATGATTTTTCTCCAAAGCAGGAAGCCGGGCAACAACCCATTTACAGCTGATCATAAAGAACCTGGAGCAGACAGACTCTGTTAGAACCCAGAGGGCAGCTTTCATATATTTGTGCAGAGAATCAAACAAACAAGAAGCACAAAACAGAGTTTATCCCAGAAAAGAGCAGGTCGTTAGGAAACACTGGGTCTACTTTAATGTTCTTACCACATATTTCAGCAGGATGCTGGAAGTTTAAGGGAAGCTCTGAACTTACAAAGTTTATTCAAAGTTTCCTGAGCTGCAGCTGAATAGTTAGCTCTAACCTGCAGATAATCAGTGGTGGACCTGTTAAGTTAAATCAGTTAAATTAAGTCGTATAAAGCCTCCCAGAACAGTAACGATGTTTAAAACTCTGCTACAGAGCAGATAAAGCTGATAAACAGCGCTGTGGGTATGAAAGACCAACATCAGGGACAACAATAGCAGAAAAAGCATCATTAACATGGTGTTGAGCTACAGTACAGAAAGAAAATGGTTCTGAAATGTGATCTTATGACATAAAGTGAGCCCATTTCTTCATGTTTCCACAGGTATTAAACATCATGACACAGGTTATGTATGAGGCAGCCACATCCAGTCAGAGCTGAGCTTCCTTCCTCTTTTTGGGCTTTAATGCTCTGCTCTAACGACTCTTCTGTCTCCGATTAAAAACCTGCCAAAGTGCAGCTGCCTCAGTCATTCCTATCAGTTAGTTTAGGTTTATAAAGCTAAAAGTCAGTGGATGTTATGCCATTATTTATATCCCATTTATGTCTCTGATCAAACGTTCTGCAGCACCAGAACGACCTTTTAAGCCCTCCTGAGGTCTCTTTAAAGGACTGAACCCAACGACTGAACCCATCTTTACCTGGTGGCGAGCAGAGGGTGTGTGAGATCTTTACCTGGTGGCGAGCAGAGGGTGTGTGAGCAGAGGCACGGACCAGGACTCCCTGCTCCACGGCACCGATTCAAACAGCAGGATGTCCTTCTCCGTCAGCGCCATGACAACCGGCCGGTACTGCTGCCGTCCGCCTTCCAGCTGGACCTGAAAGGGTTTCAGCTCTGATTAGCACAGCGAAATAGTTCCTCCCTCCCACTCCATGTGCATGTTAGAGAGGTGCCTACAGCACCCGGCCAGAGTAAAGCATTAATGATGGTCTGAAGGGCAACAAATCGGTGTGAGGAGCAGGACCATCACAGCGCTTAACCCTGAGGTCCATGGGCCACAGCAGCCATTTTTACTCATGACATTTAGCATTAAACAGGTTCATCGGCCTGTTTTTAAGTGGCATTCAGTCACTTCTCCATCGATGTTCCTCATGCTTCTTTCAGACACGCCCCTGAACGTGCTGGACAGAGCCGACTGGACAGGAAGTGATGTAACAGCGCTTCAACAGTCACAGGAAGCAGATAAAAGCTCTTTTCTCCACGTTCAAGCTTATCTGAACTCAGACTAAAAGAAGAAGAAGAGCAGCACTAATTATTGTGGGTAAACTCGAAGCTGCATCTTCTCCTGGAGAGCTATAAAACTCAAATAAGTCGGCACACTGATCACAGTTACTGCTCAAAGCTGCGGGGCCCGTGGACGACTACATCTGGCCTCTTTTCTCAGTTGAAGCTTTTCTACGTCTGGTTCATCTGGCCTCTTTCAGTTTTAGGAAGTTGAGCTATTTTGGTACTTTTCTTTAAATAGTCTGACGCAGATATGACACAAAAACTACTTCCTCGCCATCAGAAGCTTCATCCTCATCTCTAAAACACACATTTCTGCATCACTGCGTCTGCATTTAGAGACGAGGCACGATGAGGAGAGCAATGAGACCGTTAGCTTCAGGCTAACATACCGCCTGCTAACAGTACAGAACTCCTCAGGCTGAGCGGCTCCAGGTGAGTTAGCGGTGAGCTGCTAACAGTACAGAACTCCTCAGGCTGAGCGGCTCCAGGTGAGCTGCTAACAGTACAAAACTCCTCAGACTGAGCGGCTCCAGGTGAGTTAGCGGTGAGCTGCTAACAGTACAGAACTCCTCAGGCTGAGCGGCTCCAGGTGAGTTAGCGGTGAGCTGCTAACAGTACAGAACTCCTCAGGCTGAGCGGCTCCAGGTGAGTTAGCGGTGAGCTGCTAACAGTACAGAACTCCTCAGGCTGAGCAGCTCCAGGTGAGTTAGCGGTGAGCTGCTAACAGTACAGAACTCCTCAGGCTGAGCAGCTCCAGGTGAGCTGCTAACAGTACAGAACTCCTCAGGCTGAGCGGCTCCAGGTGAGCTGCTAACAGTACAGAACTCCTCAGGCTGAGCGGCTCCAGGTGAGCTGCTAACAGTACAGAACTCCTCAGGCTGAGCAGCTCCAGGTGAGTTAGCGGTGAGCTGCTAACAGTACAGAACTCCTCAGGCTGAGCAGCTCCAGGTGAGTTAGCGGTGAGCTGCTAACAGTACAGAACTCCTCAGGCTGAGCGGCTCCAGGTGAGCTAACGGTGAGCTGCTAACAGTACAGAACTCCTCAGAATGAGCAGCTCCAGGTGAGTTAGCGGTGAGCTGCTAACAGTACAGAACTCCTCAGGCTGAGCAGCTCCAGGTGAGCTGCTAACAGTACAGAACTCCTCAGGCTGAGCGGCTCCAGGTGAGCTGCTAACAGTACAGAACTCCTCAGGCTGAGCAGCTCCAGGTGAGTTAGCGGTGAGCTGCTAACAGTACAGAACTCCTCAGGCTGAGCGGCTCCAGGTGAGTTAGCGGTGAGCTGCTAACAGTACAGAACTCCTCAGGCTGAGCGGCTCCAGGTGAGCTAACGGTGAGCTGCTAACAGTACAGAACTCCTCAGAATGAGCAGCTCCAGGTGAGTTAGCGGTGAGCTGCTAACAGTACAGAACTCCTCAGAATGAGCAGCTCCAGGTGAGTTAGCGGTGAGCTGCTAACAGTACAGAACTCCTCAGGCTGAGCGGCTCCAGGTGAGTTAGCGGTGAGCTGCTAAAAGTACAGAACTCCTCAGGCTGAGCGGCTCCAGGTGAGTTAGCGGTGAGCTGCTAACAGTACAGAACTCCTCAGGCTGAGCAGCTCCAGGTGAGTTAGCGGTGAGCTGCTAACAGTACAGAACTCCTCAGGCTGAGCAGCTCCAGGTGAGCTAACGGTGAGCTGCTAACAGTACAGAACTCCTCAGAATGAGCAGCTCCAGGTGAGTTAGCGGTGAGCTGCTAACAGTACAGAACTCCTCAGGCTGAGCGGGTCCAGGTGAGCTAACGGTGAGCTGCTAACAGTACAGAACTCCTCAGGCTGAGCGGCTCCAGGTGAGTTAGCGGTGAGCTGCTAACAGTACAGAACTCCTCAGAATGAGCAGCTCCAGGTGAGTTAGCGGTGAGCTGCTAACAGTACAGAACTCCTCAGGCTGAGCAGCTCCAGGTGAGTTAGCGGTGAGCTGCTAACAGTACAGAACTCCTCAGGCTGAGCGGCTCCAGGTGAGTTAGCGGTGAGCTGCTAACAGTACAGAACTCCTCAGGCTGAGCGGCTCCAGGTGAGTTAACGGTGTAACGGTGATCTGACTCATGCCTGTGCGACAGCATCCAACCAGAAGAGCTGTGATCATGAACGCGCCTGAGGTGAGAAGGTGGGCACGACAGGAAATACCGCAGCGGAAACTTCCTGTTTGAAGCAGTAAAGATAAACTGAGCAGCAGCTTGAATGGACTCCTCAAAGATACCAATCCCAGTTCTTCTTGTGAATGAAATGAGATTTAAATTTAGAACTGAGGCTAATTCAAGGAAACGTGCACTTCCTGTTTGTTGCTGAGGCTGTTAAGTTAGAGGGGGGGGGGGGGGTGTGTTCATGTAAAAGTAATGAAAACACACAGAAAGCTGCTCACCTTTGACCTACATTTCTCCTAAAATGTGTTCATTTCTAACAATATTTCCCTGTGAAAAATGCTTATTAGCTGTAATTATGTCTTAAAACCTCCAAATCTGAGTCAATAAGCGTGTTTAAACCTTTAAAATCCTTTTCCACAGCTCAAAGTTCCAGGGATTCAACTCTATAAAAGTGCTTTTAGCAGCTGTTGTGAAATCCAAGAGAACAGAGCGACAGAAAATGGTGAAATACAACATGTGTGAGCCAGTTTTCACATTCTGAGGACATTTATGCTTTTATAGAGGGACTGTTTAGCTGATCTAGATGCAGCCACCATGACAGCAGCCTCCGGTTTGTGGGCCGCTGCATCATGGAGCCTCGACTCTTGCCATCTTTGTATTCTCAGAGCAGGAAGTGACCACATTTGAAGAAAAGGAGCAGCTGGAGTGATGCTGTGAAGCCTATTTAAGGACCAGCAGATCAGGCTAAAGACACTGAATCAGTATTTCACAGAATGAGCCTTTGAATGGGAGCTAAAATGCTTTGGACCCAGTGTCTGGCAGAGCTCATTTATACTACACTTTAAAGCTTTTTATATTACACTTTAAAGCCTTTTATATCACACTTTAAAGCTTTTTATATTACACTTTAAAGCCTTTTATATCACACTTTAAAGCTTTTCCTCGTTGCTTCACATCTAAACCAAAGTGATGATTCTAACAGCCTTTAAATAGGAGGAACAACTTGATTCCACAGCTACATTTACCACATAAATTAGGAAAAAACTAAATGTTATTGGCATGTTCAGAGCCAGATTTCCACTGTTTTCACAGCTTTTGTCCTGAATAAATAGTTTGACAGCTTATTTACGAGGGTTATTACTGTATGTTTAAGCCTCTTCAGACTTTATCAAACCCTCCACTGCTGCAGAAAGCTAATCTAATCTGATGTAATAACTGTCTGAGCTAAAGAAGAAGGCACAGAGCAGAGCGTACCTGTTCAGCCAGCCAGCCGATGTGTTTGAGGTGGGGGTGCGTGGAGGCCGCGGACGAAGCCCCCAGGTAGGCGTTGATGTGCGCCAGGATCTGGGGCAGCAGGGCAGCTATGTTGGTGTGGATGGCGGTGAACCAGGAGTTGGCGGTGGCTCCGTCTTTGCAGCGCAGCACCACTGTGTGCTGGCCATCAGGGGAGTGGAGCTCCAGCAGCCTGCAGGGGGGGGAATGTGAGAGGAATCTGGCTTAATAAGGTGAACAATGATGGCAGCAAACCAGGGCAGCCTCTTCCTTTTCTGTAGCTTTTCAGACGGTTTCCTGGAAATTTTACTCAAAATTTCCCAAAAGCTGGAAGTAAATAACATAAAAATCCCAAAGGAAAAGTGTTACAAAGGAAATGGAGTTTCAAGCTGCGATTTATTTACAAAAATGACCTAAAACGATGGCCGGAGTGAGTGAGTGTGAGCATGCACGGCTGTTTCTGTCCGTGCACTGTTGCACGGGTGCATGGGATGGGCTCCAGGACGTCTGCGACCCTGAAAAGGAGGAGGTGGGTATGGACAGCCAACCAATGAAAGAATGACCTGATCTGGTGAGTCCATGCCATAAAACTGCAGTTTAACCTGGTCACAGAAAGCAGTTCAGGAGCTCTTTTTCAGCTCCAGAGTTCCTATTTTCACCTACTTTACAGCACAGATCTCTATTAAAGGGTGAATCACATATTCCCTCAGAGTGTTTGGAACTGTTTGGGAAACAGGTGGAGTTTGAAATCTACATGTTTGGGTGAAACAAAGAACAGCTTCCAGGAAATGAGCAGGAAAGCACAGAACTGGTGAAATAAAGAAGTGTTAAAGATGACCAGGAGTCCAGGCTGTAGTTCCAGCCTCCAGCTTCTGTCTCTCTCCCTTTTCCTGCCCACCTACTTTCACATAAAAAGCCTCTAAAGCCCAAAATGCCTTTAAGAATATTCACTTTTCCTTTCAAATATATTTTCAATCAAGCTGCAGGTGTCAAATATAAATATAATTATCAGGAATTACACAAAGATGAGATCAAACACGCTGATTTTCTTGTGTTTGCTGCAGGATTCTGCATAAAACAATAAGGCCTTGGATGGGTTTAGGGGACATACAGCATCAGTACCATTTATTAATGATTTCCCAGCTGGGATCCTCTAATAAACAGCTACAGCAGCTTATTTTGGCTCATTTTACCTGTATTTGTCCACAGTGTGGTACATAAAAAGTCTTCTTCTCTGTTTCCGCTGTGGCGGCTCTTTATTCGGACCGCAGTATGTTACAATCCCGCGAGCTTTAGCGCTCCGATGACTTTCAGATGGACCCGAGACCCAAAAAACTTTAAAGTAGTCCAACCGCAGAAGTGGAAAAACTGCTCAAAAATATCAACAAAAGGGCTGAAAAACACTGAGAACACATGAAAAACGGTGTGATGGAACTGCCCTCTGCACACTGTTTAACATCAGGGAAATAAACCTCTTCTGCTGTGGCAACAGCTAAAATACATTTATTATCAAGTTAATATCCTTTAGCAGAACTTTGTCATGTCTGTTAATGTCCTTATTCTTATTTTACAGCCGCTACGCTCTGAATTTGTGTGGTTTTTCAGGTGAAAAGATGGGAAAATTGATCAGGATAAAGGAGCTTCGCCACTTTCTGAGAAATATACTTTGAAATATTAGCATTAACACCAAAGATCCATGAAAAACGTGCAAATCAACAGAGAAAGCGACGTGTTGGATAAGAGATTCGAGAATAAACTGACACCAACAGTCCTTGTAGCATTTAAACAGTAATTAATCATTAATAACTAATAATAATCTGAACTGTAAGACAAACAGACCTGAAGTTTATTCACAGCTAAACAAACTGTGGGCTTCATTTTTCACTTTAATCTTCCCAAACATGAACAGAAGCTCAGGAAATAACCCCCCCACACACTCAGGTATCTGCACACAGCCTCCCATCTACCTGTTCTCCAGGTCTGGCATGGTGAGGTTCCTGCTGATGAAGCACATCTTCAGGCTGATGACCTTCCGGTCCTTGGAGGCGGAGGACGAGCTGCTGTGTTTGGGCGACCCCGAGTCCTCGCTGCCGCTGTAGCTGGGCGACTGCGGCCGGATGGCGTCCCACGGCAGGTCGGCCACCAGCGACGGCTTCTTGAAGAGCGGCGACACCTCGCGGATGTACTTCACTGACGTGGGACAAGAGAGAAAAGGGTTTGATTTATGCCACATTTTAAACCTTAATGCTAAAAGCTGAACATCTGATATGTTTCGCACTGGTTTACTGGTTAAATCTAAAGTCAAATGCATTTATTCTTCTTCTTCTGAGTTCAGCCATGCTTTAAAGATGGTTTAAAGATGCTTTAAAGATGGTTTAAAGATGGTTTAAAGATGGTTTAAAGATGGTTTAAAGATGCTTTAAAGATGGTTTAAAGATGGTTTAAAGATGCTTTAAAGATGGTTTAAAGATGCTTTAAAGATGGTTTAAAGATGGTTTAAAGATGCTTTAAAGATGGTTTAAAGATGCTTTAAAGATGGTTTAAAGAATAACAAAATCCATTTATTTCACCTGGTTTTTCCTGATGATTTATGACTTTTAATTGAGTTTTATCGTTGAATACATTGAGATTTTCTGGTCTACATCCTGTATATATATATCTATATATATATACATACATATATACATATACATATATATCTATATCTATAGATATATATATATACCTGTGCAGCGTTTTATCTTCAGTGTTGAATAAGAAGCCCAAATTAAATATGTTTAATTACAGGCTATAAAATCACAGCTATCAAAAATCCACACTTTAAACCTTATTTTCACAGAAATTCATTTTAATTTGGACCAGATGACTGACTTAATGTTTAAGGAAAACTTTATCAGACGGCAGAATATTAAATGTGGAGATTTGTTTTGTTGATGCACAAACTTGTAAATAAATATATCCATAAATGCACATATTTTTCACCTTTTATAGACCGTCTGCTGCACTGACAAACATCAGATGCTCCATATTCCTGTTCTTACTAATTACCAGCCAACATCTTGCTCTAACTGGCCAAATTAGGTCAAATCTTTATGAAACATGAGCTCCACAGATATCCTGGCTTATCGTAATAGAGTGAACACAACAGTCTGCTGGAGATAATTAGCAAAAAGGTCAAACACATCCTGTGCCAGAGCCAGCCAGCTGTTGTACATCTGCATGATATCAGGCCAGCGAGAGGCTCCAAACCGAGCCGTAAGGGAACACCCAGGGATGTTTTCAGAGAGAAGTCAGCATTTAATCTGCTTTTAGAAGGACTTTCAGGACCAGATATGCTCAAACTTTTTAAAAAAGCATGTAGAAAGCTGCGGTTTGACGCTCTGAACAGCTAGTTTAAACTAAACTAATAGCCTAAAAGTTCCTGATATCTGCTCCAGGGAGAAAGTTATCTTAGAAAAACAAGAGCTGACTGAGCCGTGCAGATGTGAGCTCAGCCTGCTAAGGAAGGTTGTTTTTGCTCCGATACGATGGATTCACGCTCCTAATTTGGTCCTTCGGCCCCACAGTGGCCTCCCTGTCTTCTCTCCTCTTTCATCCTTCCACATCTCACCGTTTTATCTCCTGCACGCTCTCATTTTCACTTTCACAGTGAGAGGGTGAAAGCAAGAAATGAGAGTTTCTGAGTATGAGTTGGACAATGAGTGCTCTGCCTGGTGTGAAACCTGAGAGCTCAGCAGATGAGATCATTGTTGAAAGTAGACAGAAATATTAGTTTTCTGGAGGTATGCAGTGAGAGGTAGAGACAGTTTACAGCTGGGATTTCAAACCAGAGGCAGAGCTGTGTCCAAACTGGGTCAGTCACAGCCGAGAGAAAGAGGGTGAAAGTAAGGTTTCCATTTACAAGCAAAGATAATCTGAAGCAACCTCTTAAAGAAGACAGATCTGACTCAGGGTGGTGCTATACTTTAAACCAGAGGTTTTACTGCACTAGAAGTAGTTAGAAATGGCTAGAAATAAACCTTTGGGGCAAAAAACAACAACGGCTGTGGTGGACATCCACAGGATTAAAATGGAGAGAATTACTCTCATCTCTGGGAATATTTGCTATAATCCTATTTTTGCCATTCAGCTTTCCTTTCTTCACATCTTCTAAATGTGGATCAGATGCTAAACAGCTAAAATGAGTAATTAGTTCACAGAAGTCATTAAATGGTGAGAATAAAAAAGCTATAAACCGATGATGAAAAGGCAGAGTCTGAGTTTTATTGCATCGTCATCAAGTAAAGAAACACAGTCTGATTTAGAGCGGCTGTGGTCGGCTGCTTTGGGATTAACGGAGAGGAGCTCCGGCCTGAAAGGGCTTCAGTAACAGATCGACTGTCAGGGAGAGTGATTAAATACCTGAATGCAACCTACAGGCAGCTGACAGCATGTGTGTGTTTCACCCAGAAAGAGTCGGTCAGATAGCTCTGAAGGAAGCTCTGAAGGAAGCTCTGAAGGAAGCTCTGAAGGAAGCTCTGAAGGAAGCTCTGAAGGAAGCTCTGAAGGAAGCTCTGAAGGAAGCTCTGAAGGAAGGAAGCTCTGAAGGAAGCTCTGAAGGAAGCTCTGAAGGAAGCTCTGAAGGAAGCTCTGAAGGAAGATCTGAAGGAAGCTCTGAAGGAAGCTCTGAAGGAAGCTCTGAAGGAAGCTCTGAAGGAAGCTCTGAAGGAAGCTCTGAAGTAGGCTCTGAAGGAAGCTCTGAAGGAAGCTCTGAAGGAAGCTCTGAAGGAAGCTCTGAAGGAGGCTCTGAAGGAGGCTCTGAAGGAAGCTCTGAAGGAAGCTCTGAAGGAGGCTCTGAAGGAGGCTCTGAAGGAAGCTCTGAAGGAAGCTCTGAAGGAAGCTCTGAAGGAAGCTCTGAAGGAAGCTCTGAAGGAAGCTCTGAAGGAGGCTCTGAAGGAAGCTCTGAAGGAAGCTCTGAAGGAAGCTCTGAAGGAAGATCTGAAGGAAGCTCTGAAGGAAGCTCTGAAGGAAGCTCTGAAGGAGGCTCTGAAGGAAGCTCTGAAGGAAGCTCTGAAGGAAGCTCTGAAGGAAGCTCTGAAGGAAGCTCTGAAGGAAGCTCTGAAGGAAGCTCTGAAGGAAGCTGAAGACTGAGAAGCATTCCTGAATGTGTGAGAGGGTCCCAGGGAGAAGGAGCTCTGCTGCAAAACCAGAAGGATTCTGCTTTTCTGAGTTGATGCAGAGATAATCAGCTGAGATACTTTCCCTCCAGAGTCGGGCCCCTCTGTGGTTACAGCTTCGCCTGTTAGACCAAGTCTCACTGCACTCTGCCTGTCTGTCTGCACTCTGTCTGTCTGTCTGTCCTCTGGCTGTCTGTCTGTCTGTCTGTCTGTCCTCTGGCTGTCTGTCTGTCTGTCTGTCTGTCCTCTGGCTGTCTGTCCTCTGGCTGTCTGTCTGTCTGTCTGTCTGTCCTCTGTCTGTCTGTCCTCTGGCTGGCTGTCTGTCTGTCTGTCTGTCCTCTGGCTGTCTGTCTGTCTGTCCTCTGGCTGTCTGTCTGTCTGTCCTCTGGCTGTCTGTCTGTCTGTCCTCTGGCTGTCTGTCCTCTGGCTGTCTGTCTGTCCTCTGGCTGGCTGTCTGTCCTCTGGCTGTCTGTCCTCTGGCTGTCTGTCTGTCTGTCTGTCTGTCCTCTGGCTGTCTGTCCTCTGGCTGTCTGTCTGTCTGTCTGTCCTCTGGCTGTCTGTCCTCTGGCTGTCTGTCTGTCTGTCCTCTGGCTGCCTGTCTGTCTGTCCTCTGGCTGCCTGTCTGTCTGTCCTCTGGCTGCCTGTCTGTCTGTCCTCTGGCTGCCTGTCTGTCCTCTGGCTGCCTGTCTGTCCTCTGGCTGTCTGTCCTCTGTCTGTCTGTCTGTCCTCTGTCTGTCTGTCCTCTGGCCAACAGATAACTTTCTCCTCTTGAACTCTAGGAGCACACACTTTAACTGAAGAGAGGCTGAAGTTCACCCAGAACATGTGGAAACTGAAGACTATTTCACTGCTCAGAACCATAAGTTCAAACAAACATTCAAGCAGGCAAAGAGAACTTCACCAGCTATCAGTTTTGTATTTCTAAACCTCTCAGGGCAGCTCAAACACATTTGGACAGCGATAAAGAAGGGAGCCACAGAAAGTCCTAAATTAATGCCAAAGTGGGTCAGATCAGGTCTGGCTATGCTTCAGTGGCCCTGAAATCCCGTCTTTGTGCGATATCAGGCGAGATCTGTCCACCCATTATACCACTGGTTCTAAATAATCACTGGGAGGGATTTGATTTAACCCCAAAGCATTTAACTGCGTCAGCCCCCCCGACATCGATCATCCAATCGTTAGCTCAGTTATTTTCAGTGGACAGACTCTGGCTGTCTGGCCTCATTAGGCTTCAGTAGGTCAAGGGACTCATTTCTCATTTAAAAAGCGCAGTGAAGGTGTCCCAGAAGGGTTTGGGGCAGTTTCAGTGGGTAACTGGCAGCATGATATCCTCCACAAATGACCAAAGGTGCTTTCTGTGTGACTTCTTGTGCTCCTCTTTAACCTTTTGTCTCTTGAAAGTGAGTGAAAGGGCTGCATCTCCCACTCAGTTCCTCCTCCACTGTTGCACAACGATGGCTGTTCTCAGAACAGCAAAAGGAAAGTGAAAGCAGCGGTTTCTCTGCAGATCCACCATGAGGCTGCAGCCGTGGACCATGGGACTCTCATGTGTTTTACGTGTAGTTGCTGCTGGATACAGTGATGTGTTCGGTGGGATTTAAACGAGTCAATGACCCTAAGGAAGCTGCTGTGGTGAATGTGTTCAGAGGTGCAGTGAGGATGCAGCAGAGCTGCAGAGGGCAAAGCCGGTAAAGGATAGATGGCAGCAGAGGGGACTGAAGTCTTTTTCTCCAACTGTAATTATGTTGTTGCTGCAGTGGAGATTGTGAATACTGTGTTGTGTAATTTGCTGGCAGCGTCTGGACCCTTCTACATCTGCTTCTATTCAGTTTCCTTTCTTTTTTTGTTCGAAATGAAAGGTCTGGGAGCAGTTTCCGTCTTTGATGTCGTCGCAGAAATCCAATCTATCACCGTGGGACTTTGCCACCACTTTCCTCCTTTCAAAGCCGAGCTGCAACAGATCCCCAGTCAGCGTTAAACTGCTGGCTGGGGCTGAAGGACAGACCAAACAACAGGCCCAGGACGGACTAACAAGGCACAGATACAGTCTGGGTCTCGCTTTGGAGATGAATTTATGAATGTTGGGTTTGGGGAACTTTTCCAGATTTGCAATGAATTGATCCACAGACCTCTAACAGCCTAAGAAATGCTTTCCTAGGTTTTCTGGCCAGAACTAATAACTCTTTTCACAGTCTGTGTCTCTCAGATAAAAATGCTTTATTCCCTTCTCATCACGGCAGGCAGATTTAGCTCTTATGTCCCATAGATGTTAGTTCTTATGTCCCATAGATGTTAGCTCTTATGTCCCATAGATGTTAGCTCTTATGTCCCATAGATGTTAGCTCTTATGTCCCATAGATGTTAGCTCTTATGTCCCATAGATGTTAGTTCTTATGTCCCATAGATGTTAGTTCTTATGTCCCATAGATGTTAGCTCTTATGTCCCATAGATGTTAGCTCTTATGTCCCATAGATGTTAGCTCTTATGTCCCATAGATGTTAGCTCTTATGTCCCATAGATGTTAGCTCTTATGTCCCATAGATGTTAGCTCTTATGTCCCATAGATGTTAGCTCTTATGTCCCATAGATGTTAGCTCTTATGTCCCATAGATGTTAGCTCTTATGTCCCATAGATGTTAGCTCTTATGTCCCATAGATGTTAGTTCTTATGTCCCATAGATGTTAGTTCTTATGTCCCATAGATGTTAGCTCTTATGTCCCATAGATGTTAGCTCTTATGTCCCATAGATGTTAGCTCTTATGTCCCATAGATGTTAGCTTTTATGTCCCATAGATGTTAGTTCTTATGTCCCATAGATGTTAGCTCTTATGTCCCATAAATGTTAGCTCTTATGTCCCATAGATGTTAGCTCTTATGTCCCATAGATGTTAGCTCTTATGTCCCATAGATGTTAGTTCTTATGTCCCATAGATGTTAGTTCTTATGTCCCATAGATGTTAGCTCTTATGTCCCATAAATGTTAGCTCTTATGTCCCATAGATGTTAGCTCTTATGTCCCATAGATGTTAGCTCTTATGTCCCATAGATGTTAGCTTTTATGTCCCATAGATGTTAGTTCTTATGTCCCATAGATGTTAGCTCTTATGTCCCATAAATGTTAGCTCTTATGTCCCATAGATGTTAGCTCTTATGTCCCATAGATGTTAGCTCTTATGTCCCATAGATGTTAGCTCTTATGTCCCATAGATGTTAGTTCTTATGTCCCATAGATGTTAGCTCTTATGTCCCATAGATGTTAGCTCTTATGTCCCATAGATGTTAGCTCTTATGTCCCATAGATGTTAGCTCTTATGTCCCATAGATGTTAGCTCTTATGTCCCATAGATGTTAGTTCTTATGTCCCATAGATGTTAGTTCTTATGTCCCATAGATGTTAGCTCTTATGTCCCATAAATGTTAGCTCTTATGTCCCATAGATGTTAGCTCTTATGTCCCATAGATGTTAGCTCTTATGTCCCATAGATGTTAGCTTTTATGTCCCATAGATGTTAGCTCTTATGTCCCATAGATGTTAGCTCTTATGTCCCATAGATGTTAGCTCTTATGTCCCATAGATGTTAGCTCTTATGTCCCATAGATGTTAGCTCTTATGTCCCATAGATGTTAGTTCTTATGTCCCATAGATGTTAGCTCTTATGTCCCATAGATGTTAGTTCTTATGTCCCATAGATGTTAGCTCTTATGTCCCATAGATGTTAGCTCTTATGTCCCATAGATGTTAGCTCTTATGTCCCATAGATGTTAGCTCTTATGTCCCATAGATGTTAGTTCTTATGTCCCATAGATGTTAGTTCTTATGTCCCATAGATGTTAGCTCTTATGTCCCATAGATGTTAGCTCTTATGTCCCATAGATGTTAGCTCTTATGTCCCATAGATGTTAGCTCTTATGTCCCATAGATGTTAGCTCTTATGTCCCATAGATGTTAGCTCTTATGTCCCATAGATGTTAGTTCTTATGTCCCATAGATGTTAGCTCTTATGTCCCATAGATGTTAGTTCTTATGTCCCATAGATGTTAGCTTTTATGTCCCATAGATGTTAGTTCTTATGTCCCATAGATGTTAGCTCTTATGTCCCATAGATGTTAGCTCTTATGTCCCATAGATGTTAGCTCTTATGTCCCATAGATGTTAGCTCTTATGTCCCATAGATGTTAGCTCTTATGTCCCATAGATGTTAGCTCTTATGTCCCATAGATGTTAGCGCTTATGTCCCATAGATGTTAGCTCTTATGTCCCATAGATGTTAGCTCTTATGTCCCATAGATGTTAGCTCTTATGTCCCATAGATGTTAGCTCTTATGTCCCATAGATGTTAGCTTTTATGTCCCATAGATGTTAGCTCTTATGTCCCATAGATGTTAGTTCTTATGTCCCATAGATTTAGTTCTTATGTCCCATAGATTTAGTTCTTATGTCCCATAGATGTTAGTTCTTATGTCCCATAGATGTTAGCTCTTATGTCCCATAGATGTTAGCTCTTATGTCCCATAGATGTTAGCTCTTATGTCCCATAGATGTTAGCTCTTATGTCCCATAGATGTTAGCTCTTATGTCCCATAGATTTAGTTCTTATGTCCCATAGATGTTAGTTTTTATGTCCCATAGATGTTAGCTCTTATGTCCCATAGATGTTAGCTCTTATGTCCCATAGATTTAGTTCTTATGTCCCATAGATGTTAGTTCTTATGTCCCATAGATGTTAGCTCTTATGTCCCATAGATGTTAGCTCTTATGTCCCATAGATGTTAGCTCTTATGTCCCATAGATGTTAGCTCTTATGTCCCATAGATGTTAGCTCTTATGTCCCATAGATGTTAGCTCTTATGTCCCATAGATGTTAGCTCTTATGTCCCATAGATGTTAGCTCTTATGTCCCATAGATGTTAGCTCTTATGTCCCATAGATGTTAGCTCTTATGTCCCATAGATGTTAGCTCTTATGTCCCATAGATGTTAGTTCTTATGTCCCATAGATGTTAGTTTTTATGTCCCATAGATGTTAGTTCTTATGTCCCATAGATGTTAGTTTTGCTTCTAGGCTCGTCCACGGAGAACAAGCTGCTCTGTGCACGTATGTTTCTGTTCCTGTGAGACACCTCAGAGGGACCAACCAACATCCCATTGCTTCCCTTCATGCCTCAGAGCCTAAAGAGGATGGACAGAAGAAAAAGAGGACAGTGAGAGATAGAGGAGGAAGAGGAGAAGAGTCTGACTCAACACATTTTTGGTTGTGGTAACACTTGTGGTTCAAAGCTACCAGTCAAACTATTCTTTTCACCACACACAGAAGTAATCATCTTATGGCATGGCTGAAATAATAGCTTACAGAGCAGAGAGTCACTCAATCAGACCCCGGCCTCTGCATTTTCCCCCAAAACTGCCCAGAAATTCCCATGTGGTTTGGCTCGCCTCGCTCACTTTTCTTTCTTCCCTTTCTTCTTCCATTCCATCCTCTATCTTCAGTCTTTTTTCCACCTCTTCTTCCATTTCATTCCTCATCCTCTGCTCTAACAGAGCTTATAAATTACACCTTTAAGTCTCTGTTTAGCTCTATTCCTCCTCCACCTTCGAGCCTCTCGGCCAGAAACATAATGAGAACAATGTGTCACAATGTGGATCCAACTAAGACAGAATGTGCATGAGGTTCCCATGTTGAGCCTCCTCCAGAGCAAACATACAGTCACCAGCAAAATATTATCCAGCCCATCACAGGGGAATCCAGTGCAGAGAAGTTGGACTCACTTTGTATCACTCACTGTATGCAGACAATAATAATGTGTCTCAATACTTCTGCAGCAGGTGGCCGACTTTGAACTAAAGTCTGATTAGCATTCATTTGCCAAAGAATGAGACCAAGTCAAGACCAGCACGTACCAGTTAAAAACCAGCAGGTTCCAGTTCAAGACCAACAAGTTACTGGTCGAGACGGGGCTCTTCCAAGTCATGGTCAGGAGCTTTAAAGTCAGAACCAGCAAGTTCCAGTTCAAGACCAACAAGTTCAAAACCAACAAGCTCCAGTTCAAGACCAACAAGTTCAAAACCAACAAGTTCCTGTTCAAAACCAGCAAGTTCCAGTTCAAAACCAACAAGTTCAAAACCAACAAGTTCCAGTTCAAAACCAACAAGTTCAAAACCAACAAGTTCCAGTTCAAAACCATCAAGTTCCAGTTCAAAACCAGCAGGTACCAGTTCAAAACCAGCAAGTTCCAGTTCAAAACCAACAAGTTCCAGTTCAAAACCAGCAAGTTCCAGTTCAAAACCAGCAAGTTCCAGTTCAAAACCAGCAAGTTCCAGTTCAAAACCAGCAAGTTCCAGTTCAAAACCAGCAAGTTCCAGTTCAAAACCAGCAAGTTCCAGTTCAAAACCAGCAGGTACCAGTTCAAAACCAGCAAGTTCCAGTTCAAAACCAGCAGGTTCCAGTTCAAAACCAGCAGGTACCAGTTCAAAACCAGCAGGTTCCAGTTCAAAACCAGCAGGTACCAGTTCAAAACCAGCAAGTTCCAGTTCAAAACCAGCAGGTACCAGTTCAAAACCAGCAGGTTTCAGTTCAAAACCAGCAAGTTCCAGTTCAAAACCAACAAGTTCCAGTTCAAAACCAGCAAGTTCCAGTTCAAAACCAGGTTCAAGAGCAGGAAGTTCCTGGTAGACTGGGAACTGCCCAGTTAGAATAAGTTGGACCAGCAAGCTGCACATTCCCAGTCTGGTCCTACCAGCCCAAACTGAGCCCGGTTCCCAATAAAGAGCCCACAGCTGATAAATGGCTGGTCCAGTCCTAAGTAAAGACATCCCAACCCAGCCAGAGTCCTAAAACAACTCATTATGTCCAACATCCGAGGAGAACCGTGTCTGCATGAGTTTATTTTACATTTATTTTGCTTTTCAAACTCCTGATGAAGTGGGTCAGATGCTGCTCTGTAAAAATATATATCAGTGTTGAGAAAACAGGACAAAATGCTGCCACAGAAGCTTTTATATATGGGAATTATGTAATGACAAATCCTCGATGCTGATTGGCTGAGATTTGACTTGAGCTGCAGCCATCAGCAGATGAACAATCAGCAGATTAATCATTAAGCAACACATCAGTCAGATTCAGCCCTAATCAAGCAACAACCTGGATCTGTCAAATGTATGCACTGAAACTGAGTGTTAAAGATCATTAACATTGTCCAGTGCAGCCATGGTTTGTGCTTCTGCTGCCATTGCCTCCTCAGACAGTTACAGTTTAATCTGCAAGTCGAACCGTTCCTGAGAGGCGCTCCTCGGGGTGGGAAGTTGAAAAATGATGCCTCAGGATTTTACATTTTAAACCCAAACTCATCAGGTTATCTGTATAACCCAAATAAAGAAATGAATGCATCTTACTGCTTACAGGCAGGCTAAAATGACCTGAGAGATGGTAAAAGGTTGAAAGAACGGTGCAACGAGTGCAGCTTTAAAGGATGCTGCCGTGCACAGCCAGGCTGATACTTTGGTTTCCTCCTTAAAACTGAGGGGAAATATGTGGAAAAAGAATAAGAAACGGCAGCTTTCACCACACCGTTGATAAAAGACTCTTAAAAGACTATTTCAACAGCGTGAGAATCACACGGACTCATCCACGTTCTCACTGATCTTAAAAGGATAAAAACACAGAAAAACATTAACTTTCAGCAGACTTTTTCCATCTGTGCTGGCAGACAAACATTAAGACCCGCTCAAACAAAATAAGGAACCTTCAGACTATCTAAGACAACGAAAAGAAAAGACACAGAGATGTAGAATGGACTACAGTCACACAAAGCGATGGCAAAGAAAAGGAAAAGAACCACAAAAACTCCCAGAACCAGGCCACAGAGACTCAACTCCAGCAAAAAGTCACACAAAATGAGTACAAAAAGAGAGAAAAGACACAACTGAACCACTAAATGATGCCAAACAAGGAGAAAGAGCTGCTTAAATACAAAGGGCCTGAACCACTGGAAAAGAAACGCAGATCAACAACAAAAAGAACTATAAACTGATCCAAAACCACCCAGAAAGAGCAGCAGAAAACCCCCAAAGTGGCAGAACCATTAAGAGACACGAGATAAACACAATGCATGCTAAGCTGAGACCTGCCCGCCCCCCCGGGGGCTTGGAGGCTGATCCTTTAACGCTCAACACGTCGCTCTAATTTCATCATAAGGTCATTTAACAGCCTCCTGACAGCTGGACACCAGGGACTCTACGGATGGATGTCCAAGTTCAAACGGAGCCAGAGCTCTGCTGTGCCCCGGTTCAGGCCGTGCACGCTCGTGCACGGCTGCAGCGCTCGCCCCGTGAGGACGGCGCTCAGAGGAAGAACTGGTCCCCGTCAGGCCTGTCCCCGTTTTATCAAAGCCCTTTGTGTCCGGGATGAGCTTTTTTTATTCCTCCAATTACGCACACAAAGGGCTGCGTTTCTGTCCTCTGAGCAGCGAGCCGAACCCATCGGGTCCACCAGCCGCCGCAGCCAGCTTTGGATGATCACCGGGACGTATGGGATGGTGAGAGGAGAGGGTTCATCTGCAAGTGTGGTGTCCGGGGTGCTGAAAGGAGGGATCCAGCCTCATCATTAACTCTGCAGCAGGATATCAGAGCAGCAGGATAACAGAGCAGCTGGATATCAGAGCAGCAGGATAACAGAGCAGCAGGATAACAGAGCAGCTGGATATCAGAGCAGCAGGATAACAGAGCAGCAGGATAACAGAGCAGCAGGATAACAGAACAGCTGGATAACAGAGCAGCAGGATAACAGAACAGCTGGATAACAGAGCAGCAGGATAACAGAGCAGCAGGATAACAGAACAGCAGGATAACAGAGCAGCAGGATAACAGAGCAGCAGGATAACAGAGCAGCAGGATAACAGAGCAGCAGGATAACAGAGCAGCAGGATAACAGAACAGCAGGATAACAGAGCAGCAGGATAACAGAGCAGCAGGATAACAGAGCAGCAGGATAACAGAGCAGCAGGATAACAGAGCAGCAGGATAACAGAACAGCAGGATAACAGAGCAGCAGGATAACAGAGCAGCAGGATAACAGAGCAGCAGGATAACAGAACAGCAGGATAACAGAGCAGCAGGATAACAGAGCAGCAGGATAACAGAGCAGCAGGATAACAGAGCAGCAGGATAACAGGCTGCATGATAACAGAGCAGCGGGATAACAGAGCAGCAGGATAACAGGCTGCAGGATAACAGAGCAGCAGGATAACAGAGCAGCTGGATAACAGGCAGCGGGATAACAGAGCAGCGGGATAACAGAGCAGCAGGATAACAGAGCAGCTGGATAACAGAGCAGCAGGATAACAGAGCAGCAGGATAACAGGCTGCATGAAGACAGAGCAGCAGGATAACAGAGCAGCAGGATAACAGAGCAGCAGGATAATAGAGCAGCAGGATAACAGAGCAGCAGGATAACAGAGCAGCAGGATAACAGAGCAGCAGGATAACAGAGCAGCTGGATAACAGAGCAGCAGGATAACAGAGCAGCAGGATAACAGAGCAGCTGGATAACAGAGCAGCAGGATAACAGAGCAGCTGGATAACAGAGCAGCTGGATAACAGAGCAGCAGGATAACAGAGCAGCTGGATAACAGAGCAGCAAGATAACAGAGCAGCAGGATAACAGAGCAGCAGGATAACAGGCTGCAGGATAACAGAGCAGCTGGATAACAGAGCAGCTGGAGCACAGAACAGCAGGATAACAGGCTGCATGAAGACAGAGCAGCAGGATAACAGAGCAGCTGGATAACAGAGCAGCAGGATAACAGAACAGCAGGATAACAGGCTGCATGAAGACAGAGCAGCAGGATAACAGAGCAGCAGGATAACAGAACAGCAGGATAACAGAGCAGCAGGATAACAGAGCAGCAGGATAACAGAGCAGCAGGATAACAGAGCAGCAGGATAACAGAGCAGCAGGATAACAGAGCAGCTGGATAACAGAGCAGCAGGATAACAGAACAGCTGGATAACAGAGCAGCAGGATAACAGAGCAGCAGGATAACAGAGCAGCAGGATAACAGAACAGCTGGATAACAGAGCAGCAGGATAACAGAGCTGCAGGATAACAGAGCAGCAGGATAACAGGCTGCAGGATAACAGAACAGCAGGATAACAGAACAGCTGGATAACAGAGCAGCAGGATAACAGAGCAGCTGGATAACAGAACAGCAGGATAACAGAGCAGCAGGATAACAGGCTGCAGGATAACAGAACAGCAGGATAACAGAACAGCTGGATAACAGAGCAGCAGGATAACAGAGCAGCAGGATAACAGAGCAGCAGGATAATAGAGCAGCAGGATAACAGAGCAGCTGGATAACAGAACAGCAGGATAACAGAGCAGCAGGATAACAGGCTGCAGGATAACAGAACAGCAGGATAACAGAACAGCTGGATAACAGAGCAGCAGGATAACAGAGCAGCAGGATAACAGAGCAGCAGGATAATAGAGCAGCAGGATAACAGAGCAGCAGGATAACAGGCTGCAGGATAACAGAGCAGCTGGATAACAGAACAGCAGGATAACAGAGCAGCAGGATAACAGGCTGCAGGATAACAGAACAGCAGGATAACAGAACAGCTGGATAACAGAGCAGCAGGATAACAGAGCAGCAGGATAACAGAGCAGCAGGATAATAGAGCAGCAGGATAACAGAGCAGCAGGATAACAGGCTGCAGGATAACAGAGCAGCAGGATAACAGAGCAGCAGGATAACAGAGCAGCTGGATAACAGAGCAGCAGGATAACAGAGCAGCAGGATAACAGAGCAGCAGGATAACAGAGCAGCAGGATAACAGAGCAGCAGGATAACAGAGCAGCAGAATAACAGAGCAGCAGGATAACAGAGCAGCAGGATAATAGAGCAGCAGGATAACAGAGCAGCAGGATAACAGAGCAGCAGGATAACAGAGCAGCAGGATAACAGAGCAGCAGGATAACAGAGCAGCAGGATAATAGAGCAGCAGGATAACAGAGCAGCAGAATAACAGAGCAGCAGGATAACAGAGCAGCAGGATAACAGAGCAGCAGGATAACAGAACAGCAGGATAACAGAGCAGCAGGATAACAGAGCAGCTGGATAACAGAGCAGCAGGATAACAGAGCAGCTGGGATCCTTCTGGCCCAATCACAGCTCCTGAACACTGCAACATTTCTACCATCGAAGCTTCATGACGTTTGGGCTGTTACAAAAGATCATTTCAGGATCTTTAGGATAGCTCAGGCAGCTCAGGGTGTCTTCATCTCACAGCTACAGGGCCGACTGACAAGTTTCAGCATCCGATGTTTGCTCGAATCTTCTCGACCCGAGTCTCTTTTCTACAGATTATTTATCCATTCACTACAGTTCTTCACTTCTTCTTCATCTGTTTAACCAAAAATAAGTTGAAGCTGAAGATGCATGTCCAGAGAATGGCTCCTTCAGAGCTTTTATGCATTTATTTAGTGCAGGAAGCTGTTTTATTAAGGCAGAAGATTTAATTTAAGAGCCCGACTCCCTCAACCCCCCCGCCTTCACCCTTAACCATGAGTTTAAAACGTTATATCAACACCTTCAGTGTAACAACAGCCACAGCTACACCCGACACAACCTGTTAATACACTTAGCAGCAGTGAGAAACTCTCCAGCTGTGAGCATTAAGAGCTAAAGCTACTTACAGGTCAGAGTCCCGGCCAAACAGGTAAAGAAGAGCCACAGAAGCGTGAGAGAGGCCTTTTAAAGGGAATACGAGAGGAGGTGTTCCCGGAAAAGATGAGTCTCCAGGAAGAGACGGACCCCCCGGCTTTAAAGGCCTCCGTCAGCTCCTTCCTGGCCTCACAGACCGGCCCGTGAGGAGAGGAGGAAGAAGGCTGAGGCTGAGAGGAAGCTGCAGCTAACAGAGGGACCACAAAGGTTTCCAACTTCTTTATGGCTGCAGAGCTGTGGTCCCTCTGTTAGCAGCAGCTTCCTCTCATCCTCAAAGGTTTCCAACTTCTTTATGAAGACAGGGCAGATGAGATGAAGTCATCTGACAGAGGTGGAACCAGGACTTTCTGAGGACTCCATGTGGAACCGGAGCAGGTTCGGTTGCAAATCAAAAGGTTGGAAAAGGTCAGATTAATCTTTCCCTCAGACTTTTAGATTTGAAGCAAACGTTGAGCTCAACATCCTGAGAGAGAAAGAGCGACAGAAGACGACCTTTCTGTGTAAATATCCACCAAACGTTCCCTCCGGGGGGGGGAACCAAAGCTGAGCATCAACAGGGCGCTCTAATCTGCTTTAGACTCGCCTCCTTCCAAAGCTCATCAACCTCGGACTTTAAAAGGTAATCAGAGAGAGTTCCTCTAAATAAGATAAAACGACCTGTGAGAAAACACAGCGAAGGAAACCGGCTGAGGACGGGACGGCGCTGTCTTTTGGTTTTTATCCTCGTGTCTCAGGGTTAGGGGTCAGGGGTTAGCCTTAATCAGCCTAAGGGTTGGGTTAGCCTAACCCTGAGGGTTAGGGGTCAGGGTTAGGGGTCAGGGGTTAGCCTTTATCAGCCTAAGGGTTGGGTTAGCCTAGCCCTGAGGGTTAGGGTTAGGGTTGGTTAGGGGTTAGCCTAACCCTATATTAAACCCTATTTGTATTAATTTTGAATGATGCGTTTTCTCCCTTTCTGCATCAGTCTGTGGGCTGAAGATGAAGCAACCCGGTGGGATTTATCACTTCATTTAAAGTTAGTTTCATCTGAACTGATGAGCTCCGGTCCCAGAGCATGAATCCTGCTGTTTTCTGCTCCAACGCGGTTCTTTTAGACAATGAGAGCGAAGATTCTCACGTCTTTGAGAAAATGTTTTCTCCTGAACTAAAGAAAAAGTGCAGAAAGTCGCAGGACTTTCATAGAAGACCAGATCAACACATTTCTCTTCCAGTTCTTTGTGTTTTCAGTTTCTTTTTCACTCGCCGGTTACTTTCTGTTTCACCTTCGGTTAGGTTTAGGAATAAAAAAGGATGGTGTGATCGCTTTAAAACGAAGGTCAGCCTGCTGAAACTCGCCTTTCAGCCTTTCCCACTAAAATAATTACTGAAAGATTCAGCTGAGCAACACTTTATCAGTGAGTTGGCTTCGCTGCAGTTTCAGAGCCTGCTTCCATCGGTCCCCGTTACAGAATCCAGATGTTCACCTGGAAGGACCTGAATGACTAAAATATGATACAGAAATACATTCCTGAGCTGCTCCAAGTGAACCAGGAGCTGCTTTAATTCAACCTTAACATATTAAGAATGAACATAACTGCAGAATGTGTACCGAGCCCAAATGGGTCGGCCGCTGATGAGCGTTTAAGAAGATAAACGTCTTTTCCTCTCATTTCTTCTGCCACATAAAGCCTCACACGCCAGTCAGAACCGAGCCTGCGGCGTCAGAACCGAGCCTGTGGCATCGGAACCGAGCCTGTGGCATCAGAACCGAGCCTGTGGCATCAGAACCGAGCCTGCAGCGACAGAACCGAGCCTGCGGCGACAGAACCGAGCCTGCAGCGTCAGAACCGAGCCTGCAGAGTCAGAACCACGTCAGAACCGAGCCTGCAGCATCGGAACCGAGCCTGCGGCGTCAGAACCGAGCCTGTGGCATCAGAACCGAGCCTGCAGAGTCAGATCCGCGTCAGAACCGAGCCTGCGACGTCAGAACCGACCCTGCAGCGTCAGAACCGACCCTGCAGCGTCAGAACCGAGCCTGCGGCATCAGAACCGAGCCTGCAGAGTCAGATCCGCGTCAGAACCGAGCCTGCGACGTCAGAACCGACCCTGCAGAGTCAGATCCGCGTCAGAACCGAGCCTGCGGCATCAGAACCGAGCCTGCGGCGTCGGAACCCCGTCAGAACCGAGCCTGCGGCGTCAGAACCGAGCCTGCAGAGTCAGATCCGCGTCAGAACCGAGCCTGCGACGTCAGAACCGACCCTGCAGAGTCAGATCCGCGTCAGAACCGAGCCTGCGGCATCAGAACCGAGCCTGCGGCGTCGGAACCCCGTCAGAACCGAGCCTGCAGCGTCAGAACCGAGCCTGCGGCATCAGAACCGAGCCTGCAGCGTCAGAACCGAGCCTGCGGCGACAGAACCGAGCCTGCGGCGTCAGAACCGAGCCTGCGACGTCAGAACAGAGCCTGCAGAGTCAGAACTGAGCCTGCAGAGTCAGAACCGAGCCTGCGGTGTCAGAACAGAGCCTGCGGCATCAGAACCGACCCTGCGGCATCAGAACCGACCCTGCGGCATCAGAACCGACCCTGAGGCATCAGAACCGAACTTGCTGGGCATTTCTCCGTTAATCTAAATGTCTGAAGCTGTGAGCGGGTCTCAGACCACCTCAGAGCTCCTAAATGGGTTTTCAACTCGCAAAAAAACCCAAAACCCAAAAGGTTTTCCATCGAAATGTTGTTACTGTGAGGAACCGGTTGGTCCAGTTGGGACGGCAGGTGCCCGTTACTTTCAGTACAGATTAATCAGTGCCATGATCTCCTGAACCAGCACTGGTCCAAGACCCAAAGAGGTTCTGTTGGCTTCTGTCTGAAGCTGGTGAAGACTTTAAGGACCCGACTTTAACTCACTTTAACACTTATTCCAGTCATTTCTTCACAGCTCTGCCTCAGCAATAAAGAATCCTGCGAACCCAAAGCAGCAGAACCATCCGAGTCCTGACCTCTGGCCTAAATAAGCAGGCAGGAATGTGGGGCTCCTGAGCTAATTGTGAGCAGTTTATGCATTGTGTACTCGCACGGCGTTCTGGAAACTGGAGCCTCGCTCCGACTGAGCGCCGTTTCTCTTCTCAGAGCGGTGGCAGATCCACAAACCAGCCGGTGACAGACAGCCGCCACATTCCTGCAACCAGAGGTCAGGACTGTGGCCTTTCAGATCCTCCCGCCGCCCCGAGGGTCACAGAAAGGACTTTAGGTCCTCCCCGCCGCCCCGAGGGTCACAGAAAGGCCTTTAGGTCCTGCTCGCCGCCCCGAGGGTCACAGAAAGGCCTTTAGGTCCTCCCCGCCGTGCCCGAGGGTCACAGAAAGGCCTTTAGGTCCTCCCCGCCGTGCCCGAGGGTCACAGAAAGGCCTTTAGGTCCTGCTCGCCGTGCCCGAGGGTCACAGAAAGGCCTTTAGGTCCTCCCCGCCGCCCCGAGGGTCACAGAAAGGCCTTTAGGTCCTCCCCGCCGCCCCGAGGGTCACAGAAAGGCCTTTAGGTCCTGCTCGCCGCCCCGAGGGTCACAGAAAGGCCTTTAGATCCTCCCGCCGCCCCGAGGGTCACAGAAAGGCCTTTAGGTCCTGCTCGCCGTGCCCGAGGGTCACAGAAAGGCCTTTAGGTCCTGCTCGCCGTGCCCGAGGGTCACAGAAAGGCTCGCCGTGCCCGAGGGTCACAGAAAGGCCTTTAGGTCCTGCTCGCCGTGCCCGAGGGTCACAGAAAGGCTCGCCGCGCCCGAGGGTCACAGAAAGGCCTTTAGGTCCTCCCCGCCGCCCCGAGGGTCACAGAAAGGCCTTTAGGTCCTCCCCGCCGCCCCGAGGGTCACAGAAAGGCCTTTAGGTCCTGCTCGCCGCCCCGAGGGTCACAGAAAGGCCTTTAGATCCTCCCGCCGCCCCGAGGGTCACAGAAAGGCCTTTAGGTCCTGCTCGCCGTGCCCGAGGGTCACAGAAAGGCTCGCCGCGCCCGAGGGTCACAGAAAGGCTCGCCGCGCCCGAGGGTCACAGAAAGGCTCGCCGTGCCCGAGGGTCACAGAAAGGCTCGCCGCGCCCGAGGGTCACAGAAAGGCCTTTAGGTCCTCCCCGCCGCGCCCGAGGGTCACAGAAAGGCCTTTAGATCCTGCTCGCCGTGCCCGAGGGTCACAGAAAGGCCTTTAGGTCCTGCTCGCCGTGCCCGAGGGTCACAGAAAGGCTCGCCGCGCCCGAGGGTCACAGAAAGGCTCGCCGCGCCCGAGGGTCACAGAAAGGCTCGCCGTGCCCGAGGGTCACAGAAAGGCTCGCCGCGCCCGAGGGTCACAGAAAGGCCTTTAGGTCCTCCCCGCCACGCCCGAGGGTCACAGAAAGGCCTTTAGGTCCTGCTCGCCGTGCCCGAGGGCCACCCAAAGGCCTTTTACACGGCGCCGTGTTCAAAGTGTGCTTTAAAACGACACCTCATCCCTGAGCTTTTCACTCCGGTTCATTTTGGAGCTACAAACAGGCCTGATTTCAGAGGAAATGTGTCCCATTGATTAGTTCCTACAGTTTGTGCTCGTCAGTATTCACCCGGTGTTCCTTCCAAGCCATTAAACCTGCATTTAGCTGCTCCCAACCTAAAGTTTCCAAACCCTAAGGGCTCTGCAGCCTCTCTGCCTGCTACTCCCTACTTTCAACTGTTCTCAAGACTCAACAGGCATCAACTCAAAATGCACCATCTGCATATTCTCCCACAAACAGCTCCATCCACAGCGTTTTGGTTCTGATCAACAGAGGATCTGTGCCTTAAATCATATCCTCCGTCAGATTTATGGAAAGATACACATCCAGGTAGTGTTTTGACCCAGATTTATATCAGTTTAACTCAGTTTAAGCTCTCTTTAAAGACTAAACCTTATCAGTACGCTGCCTTCTTCAAATGACACCAATTAGTGGCCATGTTCCCTGTAATCGTCCCGAGAATCTGGAGCAAACTTTTGACATGCTGCTAAAAATAAAAGGCGACTTCGGCATGTTTCCATTAACTCCTGGAGAGCAAATAAAGCAGGCTGTGCAGGCAGTGAAGGCTGCATGAAGCCGGACTTTATCAAACAGACGTGAAATGATGCGTCACTGGAAACAAAAGGAAGAAAAACCAAGAAAAAGAAAAATATGTCTGAGACAACTTTAGTGGAAATCAATCATGTGAAGTTTTATGTTCATTTTATGATCCGTTTTCATCTGGTCAGTGAGGAAAATAAATAAAACAGGACTTTCTGAACCCCGGCTGCCACACAGTGGGTCCAAAGCTCCAGAACATTTTACCTGTACATGGCAAATAAAGCATGGTTTTATCCCTCAGAGCGTGCATTCACACGCAAACTAATCTCATCTCATCATCTTTGCACACCGCGGCCTCGTATCTTTATGGAGCCGCAGAGATTTCAGTGTTTGTGGAGTAAAACTGTGGTTAAATTCCTGTTAAATCACACCTAGAGTTCAGAGGATGTGATTTAGGACCCACTTCCCCTCTGCTGCTGGTCCCAGGCCAGCATGGAGCTGTTTCCCTGTGTTTCGGGTGCTCAGAGACACATGAGTTCACAGTAATGTGGGAAACTACTCTGAAATGGGTCGATCTCATTAATCTAACGCACCTCCAGAGGGATCATTTGCCTTAAACAGATCTTAAAAGGTGTAACTGCTTTGCTTCTTACATGCATGTCCCAACATGTGCTTTGAAATCATTTTAACACCTGCAGGGAACTTTATCTGCATAGAACAGCTCAAAGTTAAGCAATAAGTTGAATAAGTGCAGTAAAAGCCATGTCAGAGCCCGGGTAGCTCACAGAGGTGTGTGGCCAGACCTCTGGAGTCTAATCTCGGCCTTTTCAAATCCCCGCTCTCGCGTTGGCCAACTTACCCTCCAGCGTCACTTCTTTCCCGGCCTTCTTCAGCGCCTGGACCGCCATGTCGTGGGTCGCCTCCCGGAGGTCGTTCCCGTTCACCGACAGGATCGCGTCGCCCACCCGAAGAGCGCGGCTCTGGTCCGCAGCGAGCCCCGGAAAGATCTTGGAGATGAGGATGGGCATCCGGTTCTCTCGCCCCCCCTTGATACTGATCCCCAGCCCGCCAGACTCTTGCTTGACAACCCGGACTTTCCGCACGGCTTCGGAGGAGCCGTCGACAGTGACAGGGAAGTCGCCTTGTCTCGACCCGAAGCTTGACCCCGGACTGCCGTAGCTGGAGCCGGGGCTTCCGAAGTCAGAGTTTGAGCCGTTATTCGGGTACTTTCCAGGGCTGTTCACGCCGTAGTTACCTTCGTGCTGACCCCGACTGACGCCCCCGCGCCCCGGGCTGCTACTTCGTCCCCTAATCCCGTGGTTCTGGTTCTGAAGTGGGTCCGGACCCGAAGAGGGACCGCGGCCGGGGTTCCCGACACTCGTGCCCGGGTCGTTTCCGTTCGACATGCCATTTCGCAGGCCGGCCGGAGAGTAGTCCCAGTGATTGCCCCCCTGTCCAGCCGCCTCCGCCTCGGCCGTTAAAGTGAGCGTTTCCCGCGTGAGTTCTGCCGCCACTCGGATCCAACGGTCGCGCAGCAGCAGGTCCAGTTGGCCGTTTTTGTCCGCGCGAGTCCAGATTGCCATTCCTGAACGGTTAGCCTGCTCCGAGGCGGGCCGCTCTCACACTAAACTCATCATCAACTTTTTCCTCTTTTTCAGAGTGCGCACAAGCAGCGACTAGGCAGCACGGGCCCGCATCGACACACCCACTCCCGCCGCGACTGCAGGGAGAAGGGGGGGGACCGAGGGAGTCCCGGGCCGCGGGGAGAGCAGAAGAACCAGCGACTCTGATGGGCCAGCCTCGGAGGGCTCGTCGAGTTCAAGCCGTAAAGCTGTCCAACTTCCAGCGGAAAGTCAGCGTGAACACAGCCGGGGAACTTCCGTTCAAAGCTGTCAAAATAAAGTCAAACTAATCAAACATTACACCCTCCCACACTAGAGATCATTTTGTTGCCTTAAAGCGTCAATTTGCAACAAAGGTGCCCAAATATCACGCTTTTAGGTAAATAAAAGGCTGTAAAATTGGGGGGAAAACAAGCAATCGCTTCAAAATTAAATTTTTACTTTAATAAATATCAATTTGTTATCATACCGAACTATATATATATATAATATCTCAGAAGTAAGTGCTTATTATGTGTCTTTGTGACTGAATGTGTCTGAAGTTGGTGATGGGAACATTCTGGCTTTTAACTGCATCCTGGTAGCTTGCATCTCTGTCCAGGTCCAGGGATTAGGATTCAATTCATTTCAGTTTATTTATATGCACCAAGTCACCTCAAGGCACTTCAAAGATAGTCCGATTCAAATCATTCAAATCCAATTAGTCTAATTCATACAGAGCCAATTAAAAATGATAAGTTGCCGACCTAAGGACACCCGAAGATTTCATTCAAACTCCTCCTGTATTTAATCCCCGTCCTGAGCTGCACCAGGCGATGGTGGAAAGAAAAATACTCCCTCTTAACAGAAAGAAACCTCCATCAGAACCAGAACCAGGGAGGATGGCCGAGGGGACAGCAAGCAGCGTAACACCAGAGCAGGGATACCTGCTGAGAGAGAGAAACACAAGTTAATGATGTCATAAATGTACATAAAGAGCAAAGGAAACAGAGAGAAGAGGTGCATCATGGGTGGTTTCAGTCCCTGAATATGAGCTTCATCAGAAAGGAAAGTTTCAGCCTGATCTTAAAGGTAGAGAGGGTGTCTGCTTCCTGAAGCCAAACTGGCAGCTGGTTCCACAGAGAGGGGCCTGATAACTGAAGGCTCTGCCTCCCATTCTGCTTTTAGGGGCCTGATAACTGAAGGCTCTGCCTCCCATTCTGCTTTTAGGGGCCTGATAACTGAAGGCTCTGCCTCCCAGTCTGCTTTTAGGGGCCTGATAACTGAAGGCTCTGCCTCCCATTCTGCTTTTAGGGGCCTGATAACTGAAGGCTCTGCCTCCCATTCTGCTTTTAGGGGCCTGATAACTGAAGGCTCTGCCTCCCATTCTGTTTTTAGGGGCCTGATAACTGAAGGCTCTGCCTCCCATTCTGCTTTTAGGGGCCTGATAACTGAAGGCTCTGCCTCCCATTCTGCTTTTAGGGGCCTGATAACTGAAGGCTCTGCCTCCCATTCTGCTTTTAGGGGCCTGATAACTGAAGGCTCTGCCTCCCATTCTGCTTTTAGGGGCCTGATAACTGAAGGCTCTGCCTCCCATTCTGCTTTTAGGGGCCTGATAACTGAAGGCTCTGCCTCCCATTCTGCTTTTAGGGGCCTGATAACTGAAGGCTCTGCCTCCCATTCTGCTTTTAGGGGCCTGATAACTGAAGGCTCTGCCTCCCATTCTGCTTTTAGGGGCCTGATAACTAAAGGCTCTGCCTCCCATTCTGCTTTTAGGGGCCTGATAACTGAAGGCTCTGCCTCCCATTCTGCTTTTAGGGGCCTGATAACTGAAGGCTCGGCCTCCCATTCTGCTTTTAGGGGCCTGATAACTGAAGGCTCTGCCTCCCATTCTGCTTTTAGGGGCCTGATAACTGAAGGCTCTGCCTCCCATTCTGATTTTAGGGGCCTGATAACTGAAGGCTCTGCCTCCCATTCTGCTTTTAGGGGCCTGATAACTGAAGGCTCTGCCTCCCATTCTGCTTTTAGGGGCCTGATAACTGAAGGCTCTGCCTCCCATTCTGCTTTTAGGGGCCTGATAACTGAAGGCTCTGCCTCCCATTCTGCTTTTAGGGGCCTGATAACTGAAGGCTCTGCCTCCCATTCTGCTTTTAGGGGCCTGATAACTGAAGGCTCTGCCTCCCATTCTGTTTTTAGGGGCCTGATAACTGAAGGCTCTGCCTCCCATTCTGCTTTTAGGGGCCTGATAACTGAAGGCTCTGCCTCCCATTCTGCTTTTAGGGGCCTGATAACTGAAGGCTCTGCCTCCCGTTCTGCTTTTAGGGGCCTGATAACTGAAGGCTCTGCCTCCTGTTCTGCTTTTAGGGGCCTGATAACTGAAGGCTCTGCCTCCCATTCTGCTTTTAGGGGCCTGATAACTGAAGGCTCTGCCTCCCATTCTGCTTTTAGGGGCCTGATAACTGAAGGCTCTGCCTCCCATTCTGCTTTTAGGGGCCTGATAACTGAAGGCTCTGCCTCCCATTCTGCTTTTAGGGGCCTGATAACTGAAGGCTCTGCCTCCCATTCTGCTTTTAGGGGCCTGATAACTGAAGGCTCTGCCTCCCATTCTGCTTTTAGGGGCCTGATAACTGAAGGCTCTGCCTCCCATTCTGTTTTTAGGGGCCTGATAACTGAAGGCTCTGCCTCCCATTCTGCTTTTAGGGGCCTGATAACTGAAGGCTCTGCCTCCCATTCTGCTTTTAGGGGCCTGATAACTGAAGGCTCTGCCTCCCGTTCTGCTTTTAGGGGCCTGATAACTGAAGGCTCTGCCTCCTGTTCTGCTTTTAGGGGCCTGATAACTGAAGGCTCTGCCTCCCATTCTGCTTTTAGGGGCCTGATAACTGAAGGCTCTGCCTCCCATTCTGCTTTTAGCGGCCTGATAACTGAAGGCTCTGCCTCCCATTCTGCTTTTAGGGGCCTGATAACTGAAGGCTCTGCCTCCCATTCTGCTTTTAGGGGCCTGATAACTGAAGGCTCTGCCTCCCATTCTGCTTTTAGGGGCCTGATAACTGAAGGCTCTGCCTCCCATTCTGCTTTTAGGGGCCTGATAACTGAAGGCTCTGCCTCCCATTCTGCTTTTAGGGGCCTGATAACTGAAGGCTCTGCCTCCCATTCTGCTTTTAGAAACTCTGGGAACCACAAGGAAACCTGCAGCCTGAGAGCAAAGTGCTCTGTTGGGGAAATATCCAACTGTGAGATCTTTAAGATGTGATGGAGCTCGGTCATTAAGAGCTTCATATGTGAGGAGAAGAATCTTACATTCTATTCTGAATCTAACAGGGAGCCAATGAAGAGAAGCTAAAACTGGAGAAACATGATCTCTGCTGTTAGATCTCATCAGAACTCTGGCTGCAGGGTTTTGGATCAGCTGGAGGCTTTTCAGAGAATCTGTGGGACAGAACAATAATAAGGAATTACAGTAGTTCAGTCCTGAAGGAACAGATGCATGGAGCAGCTTCTCTGAGACAGGATGTTCCTGATTTATTATGAAGGTGAAAGAAGGCAGAAACTGTTTAATATGAGAGTCAAAGGAGGGCTTTATTGGCCCCGAGGGGTTTAACTGCATAATGTTGCCCCAAAGCAACAGATTAATTGCACCGCCGCATGTCTTATGCTCTCACTGTTTCATTTCTAAGAATGAAATTAAAGGGACAGTCCAACAAATGCCTGACAGCAGCACCATGCTAAAGACGGTTAATTTAGGAGCCTCCTCCTGTTAATCAGGATGTAAAAATGTTATTTTTCTTCTCATAAGTCTTGGTCCTTCATAACTTTTAATTACCAACAGCAGCTCGACTAAAGTCACTTAAAGCTGCTTAATGTAGTTTATTTTGACTTATCTTCATTTCCTGCTTTTTGTCCAAGTTTAGAATATTTATGGTGTTTATTTGCTTATCTGTTTTTAACTGAAGCAGCTTTTAATGAGCAGAGGGAAGCTACTAAAGAGTTCACAAGTTCATCTTTAAATTTGTTTGATAAATAAATAGTTTGAGTTTTAAATTATTATCTAAACCCAGTATTCTGAGTTTAGATAATAACCTTATGTCAAATCTATAAGGCGACTTTTTACTGATCATCTCCACAAATTCCCCTCATCCGACCAAAATCTGTTGCATTTTTATGGCATAATTTTTACTTAAAAATGATATATTTTAGCTTAATTATTTATATTCTTTTAACCAGCCAAACATAAAGGAAACTCATACAGATGCTCATAATGTAACTGAGCCAAATGCACATTTTGTATTTCCATTTAAAGCTGAAAAAGATGAGATTTAACTGCAGCGACGGCTCAGTTTAACGTGTATCTGACCTCTGAAAACGTTAGATAAAGGATTGGTGGCGCCGAACAGACCCAAAGACGGGAGACAGAACCGACCCACACAACAATAATAATGATCATTTCCATTTTAGACATGCTTTAAACGCTTCTTTCTGCATTTTTAACTGTGGTCAGGCTGGTGGAAACAGCAGAGACAGTTTAATTAATTACCAGAGTGACATGTCCAGCTGGGCCTTAAATTAAAAGGGAAGAAACTGACTTCTCAGCATGAATCTGTCCTGTCCCCACGTCTTACCGACCCACTGACCGACCTTATATTAACAGAGAAAGTGCTGTTTTCTGTGCCTTTCTACATTTAACTGCTCATATCTTGTTTTTAGTATCAGCTCAGAGTGTCTCTCCAGATGAATAAAGTCCATTTATCTTCTTCACTAAAGGTTTCTTCTGTTATGAAAGCATAAGGAGTGCTTTTCCTGTTTTGGGCTGAAGCTCAGCAGCTTGACTCCACAGCTCTGTCTGCTGAAGCCTGAGCGGATGACAGCAGGAGGCAGCCAATAGACCTGCAGGTTATTTATTCATGATGGGGGGGCGGAGCTTCATTGCAGGCATTATGGATCCGCTGGCAGGGTACAAAGCCTGCTTAAGTTCACTCTCTGTGGTCACTCTATTAATGGATTCTCCCGCCTGCTGCTGTAAACTTTCACACTTTCACACAGATGCTGTCTGCTTTGATTCAATCCAACTCACTTTTTCACAGCTAGAACTGATCTAATGTTCCCTGTTGTTCGGTCTTTAGGATCCAGTGAGACGCCTCAGACATTAACATGAATGCACTGAGACTTCCGTTACAGATCAGAACATTTCAGAAGTTTAATTTGACTCACCTGAACTGCAGCCGTCTGTCGCCATCACCTCAGCCTCCTCCAACCTTTAAACGCGCCGCAGGTAAAGTTCGAGCTGCTGTAGAAAACTTGGCCAGCAGGTGAACTCTGGACCTTTGTATCCCAGAGCAGAGCTCACAGCCTGTGTTTTATTCTGAAGAACTGAGGCAACAGCATTTAATGAGCTACAACCTGTCTGTTTAAACTTTGAAAAGATTTTGACTGTAAAACTGACGCTTTTGTAAAATACTGCACATGAAAACATGCTAATAAACAGGATAATTAAGTTTCTTTCTCTGTTAAAACCTGAGCAAAGGTCTGGAGCATTTAAAAGAGACTTGTGGAGATTTCTGGGTTCCCTGGAAGTCGTGACCTCCTGACCTCTGAGTAGATTTTTGCACAGATCCATGCAGCCACTAAAAAAGGACAGAACCTTTTAGCCTTTCTTTTAGCTCGTTAAAGCGTGGTTTTGTTCAAGCTCTGCGGTTCTCAACCTTCTCCAGTCGAGATCCTCCAACATCATCAAGACTTCTCCTGAAAAAACGCACAATTTCATCCAAAGACAACGAGACTTCTGCAGGAATATGTTTTCGTCCTAAACCAGGAGCTTTGATTCAGCATTTTTAAGATAAATATCTTTCTGAAGCCGGGCTGAAACAGAACTACAAACCTGATTATTACAATTAAATCAGAACTCTTTCAGGGAAGAAAAATAAATCTAAAAGACCCTGAATGTCTCCCATTAGCTAAATAAATTAAACACAACGAGAACCTGCATTTAAAATGATGAATTTTAAGGGAAATGTGACTGATTACTGCTTTGATGCAGTTTATTTCCTGCTGAGATTTACACTGAGCAAACGTTCCTAATTACTCGCTCTCCTGCTCTCCGGTGGAGACACAGCAGGAGGTTCAGATCCATGTGCTCAGAGATGCTCACAGATCTGACTCTGAAGAGTCCAGCTGAGTCAGATCTGTGAGCATCTGGTCTTTTCTCCTTCATTAATGTTCTATAAAGGAGACGCTGCAGGAACTTTCTGTTACAGCAACTTCTCTCTTTTTCCCACATTCTGCTGTAGATCTGCTGCTGTGTTTGGGATCTTTGTCCTGTTGATGAGCCAGTTTCAGCCCAGCTTTAGCTGTGGGACAGATGGCCTCACATCTGACTCTAGAATACTTTGGTATCCAGAGGAGTTCATGGTGGACTCAATGACTGCAAGGTGCCCAGGTCCTGTGGCTGCAGAACCAGCCCAGATCATCAGCCCTCCACCACCGTGCTTGACAGCTGGTATGAGGTGTTTGTGCTGATCTGCTGTGTTTGGTTTCCTCCAAACGTGCTGCTGTGCATTAGGACCAAACATCTCCACTTTGCTCTGGTCTGTCCAAAGGACATTGTTCCAGAAGTCTTGAGCTTTGTTCAGATGCAGCTTTGCAAACCTAAGCTGTGCTGCCATGTTCTTTTTAGAGAGAAGAGGCTTTCTCCTGCAGCCCTTCCAAACAAGCCATCCTTGTTCAGTCTTTTTCTAACTGTGCTGTCATGACCTTTAACCTTTAACATGCTAACTGAGGCCTGTAGAGTCTGAGATGTAGCTCTGGGCTTTTTCACCTTGGGGTGACCTTTAACCTTTAGCATGCTAACTGAGGCCTGTAGAGTCTGAGATGTAGCTCTGGGCTTTTTCACCTTGGGGTGACCTTTAACCTTTAACATGCTAACTGAGGCCTGTAGAGTCTGAGATGTAGCTCTGGGCTTCTTCACCTTGGGGTGACCTTTAACCTTTAGCATGCTAACTGAGGCCTGTAGAGTCTGAGATGTAGCTCTGGGCTTTTTCACCTTGGGGTGACCTTTAACCTTTAACATGCTAACTGAGGCCTGTAGAGTCTGAGATGTAGCTCTGGACTTTTTCACCTTGGGGTGACCTTTGACCTTTAACATGCTAACTGAGGCCTGTAGAGTCTGAGATGTAGCTCTGGGCTTTTTCACCTTGGGGTGACCTTTAACCTTTAACATGCTAACTGAGGCCTGTAGAGTCTGAGATGTAGCTCTGGGCTTTTTCACCTTGGGGTGACCTTTAACCTTTAACATGCTAACTGAGGCCTGTAGAGTCTGAGATGTAGCTCTGGGTTTTTTCACCTTGGGGTGACCTTTAACCTTTAGCATGCTAACTGAGGCCTGTAGAGTCTGAGATGTAGCTCTGGGTTTTTTCACCTTGGGGTGACCTTTAACCTTTAGCATGCTAACTGAGGCCTGTAGAGTCTGAGATGTAGCTCTGGGCTTTTTCACCTTGGGGTGACCTTTAACCTTTAGCATGCTAACTGAGGCCTGTAGAGTCTGAGATGTAGCTCTGGGTTTTTTCACCTTGGGGTGACCTTTAACCTTTAGCATGCTAACTGAGGCCTGTAGAGTCTGAGATGTAGCTCTGGGTTTTTTCACCTTGGGGTGACCTTTAACCTTTAGCATGCTAACTGAGGCCTGTAGAGTCTGAGATGTAGCTCTGGGTTTTTTCACCTTGGGGTGACCTTTAACCTTTAGCATGCTAACTGAGGCCTGTAGAGTCTGAGATGTAGCTCTGGGTTTTTTCACCTTGGGGTGACCTTTAACCTTTAGCATGCTAACTGAGGCCTGTAGAGTCTGAGATGTAGCTCTGGGTTTTTTCACCTTGGGGTGACCTTTAACCTTTAGCATGCTAACTGAGGCCTGTAGAGTCTGAGATGTAGCTCTGGGTTTTTTCACCTTGGGGTGACCTTTAACCTTTAGCATGCTAACTGAGGCCTGTAGAGTCTGAGATGTAGCTCTGGGTTTTTTCACCTTGGGGTGACCTTTAACCTTTAGCATGCTAACTGAGGCCTGTAGAGTCTGAGATGTAGCTCTGGGTTTTTTCACCTTGGGGTGACCTTTAACCTTTAGCATGCTAACTGAGGCCTGTAGAGTCTGAGATGTAGCTCTGGGTTTTTTCACCTTGGGGTGACCTTTAACCTTTAGCATGCTAACTGAGGCCTGTAGAGTCTGAGATGTAGCTCTGGGTTTTTTCACCTTGGGGTGACCTTTAACCTTTAGCATGCTAACTGAGGCCTGTAGAGTCTGAGATGTAGCTCTGGGTTTTTTCACCTTGGGGTGACCTTTAACCTTTAGCATGCTAACTGAGGCCTGTAGAGTCTGAGATGTAGCTCTGGGTTTTTTCACCTTGGGGTGACCTTTAACCTTTAGCATGCTAACTGAGGCCTGTAGAGTCTGAGATGTAGCTCTGGGTTTTTTCACCTTGGGGTGACCTTTAACCTTTAGCATGCTAACTGAGGCCTGTAGAGTCTGAGATGTAGCTCTGGGTTTTTTCACCTTGGGGTGACCTTTAACCTTTAGCATGCTAACTGAGGCCTGTAGAGTCTGAGATGTAGCTCTGGGCTTTTTCACCTTGGGGTGACCTTTAACCTTTAGCATGCTAACTGAGGCCTGTAGAGTCTGAGATGTATGACCTTTAACCTTTAGCATGCTAACTGAGGCCTGTAGAGTCTGAGATGTATGACCTTTAACCTTTAACATGCTAACTGAGGCCTGTAGAGTCTGAGATGTAGCTCTGGGCTTCTTCACCTTGGGGTGACCTTTAACCTTTACCATGCTAACTGAGGCCTGTAGAGTCTGAGATGTATGACCTTTAACCTTTAGCATGCTAACTGAGGCCTGTAGAGTCTGAGATGTATGACCTTTAACCTTTAACATGCTAACTGAGGCCTGTAGAGTCTGAGATGTAGCTCTGGGCTTTTTCACCTTGGGGTGACCTTTAACCTTTAGCATGCTAACTGAGGCCTGTAGAGTCTGAGATGTAGTGACTATCTCTGGTCTTTAATTAGCTTTCTTTGACCAACCTTCTTAACCAGGTGCAGATGTTTAAAGGGATATATTAGATGGGGTTTGACACACCTGCAGTTCAGCTCAGGATAAACACAGCAAACAGTGAAACAAAGATGCAGCGTCGTGTTTGTTATTAGATTTTATTGCAGCTGAGGTTTACTTCGTGTTTACTAAACCAGAGCAGATACAAGCGTCCGTGGGGAGTGAGAGGCGGCAGCTTCATCTGCTTCATGATGCTTCACCCACTTACATTCACAGTGTCGCCGCTGTCAGACCCCCCCAGCTGGACCGGGACCTTCACAAGCTTCGCATAAAGAGGTCTGGTATGCAGCCGCAGCCTTTTGTTACAAATCCCTTTTTGGGTGGTTAAAAATAAACAATATTTGGCTGAATACAAGCTTTCAGTTCAGCATTTCTGCTTCTGTTTTCTAAGATACATTCATGGCAAAAAGAAGGCAATCTCACAGAGCTGAAATGCTCATGCTATGCAGCTTCTCCACCTCCTTTCTCCACCTCCACCTCCTCCTCCTCCTCCTCCACCTCCTCCTCCTCCTCCTCCACCTCCACCTTCACCTCCACCTCCAGCTCCTCCTCCTCCAGCTCCTCCACCTCCACTTCCACCTCCACTTCCTCCACCACCTCCTCCTCCACCTCCTCCACCTCCTCCTCCAGCTCCTCCACCTCCACCTCCTCCTCCAGCTCCTCCACTTCCACCTCCACCTTCACCTCCACCTCCTCCTCCTCCAGCTTCTCCTCCTCCTCCACCCCCACCTCCTCCTCCAGCTCCTCCACCTCCACCTCCTCCACCTCCACCTTCTCCATCTCCTCCTTTCTCCCATCAGGGACGGCTCACCCCCCGCGCCCTCCTGGTCTGCCTCCTCCACCCGAAGGTGTCCTTAAGCCATGGAGCAGCAGATAAAGCAGAGTTCAGTGAAACCTCACCTCTGTGCAGGTGTGGTGGTGGGGGGGTGGGGGTGGGGGGGTAATACAGCCAGGTGAAGCAGATGTGGTTTGGAATCACGAGATTCTTATTAAAAACGGTCCAACGCAGCTCCAGAAAATTTCTTTTACATTTATCATGTCATAACAACCATTAAATGATGCATTTAATGCTCCAATCCAGCATTTTTAAAGATTCCTAAAGCACCTCACTGGATTATATATTTCATTATATCTGACTGAACCGATCCGATAGATCTGTAAGCTCTGCCCGAACCCCCACAGAACCCCCACAGAACCCCACAGAACCCCACAGAACCCCCACAGAACCCCACAGAACCCCACAGAACCCCACAGAACCCCACAGAACCCCCACAGAACCCCACAGAACCCCACAGAACCCCCACAGAACCAAAGTCCTTCAGTGAGTGTGTGCACAGTGCGGTCTCTGCTCATTGGTTTACGATGCTGATGGTCTCAGTGCGGCGGGGCTGCGGCGAGGAGAAGGGCGATGATGCGTGAGGGTGAGGGTGAGGCCGCTGTGGCGCCAGGTGACGCTGCACCTGTGGGTGAGGAGCAGGCTGCGCCTGAAGCTGAGGGGAAGCCTCCAGGTGGGGCTGAGGGGAAGCCTCCAGGTGGGGCTGACGCTGCACCTGAGGCTGAGGGGAAGCCTCCAGGTGGGGCTGACGCTGCACCTGAGGCTGAGGGGAAGCCTCCAGGTGGGGCTGACGCTGCACCTGAGGCTGAGGGGAAGCCTCCAGGTGGGGCTGGCGCTGCAGCTGAGGTCTCTGGGCGCTGGCGGCAGCTCTGGCTGCAGCTCTGGCTTCTCTCTTGGGGGTGTTGTTGAGGATGTCCAGGCTCCGGCGGCTGGAGGAAATGACATCAGCCACAAATTTGGTGCATTCGGCGCAGACGTCCCGCAGCGTGCAGCCGTGAGCGTACAGATGGGGGAACTCCTCCTCCACTGAGCGGCGGGACAAACTGCGCAGAGACCTGCAGACCGAAACAAACGGTGAGAGGCTGCAACATCTCACAGGAGCACAGAAAACAGTGCAGCTGCAGCTGTGAGGATCACAGGTTATTCCAAGGTTATTCCAGGTTATTCCAGGTTATTCCAAGGTTTATCCCACAGTTTATTCCAGTGTTTATTTATTCTACAGTTTAACCCACAGTTTAACCCACAGTTTAATAAAGACATGTGGAGAGTCAATGGGAAACGGTGCCAGGTTAAACTCCATTGTCCAATACTGGACTTTTCACTCTTAAAAACACAAATTAAATCAACCTATCAGCTCAGCCTTATAATCAGTTAATTGTTTTATGTTTATTGGAGTAAAGAAGCTATCTGAAGACGTCCTTTTGGGCTTCATTGGTGCTTTACAGCTCAGCAATAAACTGTTAACATTAAGCTTTGTGTGGCGATATTACTGAGAAACATCTGGAAAAAGCAGGATATTATGTGAAGGATAACTGCAATCTGTTCGATGTTTGTTTCAACACCGAGAAAAGATGCAGAAAGATGTTATTTTCAGTTCATTCTTCTTCCATTTCTCATGTGAACTCGGTCCAAAAGCTGCTCACATCAACAAAAGAACACGTACATGAAATTAATGTGAAAACTGGATTATTCTGCAGACTTTAAGCTCAATTTATCTGATTTAAACTTCATCTTTTCTTTCTCATCTCTTCTTTTCTTTCTCATATTTTCTTTTCTCATCTTTTCTTTCTCATCTTTTCTTTTCTTTTCTCATATTTTCTTTCTCATCTTTTCTTTTCTTTCTCATATTTTCTTTAATTTTCTTTTCTCATCTTTTCTTTTCTCATATTTTCTTTCTCATCTTTTCTTTTCTCATATTTTCTTTCTCATCTTTTCTTTCTCATCTTTTCTTTCTCATCTTTTCTTTCTCATCTTTTCTTTTCTCATATTTTCTTTCTCATATTTTCTTTCTCATCTTTTCTTTCTCATCTTTTCTTTTCTCATATTTTCTTTCTCATATTTTCTTTCTCATCTTTTCTTTTCTCATCTTTTCTTTCTCATCTTTCTTTCTCATCTTTTCTTTTCTCATCTTTTCTTTCTCATCTTTTTTTCTCATCTTTTCTTTTCTCATCTTTTCTTTTCTCATATTTTCTTTCTCATCTTTTCTTTCTCATCTTTTCTTTTCTCATATTTTCTTTCTCATCTTTTCTTTCTCATCTTTTCTTTTCTCATCTTTTTTTCTCATCTTTTTTTCTCATCTTTTCTTTTCTCATCTTTTCTTTTCTCGGCCGTCTGCACGAGTTTGTGAACTGAGAAAGAAAAGATCCAAGTTTGAAAATGGAAATGTTTCTCAGATTTTAGCTGCTGCAGTTTGAGCCTCTTTTATTGTATTTATTGTTTGATAATGACACAATAATGGGATTCTGTAGATGATAAAGTCATAAAGATGACTTTATGTTGGGGAGAGTTATTCTTAAACAGTAAATAATAATAAATAAAAACTATTTATCCTCACAGTTTCACAGAATCAGCCGACATATCATCTAAGTCATGATATTTCTCCAGTAAGACGAGTTTTTTTCATCATTCGACATGTTGTCTGGAACCATTTTCACCCAAAAACAGCCACTGACAGCATTCTGTTTTCATTTAAACGTCTCTGAAAGTTGTACACAAATGTGTGACAAAAAGTGAAAGAATTCCATTTTAAAGATGATTATCTCCACAGCTTTAAATCTATTTTTCTTTATTTCTGGGCCCAGTTCCTTTCTCGGGGCTCACTGTGTTTGTTGTGGCTGCTTCACAATAATTCGTAGTGATTCCTCAGAAAAGCTTACAGCTGTCGCAGTAAATCAAACATCTGGATAACGTGACACTTGATCTTTCTGGTCTCATTCAGACTGAAACATAAACACAGCATGGTGCAGCAGCAGTGGGACGGACTGTCACAGCCGCTAATGAGAAGATTAGGGTCAGCTTTTCTGATTACTAACAGAACATTAACATTTACTGTTATAAAACCTCCTATTTCCGTCCTCCGAGCAGCGGTCGGGTCTTAGCTGGGCAACAGAACAGCGAGCGCACTTTATCTCCTCCACACGCTGTCGCCCAAGAAGGGAGGATAGTAACGACAGCTGGGTAATTGTTACGTAACGGCTGCTTAGAGGCCTTAGCAGAGACGGCTCTGATTATATAACAAAAGAGTGGAGGAGGTGGGGATTGGACTGAGGAGGAAACCTTCTCCAGCCTAAGCAGAAACCTGGGCTGTTTCTGCTTAGGCTGGAGAAGGTTAGCGATCTCTGACTCCAGGGAAGCGCACTCTTAAATAGGTTTAAGCAGAAGTTTGGCCTTCTTAGCTTCACAAATAGAAGAAAAGGAGGAATTTCTACAGAAATTATAACAGATTCTCCTGATGTTCAGCCATGAACTTTTGATTGGACAACTACATACATGAAAAAAAAGACTTAGCTTAGCTTAGCATAGCTTAGCTTAGCTTAGCTTAGTAGGTTATACATTATTTTTACATTTACCAAACAACTTGATTCCCGTTTTATAAGCTCCTTTAAAGTGCATTCAGTGAATTAATTTTTCTGAATGCAGAAAAAGGAGCAGTGAACTGGTTTATGATGTCCTTTGAACCAGAAATGCTCCATATAAATGCAAAATGAACCACTTTAAGATGTGAGGAGCTCTCCAAACATGGACAGATGATGCCTCAGGTTTTAATGGCTTAATTCCATCGAACTCGATCAAAGTTTTGAGTTCAGATGATTAGTTCCTTAACTTAAATGGAAAAGATTAATAATGTTTTCTGGATGAGTTTCTTTTTGTACCCTAAAAACATCCAATTACACACATTTAAGCCGTTACACGTCTCTTTGTGTATCTTCTCCAGGGAAATCCTGCAGTTTTCTCTCTTATTAAATGAAAGAAACCATCATGCAGATCTGAGCTCCTCCAGAGTTTCAGCTCTGCTGTTTCTGCGAGTTACAAAACAAACAGACTCACTTATAGACTTGGCTTTTGTGTCCCTGGCTCTTGGGAGTGCTATGGAAGCCCACAGTGTACACAGGAATATGGGCCATCTTCTTGGAGGGGATCTTCATCTGGAGGAGGCATAAGAGTCAGTCAGAGTTCAGAGAAAAGGAAGATTTCAAACACACTTAGCATGAATCACACACACAAAGCAACAGAAAACCTAAAACGGATTCACAGCACGACACAAATGAGCCACAGCACAAAACACATCACAGGAAATAATAATAAAGAAGCAAAATCCAGACCTACAGAACCACACATCCAACATGGGCCGGGACTGAGGCAACAAATCAAAACCAACAGAAGAGCATAAGGTGACGTCAGCAGAGGCACCAACAGGCCTGAAATACTGTCGAGAAACTGCATTTAACCCTTTTAATTCCTTTAACCTGATTTAATATTCTGTTTATCGTGAACTACTAATTCAGACGAGTGGCTTAAGACTAAAAGAGTTACATTTGGAGACAAAAATGAACTAATTGAGTCTTTAAAAATGAACAGCATGCACTTCATTTTCTTTCTTTATTTTATGATAAACTTGCAAATACATCAGTTAAAATGGTCTTTAAACGCTGGATTTCCTGGATCGTGCACTTCTTCAACATGCTGGACAATAATTCTGTATTTATAAGAAACTTCTACAGTTCAGATCAATCAGTAACTCTTCGCCACACAGAAGGAGTTCGTAAGAAGTCAATCAGAAAGAGTCAAAGCTACCTTTGCACTGCAGGACCCACAGACCGACCTGGAAGATGGACAGAAACACATCAATACTTTAGTTCTGCTGAGCATTTAATCCTAAAGGGGAAAATGCTGAGATTTAACAGGTTGTTTCTGGTTAATTTAACTTTTACTCCATCTGCTCCCTTTCTTACAGAAGAGCCACAGAAACTGTTAGAATCCACTTTCTCATCATTTGAGAACAAATAAATCAACAAACTCTATGGATCTAATCGGTGGAATCAAATTAATTAACCTTTTTCTATCCTTTTACTCGTGGTTCTGTTCGCTTGTGTAAAAAAACACTCAATTAACTTCTTTGTGGGGAATTGTGTAAAAACTGAAGAGGAAAAAGTTTGATATGAACCGATAAGATTAGATTAAAGATTAAAAGATGACTTAAATGACTGAGAAAGTTCCCCCTGAGTGTCTCCAGAGCATCAGTTTTAACGTGAGTCAGGCTGGAGGATGAAATGTGATGGAAAACCTTTCTCTCATACCTTTTGCACAGTAAGCATGTGGAGGGCCAGGAGAAGAGAGGAAATCTGACTCTGCAGCAGCAGCAAACCTGAGAAAACTGTCAGGGTTAGTTTAGGGTTAAAAGCACGGAGACAAACTCTCAGGACGAATGTTCGCTGCACCTTTCCTCTCTTCAGGTTATTGTAGAGCTCTTTGCTCTGAAGAAACTTCTCCATCTCTGCTTTGACCAGCACGCGGCGCACATTGATGACCTCATCCACCGTCAAGGCCAGACTCTCCACAGGGTGGCTGAACTCCTCCTAAATGCAGCAGAAGGGAGGAAACCCATCAGTCTCACTTCTTGTTTTACATCGATTAAATCCTGAGGTTATATAGATTATATATTATATATATCTATTGGTTCAGAATAAACAAGCCTACATCAAAGCCAGCTGTTGGAATAAATGCAGACTTTAAATAACTGCAGTGTAAATGACTAATTCAATCTTTAAAACAACAATCCCACCGGTAATAAACTAACTGGCTCATTATCTGATATGCAGGACTGTTATTAAGCTGTTTTACTGCAGGTCTGAACACTAAATGAGCTTAATAAAGACTTTAGCTGCACTATTATAGCACATTCTTACTGAGGTTTCTGCCCAGAGGACCATTTATTGGTGTTAATTGATATATTTCAACATGAAAACATCCTTTTGACTTTTATCTGAATTAAATCACATAAACCTGTTGTGCAGACACTGATTTATTAGAAGCACACCTCCACTGTAAAACTAATCTGGTGACACTTATTTTAGGAAATTAGATTTAAGGGCGGGATAATAGAGCAAAATAGCTTGATTGAAAGATTAAATTAGCTGCAGAGCACCACCTGCAACACTTATCTCACCATCAGCTGGTGCTCGTCTCCAGTCCTGGAGCAGGAAGTCGTCTCTTGGCCCTCTGTGGCCTCATCGACTGAACTCAGGGACAGGCGGGCCGGGGAGGGCGGCACCCAGCTGTGAACTGGGAAGGAGGCTGGGGTGTGGAAATGGATTAAAAGTCAGAGAGAGGAAATGATTCATTAAATGAGGCGGGATCAAACGAGAGAAGCCACAAATCCCGCTCTAAGTCCATGAATTACACATCAGCCTCTTTCATCGATTCCAGCTCTGCCATTTATTATTAATCTGATCTCAGAGGAGAGATTCGGCTCGAGCTGCTACATCTGCAGTAAGACGTCTGCTCAGCGGCCGGTTTAAAAGCTGCAAACCTCACACAGCTGACCTGCGGCGCCTCCTCCGAGAGGCAGGCCGGAGCAGGCCGAGAGGAAGGCCGGAGCGGGCCGAGAGGAAGGCCGGAGCGGGCCGAGAGGAAGGCCGGAGCGGGCCGAGAGGAAGGCCGGAGCGGGCCGAGAGGAAGGCCGGAGCGGGCCGGTAAACATCATCAGTACATATCATTTGGATCAGCTGCCGATGACAGCCGGGCTTCCATCCTCACAGACTCAGGAAAGGAGCCCCCTGCTGGCTCACCTGTGCATAAACCTCCACCCTGACGTCGTGCACGTGGCGTGCACGTGGCGTGCAGCATCGTGTTGCACATCTAGAGTCCGACAATGGACTGAAGTCAGCATCAATTTTCATACAATGACCTCAGCATATGGACAGCAGAGCTGCTAATGCATGAGTCATAAAAAGATAAAATACTCTGCAGGGAGTTCCTGCAGCACGCTATTCAAAGACATTAGTTTTACCCTCCTTTACTCTCCTTTAGTTCAGACTTTATCAGCACACAGTTATATTCAATTAGAATCCATCAACAGCTCCCTGTCAAACCTAAAGCTCTTATTTCAGTGAGCTAACAGGAATCTAATGAGCTTTGGGGCAGTGACCTGGAGTAGTTTGTCTCCCTAACTCTAACCGAATAAACCGAATAAACATCATCGTTCAGGAGCTGTTGGACTTTATAGTCCCTGTTCTTCTTGGAGGGAAACTTTTAGAAAGCTGGTTATCTTTTTGGGTGGATGGCCTGAGTCCAGCTGTTTCTGTGTGTTTTTAGTTTTTAATGGTAGTTTATGATCAAATTTCATGCAAAAATATCAATAAATTCAGTTTATTTCTCATACCATGAGGACAACTTTAGTAAAACTGTCCATAAATGTGCAACTGTGGGTGTTGACTTCTTCTTTTAGCCTCCAGGTTCTTTTTTATTTGTGCAATACTGAAAAAATGTAAAATGTGATCAATTTCAAGCAATGCAAAGAGGCTCTGAACTCACTCATGTGGTTCTAACGCCACCAAACAGTCCTAAACCTTTCTTTTATTAGCCTTATTAGCCTTATTATTATTATTAGCCTTATTAGTTCCTCCTTAACAATTAAAGAAATGTGAAACATCTGCTGCCCAACGAACCAACGAAGATTCAAGGACTGCAGATTCAAGGACTGCAGATTCAAGGACTGCAGATTCAAGGACTGCAGATTCAAGGACTGCAGATTTATGAATGACAGTGATTGAAAATTAGTCCTGAGTTTCTTTTCAGTCCTGATTTTGTTTGTCAGTTTAGCCTCAAAACTAGAAAACAAGTTTATTAATTATTTATTAATTATTTATTAATTATTTATTTAAATGAGCTGATTTTAACCTGATCCTGATCCCTAATATTCCCTGAATGTGTTTGAAACCAAAGCCATCGTTCAGGCAGAGTCTGAATGTGACTGAATGAAGAGAAATCCGTCTCCACACATGATGAAATGAAACTCTGTGATCTGAGAACTCTTCAGGCTGACCTCTGTGGTGAGCAGGCGGCCCGGCGCCAGTCAGCGTTCTGGACCGAGGCCTCGCATCCCGCAGTCTGACCGCCTCGCCCAGCCGGGCCGACTCCGACAGCGAGGGGAGCATCTCCCCCCGGAGGAAGGCCAGGTCGTGCTCGGAGAAGGACCGATCCCGTTTCAGAGGGGTGGGGGAGCTCTCAGCCCTCCTCAGGTCCCCGCCGTCTGGAGACTCCTCCTCCTGCCGGGGTTAAAGGTAGAAGGGAAAGGTTGGGATGGGGAGGGAAGAGGAACAGGAAGTGATGCAGTTATTTATGTGAAGGCGGCAGGTTTAGTTCCACTTTAAACCACAGCCTGCAGGACCCTGAAGGACACAGAGGAACAGCTGACTGTGAGGTCAGAGCTGTACAGTAGCTTCATCTTAAGATTCTTTAAGAGCAGAAAACTAATGTTGGCTTTATATAGCATCAGTGAGGAGTTGGTGAGAAATGATCCAATCACAAGCCCTGGTGCCAGCATGTGTCCTGAGATCCAATCACTTGGGTTTCATTCACTGAAGATCTTCATAGTCTGAAAATCAGCCTTTTCTCTGATCATAAAGCCTTGTTTTCAGGAACCTCCTGTAAGTCTTTCTAAGTCTGAACAGCTGGATGCGTTTCCTTTGCTCCTGGACTTGAGCTCATGGTTAATTCAGTTTGAGTGAAAGCGGATGATGTGGAAAACGTTGAACTAAAGGAAACTGGACACCAGCATTCAGGCCTGAGCAGTAACCAATACATCGATGGAAAACACTTAAAGTCAGGTTTACACTCCTCCAGGTTCATGTAATGTTGTTTTCTACTGCCTGTATGTGGAGATTTAGCCACTTTGGGGCCATTATCTGCTTCTGTTTGCAATCTACAGATCGCTAAAACTGAATTACTGCTAATACTGAGGAAATATCTAAAAATGTCGTGTCTCAGACCTTTCATGAACTTTTTTTATGATTTAAAAGCAGATTTTTGGATATTTGTTCACGAATATTTCCTTTTTTTGGGAATGACAGACCGTTTTGTGCAGTTTTGATTCAAAATTGATTGGAACAGTGAGTTAAATACCAGAGAGCACGAGAAATATCTAATATCTGCCTTTATCCTATAAATCCCACTGAATTGATTCATGTTCATCATCATCAGGCAAAGATAGCAGAAAATCTCTTCCTCTGGAAATGTTTGCAGAGTTTAATCTGCCCTAAACTGGTTCACGGTGGATAGATACTGAATGTAAAGAGCCTGTCGGTGACCCACAGGAGGGTTAAACTCATAAAGCTTCTGTTGAATCAGGTAGAAATACTCGTGCCACCTTTTGTAAACCAGACTTTCAGTGTGTCATGATGAAATGGAACAAATAGGATTTGTGCTGAAAGAAGGGACTAAAAGCAGGGAACAAACACCTCATTTCCCATGTGGACAAAGTCGCTCTGAGCTGCTGCTAAAGCTCACCTGAGCCCGTGAGGACGTTGCTTTAAAAGCTTTTTCCCTGAAAGCTCTCACCTCAGATATGTTCATCTCCTCCATCTCGGCCAGAGTCGGGGCCTTCAGCAGGATGCGGGGGCGAGGCGGCGGCCGGGGCTCCGACACCGACAGGTCGATGCAGGAAGTAGATTTCACATTGCAAGGGCACGTCTGAGCCAGACAGGGCAGAGAGCCAAATGCTGAGGGAGGAGAGACCAAAGCAGCATCAAGCAGCAGTCGGTCGCACTCAGACCAGGAGGCACTGAATGCAGCGCTTCAGTGGCTCCTGAACACATCACTGAGAGAGAAAACCGAGATTCTTCTCAGGCAGTGACTCATTTCTGCTCAAACCTGTTCAAACCGCCTCATTAAGGCTGGAGGTTGCTTTGCTCCAAAGGCACTAATCTGGTATCTGGGATGCATGTTTCAGGTCATTAGACCTCATTAGTGTGGACAGAAGGTGATGAAAGGAATGAGGAATACACTGACAAACATTACATTTTATCTGCAGTGAAATATTTTCATTATGTGAACCTTTAGTTTAATTGATGTCAACCATTAATAATAACCTTCCTTTTACTGTGGTGCACACCGTCCCTACGATTAAAGGCATCTAAAAACATCAAAAACATGTCAGAACTTTAATCCTTTTCTTTAAAAACCTGGGCACATACCAGTCTATTTAGCTTACTAAAAGAAAACCTGAGCACATTTACCCAAAGGTAAAGCCATTTCATTTAATTTGACTTCTGTCTCCTTTATCAGCTGCATCAGCTGGCCTCGATCTGTAAATAGCTGGTCAATACTTAATGAAATGGAAAAGTACTTTTGTGTTTCAGGTCTGACTCGCACCCAGTCCTTAAACCAGGACTCTCAGGTCTCCTGAGTTCTGTGGTTCTTCAGCTGAAAATTATTTGTTATTAATTCTTATGATCTTTAAAGATCCAATTTGACTTAATCGGGGATTTTCCGGTTATTCTCAGTTGTCTTCAGTCTTTGTTGTAAACTGAATAAAATAGATAAGGAGTCAGTTTGTGATTTAAAGGAGGATTTTGTTGCTTTGGTCTTCAAAATGTATCACCACAAGGGGGCAGCGTTTTATCAGAAGATGCAGAAGTTTCCATTCCTATTCCATATCTGTTTATAATTAATTTTTCAGCCTAATTTATGACGAGGTTTTCTGTCGATTCACAAATGATTCTTTTCATTTGAACTGAAAAATAAATCATCATAATGAGAAGAAAATGGCTGCCTAATATGGCAGCTAACATGGCAGCAAACATGGCGGCTAACATGGAAGCTAACATGTCAGCAAACATGGCGGCGAAGGAAAAGTTTTTATTCCAGGAACTTCCGACATTGCAGTATTTATTGTGCTTTTATATTTGCTTTTTATATATTTATTTTTCATTTATTTTCTACACAGAGCAACTTAACTTAGTTTGTGATCTTTTTATGTTAAATATCACATATTATCATTATTATATTATTATTATACAACATTATTTGATAGGACTGGGCCTTTTACTTTATTGCACAATGTATACAAGGATGATGCTAATATTAAAAGACTTTTGGTGGAACTTGTTTGGCAAACTTTGACTTTTTCTGTTAAATTTAGCGATGATGGTTGGAAAAAACCAAAAGGAAAGATTGTCAGGACTGATTATAATTATTGGCGCCTCACGTCTGTCATTGTGTGGAAGAACAGGTCTCAGCTTCCTCTCCTGCTTGATTTCTGCCAGGACCCGGTCATGGAGGCACTGCTGCTGGGGGGGAGGAGGCGGGAGGCTGCGCTCTGAAACCTGTGGATGACAATCAGACCACATCCACAGATTCATACATCTGAGAAATAAGGAAAAGAGCTGCTCTTTTGCTGCAAACTTTAAATGAAACATCCATGTAGCAAAAAAGGGGAAAAACAACCCCCCAGATCATAAAGCTGGACTGAAAACATCCAGCAAAAACAGGACCATGAATGCTAAATATACAGAAAACACACATTAAATCTAATGTTAGCAACTGAAGAAAAAACACAATTAACTGGTAGATGAACTTATCTTGCACAATGTTGTCTTTAAGGCATCAGACTCAGGTTCTTTCATACGTAAAAACAGGTTAAATGTCCGTCCTGCTGAACAGAATATGGGATAAAAGACGACATCTACTCACTGGTTTCAGTGGAGGTCTCGATCGGATGAAATCCAGGATCAGTTCGTGGGCATTTCTCTTCACTCTGGTGGGAATGTCACCATCCACCTGCAGGAGGTAAGAAACAACACCTGAGCTTAGGGCTACAGTCAGGTCACCATCCACCTGCAGGAGGTAAGAAACAACACCTGAGCTTAGGGCTACAGTCAGGTCACCATCCACCTGCAGGAGGTAAGAAACAACACCTGAGCTTAGGGCTACAGTCAGGTCACCATCCACCTGCAGGAGGTAAGAAACAACACCTGAGCTTAGGGCTACAGTCAGGTCACCATCCACCTGCAGGAGGTAAGAAACAACACCTGAGCTTAGGGCTACAGTCAGGTCACCATCCACCTGCAGGAGGTAAGAAACAACACCTGAGCTTAGAGCTACAGTCAGGTCACCATCCACCTGCAGGAGGTAAGAAACAACACCTGAGCTTAGGGCTACAGTCAGGTCACCATCCACCTGCAGGAGGTAAGAAACAACACCTGAGCTTAGGGCTACAGTCAGGTCACCATCCACCTGCAGGAGGTAAGAAACAACACCTGAGCTTAGGGCTACAGTCAGGTCACCATCCACCTGCAGGAGGTAAGAAACAACACCTGAGCTTAGGGCTACAGTCAGGTCACCATCCACCTGCAGGAGGTAAGAAACAACACCTGAGCATAGGGCTACAGTCAGGTCACCATCCACCTGCAGGAGGTAAGAAACAACACCTGAGCTTAGAGCTACAGTCAGGTCACCATCCACCTGCAGGAGGTAAGAAACAACACCTGAGCTTAGGGCTACAGTCAGGTCACCATCCACCTGCAGGAGGTAAGAAACAACACCTGAGCTTAGGGCTACAGTCAGGTCACCATCCACCTGCAGGAGGTAAGAAACAACACCTGAGCTTAGGGCTACAGTCAGGTCACCATCCACCTGCAGGAGGTAAGAAACAACACCTGAGCTTAGGGCTACAGTCAGGTCACCATCCACCTGCAGGAGGTAAGAAACAACACCTGAGCATAGGGCTACAGTCAGGTCACCATCCACCTGCAGGAGGTAAGAAACAACACCTGAGCTTAGGGCTACAGTCAGGTCACCATCCACCTGCAGGAGGTAAGAAACAACACCTGAGCTTAGGGCTACAGTCAGGTCACCATCCACCTGCAGGAGGTAAGAAACAACACCTGAGCTTAGAGCTACAGTCAGGTCACCATCCACCTGCAGGAGGTAAGAAACAACACCTGAGCTTAGGGCTACAGTCAGGTCACCATCCACCTGCAGGAGGTAAGAAACAACACCTGAGCTTAGAGCTACAGTCAGGTCACCATCCACCTGCAGGAGGTAAGAAACAACACCTGAGCTTAGGGCTACAGTCAGGTCACCATCCACCTGCAGGAGGTAAGAAACAACACCTGAGCTTAGGGCTACAGTCAGGTCACCATCCACCTGCAGGAGGTAAGAAACAACACCTGAGCTTAGAGCTACAGTCAGGCTCTCAGCCGCTTGTCCTCAGCTGTAATTTTACATCTTTCGCCACTTTTGTGTAACACGACTAACTTTAAACACCAAACTGACACATTATCCCCTCCTCAGGCCATCGAACAGCAGCAGCTCTGAGGCTCATTTCTGTTGTTTATTCTAAAAATGGAGCGCGATGGCGCCGGAAAAACAGAAGGCTGAGAGAGGACCCTAAAAATATTTGGGTTGTGAAGCTGAATAATGTATCTGCCCCTCAGAGAAGGCCTCAAGGTGACCTCTGCCACATCTATGCCTGCGACAGTACACCGCAGGTTTGGCTCTATTTATCGAGCTGTGCCTTGGGAAAACGAGGACAATTCAAGGTCCATTCAAGGCCCATTCAAGGTCCATTCAAGGTCCATTCAAGGCCCATTCAAGGCCCATTCAAGGCCCATTCAAGGCCCATTCAAGGCCCATTCAAGGCCCATTCAAGGCCCATTCAAGTCCCATTCAAGGTCCATTCAAGGTCCATTCAAGGCCCATTCAAGGTCCATTCAAGGCCCATTCAAGGCCCATTCAAGGCCCATTCAAGGCCCATTCAAGGCCCATTCAAGGCCCATTCAAGGCCCATTCAAGGCCCATTCAAGGCCCATTCAAGGCCCATTCAAGGCCCATTCAAGGCCCATTCAAGGTCCATTCAAGGCCCATTCAAGGCCCATTCAAGGCCCATTCAAGGCCCATTCAAGGTCCATTCAAGGCCCATTCAAGTCCCATTCAAGGTCCATTCAAGGTCCATTCAAGGCCCATTCAAGGTCCATTCAAGGCCCATTCAAGTCCCATTCAAGTCCCATTCAAGGTCCATTCAAGGTCCATTCAAGGTCCATTCAAGGCCCATTCAAGGTCCATTCAAGGTCCATTCAAGGCCCATTCAAGGCCCATTGAAGGCCCATCTCATCCCAGAGCATTTCTCTTACCTGCACTGCTCATTTTAAATGAATCCTGCACAGATGGAGGACGTGTTTCCTCCGTTCCTCATGAGGTCACTGCTCCCCTCCAATAATCTTTCTACCAATCAGTTCTTAGCCTTTGTTCTTAAAACTTTAATTCTGTCACTCTGCCCTTCCAGCAGCCCTCCTCCTCATGTGGTTTGGGACAGATTTAGCTTCCTTTCTAACTGCTTTAGCAGGGTTTAGCATCTTAGTTTTCTGCAGAACCTTAGTCCCACTTCCCTTTGCAGAGCACCTATTTTCAGATTGGACCCGGCTGATGAGACGGTTTCTGATCAGCGCTCACCAGTTGTCCCTCACCACTCCCTCGGTATTCATCCTTCTGGTTTTGTTTTCTGCTCATCGGATCAGTTACTTGTTGGTCTGTTCCCAGTGGATCATCTGCTCCTTGCTGCTTTCATGTCTCAGTTTGATTCATGAAAAACCCCAGAGAGCCTTTCTTCACCTCCTCCTGCTGCTGCTGCCAGAACCGTCACAAACGCAGTAATTGGATTTATACAGGGTCCTGTTTTCTGCTTTTTAACCAGCAAAGATGCCACAAAGATCTTTTGAACTGTACAAAAGCTTCAGGAGGTCCTGTATACATATTCTGTAATGAAACTGGATCTGATAGTTCTGTCAAACTGTAATGAGTTAGCAGGTGGATATGAAATAAAAAGTATTGGACAGAAGCAGCGACTTCCAACCCCACTTATTCACACTAACAGCTCATTTTCAGCCATGACCTGTGCAGAAATCCAGCTGTGGAGCGGCTGTTCTGTGCCTGAAGCAGCTGGACGGTGTAAGCGGCTGCTTCAGTTTGACTGTCTGTCATTTCTCTTTTTATAGAAGGAGACCTACTTTCCAAGAAGTCTTCGGAGCACATCAAGGTTGGACGTTACACACAGAATAATCTGCACTTATGGACCAATTGTACCATAAATCTGTCAAGTCACACCTGCTCAGCTGTGATTTGGATGGTTTGAACACCTCAAACAACATTTAAACTGTTTCCACTGTCTCCCTAAAGCAGGGATGTCAAAGTCCGGTCCTGGAGGGCCGCTGTCCTGCAGCTTTTAGATGTTTCCCTGCAGGTTTTAGATGTTTCCCTGCTCCAACACACCTGATTCAGATCGATGCCTCATTAGCTGGTTTGTGCAGAACTTTCCATTTAATCTGAATCAGGTGCGTTGGAGCAGGGAAACGTCTAAAACCTGCAGGGAAACGTCTAAAACCTGCAGGAAACATCTAAAACCTGCAGGGAAACATCTAAAACCTGCAGGGAAACGTCTAAAACCTGCAGGAAACATCTAAAACCTGCAGGGAAACATCTAAAACCTGCAGGGAAACATCTAAAACCTGCAGTGAAACATCTAAAACCTGCAGGGAAACATCTAAAACCTGCAGTGAAACATCTAAAACCTGCAGGGAAACATCTAAAACCTGCAAGGAAACATCTAAAACCTGCAGGAAAACATCTAAAACCTGCAGGGAAACATCTAAAACCTGCAGGGAAACATCTAAAACCTGCAGGGAAACATCTAAAACCTGCAGGGAAACATCTAAAACCTGCAGGGAAACGTCTAAAACCTGCAGGGAAACGTCTAAAACCTGCAGGGAAACATCTAAAACCTGCAGGGAAACATCTAAAACCTGCAGGGAAACATCTAAAACCTGCAGGGAAACATCTAAAACCTGCAGTGAAACATCTAAAACCTGCAGGGAAACATCTAAAACCTGCAGGGAAACGTCTAAAACCTGCAGGGAAACATCTAAAACCTGCAGGGAAACATCTAAAACCTGCAGTGAAACATCTAAAACCTGCAGGGAAACATCTAAAACCTGCAGGGAAACATCTAAAACCTGCAGGAAACATCTAAAACCTGCAGGGAAACATCTAAAACCTGCAGTGAAACATCTAAAACCTGCAGGGAAACATCTAAAACCTGCAGGAAACATCTAAAACCTGCAGGGAAACATCTAAAACCTGCAGGGAAACATCTAAAACCTGCAGTGAAACATCTAAAACCTGCAGGGAAACATCTAAAACCTGCAGTGAAACATCTAAAACCTGCAGGGAAACATCTAAAACCTGCAGGGAAACGTCTAAAACCTGCAGGGAAACATCTAAAACCTGCAGGGAAACATCTAAAACCTGCAGGGAAACATCTAAAACCTGCAGGAAAACATCTAAAACCTGCAGGGAAACATCTAAAACCTGCAGGGAAACATCTGAAACCTGCAGGGAAACGTCTAAAACCTGCAGGGAAACGTCTAAAACCTGCAGGAAAACATCTAAAACCTGCAGGGAAACGTCTAAAACCTGCAGGGAAACATCTAAAACCTGCAGTGAAACATCTAAAACCTGCAGGGAAACATCTAAAACCTGCAGGGAAACGTCTAAAACCTGCAGGGAAACATCTAAAACCTGCAGGGAAACATCTAAAACCTGCAGGGAAACATCTAAAACCTGCAGGGAAACATCTAAAACCTGCAGGGAAACATCTAAAACCTGCAGGGAAACATCTAAAACCTGCAGGGAAACATCTAAAACCTGCAGGGAAACATCTAAAACCTGCAGGGAAACATCTAAAACCTGCAGGAAAACATCTAAAACCTGCAGGGAAACATCTAAAACCTGCAGGGAAACATCTAAAACCTGCAGGGAAACATCTAAAACCTGCAGGAAACATCTAAAACCTGCAGGGAAACATCTAAAACCTGCAGGGAAACATCTAAAACCTGCAGGGAAACATCTAAAACCTGCAGGGAAACATCTAAAACCTGCAGTGAAACATCTAAAACCTGCAGGGAAACATCTAAAACCTGCAGTGAAACATCTAAAACCTGCAGGGAAACATCTAAAACCTGCAGGGAAACGTCTAAAACCTGCAGGGAAACATCTAAAACCTGCAGGGAAACATCTAAAACCTGCAGGGAAACATCTAAAACCTGCAGGAAAACATCTAAAACCTGCAGGGAAACATCTAAAACCTGCAGGGAAACATCTGAAACCTGCAGGGAAACGTCTAAAACCTGCAGGGAAACGTCTAAAACCTGCAGGAAAACATCTAAAACCTGCAGGGAAACGTCTAAAACCTGCAGGGAAACATCTAAAACCTGCAGTGAAACATCTAAAACCTGCAGGGAAACATCTAAAACCTGCAGGGAAACGTCTAAAACCTGCAGGGAAACATCTAAAACCTGCAGGGAAACATCTAAAACCTGCAGGGAAACATCTAAAACCTGCAGGAAACATCTAAAACCTGCAGGGAAACATCTAAAACCTGCAGGGAAACATGTAAAACCTGCAGGGAAACATCTAAAACCTGCAGGGAAACATCTAAAACCTGCAGGGAAACATCTAAAACCTGCAGGAAAACATCTAAAACCTGCAGTGAAACATCTAAAACCTGCAGTGAAACATCTAAAACCTGCAGGGAAACATCTGAAACCTGCAGGGAAACGTCTAAAACCTGCAGGGAAACATCTAAAACCTGCAGGGAAACGTCTAAAACCTGCAGGGAAACATCTAAAACCTGCAGGGAAACATCTAAAACCTGCAGGGAAACATCTAAAACCTGCAGGAAACATCTAAAACCTGCAGGGAAACATCTAAAACCTGCAGGGAAACATGTAAAACCTGCAGGGAAACATCTAAAACCTGCAGGGAAACATCTAAAACCTGCAGGGAAACATCTAAAACCTGCAGGGAAACATCTAAAACCTGCAGGGAAACAGCTAAAACCTGCAGGAAACATCTAAAACCTGCAGGGAAACGTCTAAAACCTGCAGGGAAACATCTAAAACCTGCAGGAAAACATCTAAAACCTGCAGGGAAACGTCTAAAACCTGCAGTGAAACATCTAAAACCTGCAGGGAAACATCTAAAACCTGCAGGGAAACATCTAAAACCTGCAGGGAAACGTCTAAAACCTGCAGGGAAACATCTAAAACCTGCAGGACAGCGGCCCTCCAGGACCGGAGTTTGACATCCCTGCCCTAAACTAATCTACCGTAGAGCTGGTTTTAGTTGTATTTACTTCAGAAAGCTATTTTTCAGATATTTAAAGAAAACAACCAACCAGCTCTCATACTTTACCCTTTGAATTCTTATGTAATCGATTCTCTTGCTCTACAAACAAATGATTGAATCTTTTGTTTTTGCAGCTGGTTAAGCTGCTTCCAGTACTGACTGCCCCTCGCAGCACAGAGCTGAAGCTAACATTAAGCTAACACTTAACATTAAGCTAACACTTAACATTAACACTTAACATTAAGTTAACACTTAACATTAACACTTAGCATTAACACTTAGCATTAACACTTAACGTTAACACTTAACGTTAACACTTAACATTAACACTTAACATTAAGTTAACACTTAACATTAAGCTAACACTTAACATTAACACTTAGCATTAACACTTAGCATTAACACTTAACGTTAACACTTAGCATTAACACTTAACATTAACACTTAGCATTAACACTTAACGTTAACACTTAGCATTAACACTTAGCATTAACACTTAACGTTAACACTTAACATTAACACTTAGCATTAACACTTAACATTAACACTTAACGTTAACACTTAACATTAACACTTAGCATTAACACTTAACATTAAGCTAACACTTAGCATTAACACTTAACATTAAGCATTAACACTTAACATTAACACTTAACATTAACACTTAGCATTAACACTTAACATTAAGCAAACACTTAGCATTAACACTTAACATTAAGCTAACACTTAGCATTAACACTTAACATTAAGCTAACACTTAGCATTAACACTTAACATCTGTGCAGGTCGGACTCTCACCATGACTTTGCGCAGCTGGAATCTCCGAGCTTTGATGTCCTGCATCAGCATCTCGAACGGCGTGAGGCTGAACTCTGTGGCCAGAGGGTTGAACGGCTGCTCCTGCACCTTCTTCAGCTTCACCCCCTGCCTGAGCTCCTTCATCAGCTGCACCCACAGACGAGCCTGTGATGGAAACAACAGCTGCATGTGTCAGCGAGATAACTCTGCCTTCTCCAGTCAGACACTGCTGCTCTGAGCTCTGTGGTCTCACCCAGTCTCTGTGTTTCAGCGCATCCAGCTCAGCTGCAGATTTGTCCTCCAGAGTTTCCTCCTTTGAAATCTTCCTCAGCATCTGTGCAACACAAAGCAGGTCAGACAGTGTTAGCATCTGTTAGCATCTGTTAGCATCTGTGCAACACAAAGCAGGTCAGACAGTGTTAGCATCTGTTAGCATCTGTTAGCATCTGTTAGCATCTGTGCAACACAAAGCAGGTCAGACAGTGTTAGCATCTGTTAGCATCTGTTAGCATCTGTGCAACACAAAGCAGGTCAGACAGTGTTAGCATCTGTTAGCATCTGTTAGCATCTGTGCAACACAAAGCAGGTCAGACAGTGTTAGCATCTGTTAGCATCTGTGCAACACAAAGCAGGTCAGACAGTGTTAGCATCTGTTAGCATCTGTGCAACACAAAGCAGGTCAGACAGTGTTAGCATCTGTTAGCATCTGTGCAACACAAAGCAGGTCAGACAGTGTTAGCATCTGTTAGCATCTGTTAGCATCTGTGCAACACAAAGCAGGTCAGACAGTGTTAGCATCTGTTAGCATCTGTGCAACACAAAGCAGGTCAGACAGTGTTAGCATCTGTTAGCATCTGTTAGCATCTGTGCAACACAAAGCAGGTCAGACAGTGTTAGCATCTGTTAGCATCTGTTAGCATCTGCAGGCTTTGACCGTCCCAGCAGGGATTATTTTAAGATGTTTTTCATGCACTTGCTTATTATTTCATGGCTCTTGCATCTCAAACCAGAACATTTTTATTTTGTCCTGTTTAATTATTTCAGTAGTTGACTATAAGTCAACCGCTCAGAGGTTCCTGTACAGATGACCTCTACAATAACCTTCAGCATGTGGTCGTAGTGCCAAACGCCCGTTAATCATCATTCTCAGTGCAAGACCTGTAGTTATGACAGTATTTTTCACAGTGTGAAATCTGTACTTTTACCTAAACTAAAGTTCTTAATAGTTATCCATCCAGACCCAAGTGTTCAAAGCAGCCTTTTAGAACCTTTTTAGAGGTTAAATCTCACACATCACTGCCATTTTCTTCCTGTTTCTCAGTACCTTTTAGTAATAAAAACATGTGTCGTGTGGATTAAATGTGTGTGTTGCTCGAGATAAAATAACTGAACAGAGCGGTGCGTTACAATGATAGATCTAAAACCATAAAACACTGCAGAAAATGCAGCTTTCAGGATTATCAGCAACTTCAAAAGAAAAGAGTGTTTTTTCATTTGTTTAAAGCCATTAAAAACATTCTGTTTAATTAAAAAAATCTCATTAAAGCAACAGGAAAGACTTTTTCCCCAATGACTGAACATTTAATGTTCTTTATTTTCATGGGAACAGGTGATTTTAACTCATTTTACCCGTATAGTTAATGCTAATAAAAGCCATGCTGTTTGTGTTTTAGCTTCTGTGATGTTTTTTATGACAAAATATGATACATTTCATATTGTTTTGTACAGTAAGTTAAAAACGGAACAAAAAAAGCTGCTTTAAGCTGTCTTTACGGGACTTTTTGATAGATTTTTGGTTTCCCTCAGCTAAAAATGGCCTGCATCTGATCATGTAAACAGCCTTTGAGCTGTTAAATATGCATGAGCAGAGGAAAGCCTGCAGTGACTCAACAGAAGGTAGAGGCTGAGTTCATGGAAGAAGGCAGAATCTACTAATTTAACAGAGTCTGTAGCATAGAAACAGAAATATCAGAGAGAAGGGTCAAACATAGAAACTTTGTGCAGAAACGTGCAGAAACGTGCACGTAATGTAAAGCAGCAGCAGTGGTTTTTGCTTCTTATTGTTCTGGTTTTATCTCCTGAATGTTCTCACCTGAAGCTGAAAAATAGCATTAATAACTGAATTCTTTTTGGTCCGAAGTCTAACTTCTTCTGTATTTATGTACTGTGCATAAAGGGGATTTTCTTTGCTCCTGCTCATTCTTTTTGGGTCTTTCTTTTCTTTTTTCTGTACTAACTAAGCCTGATCAACACATTTAAGAACCCCTGACAGTGGAACCCGATGTACCTCCTTTGCATTTCTTATCTTGACGAGGAAGGTCTGCAGCTCCTGGGTCTCAACAAACAGAGCCCGGCACACAGCCTGGTAGTGTTCAGGAGCCAGACTCGGGTCGGCCAGGCGAGACGCACACAGCACCATCACCTGGCGACATGTGCACACCGGCCTAATGGCACCGCCCTGCTCGTCCTCCTCCTCCTCCTCCTCCTGCCCACTGTACCCCTCATCTGTGGCCCCAGTGGTGCTGTGGACCTCCCCGTCCTGGTCCCCGCCGGCCATTCGCTCAATGAGGCGCTCCAGCTGGGGGCTGAGCTCCCGCTCCTCGCTGTCGTCCAGCCCCCAGTCCAGAGCTCGGTAGATGGCCACGCCGAGCGACTGGACCAGCTGGAGGAGGAGAAAAGCAAGAACAAGGCCGGGTTTAACGGGCTGACTGCGACACATCCAGTTCTCAACATGTCAAAATCCACTGAAACAGAAGCGACCAAATCAATTCAGACTGAATATCAACACCAACTGAACAGGTTCCATCTCTATAATAAAGTGGGCTGTAATCTGCAGTGTGACCTGATGGTGGCGCTGCTTCTCTCACAGTCACAAGGAGAGTTAGTTTCCTGTAACCTGACAGTGAAGCAGCTGGATCTCAGGTTTAGCCTTTAACATGTTCTGCTGATAACGGTTCGGCTCAGTGAAGATCTGACAGCTGATGGTGTAGAATCCCTCAGATAAACTCTGCTATAATGAATACAAGCTAAAAAGGTTCATCTGAAGGAACATCTAATGAATACAAGCTAAAAAGGTTCATCTGAAGGAACATCTAATGAATACAAGCTAAAAAGGTCCATCTGAAGGAACATCTAATGAATACAAGCTAAAAAGGTCCATCTACTGAAGGAACATCTAATGAATACAAGCTAAAAAGGTCCATCTGAAGGAACATCTAATGAATACAAGCTAAAAAGGTCCATCTGAAGGAACATCTAATGAATACAAGCTAAAAAGGTCCATCTGAAGGAACATCTAATGAATACAAGCTAAAAAGGTCCATCTACTGAAGGAACATCTAATGAATACAAGCTAAAAAGGTTCATCTGAAGGAACATCTAATGAATACAAGCTAAAAAGGTCCATCTACTGAAGGAACATCTAATGAATACAAGCTAAAAAGGTCCATCTGAAGGAACATCTAATGAATACAAGCTAAAAAGGTCCATCTACTGAAGGAACATCTAATGAATACAAGCTAAAAAGGTCCATCTACTGAAGGAACATCTAATGAATACAAGCTAAAAAGGTCCATCTGAAGGAACATCTAATGAATACAAGCTAAAAAGGTCCATCTGAAGGAACATCTAATGAATACAAGCTAAAAAGGTCCATCTGAAGGAACATCTAATGAATACAAGCTAAAAAGGTCCATCTACTGAAGGAACATCTAATGAATACAAGCTAAAAAGGTTCATCTGAAGGAACATCTAATGAATACAAGCTAAAAAGGTCCATCTGAAGGAACATCTAATGAATACAAGCTAAAAAGGTCCATCTACTGAAGGAACATCTAATGAATACAAGCTAAAAAGGTTCATCTGAAGGAACATCTAATGAATACAAGCTAAAAAGGTCCATCTACTGAAGGAACATCTAATGAATACAAGCTAAAAAGGTTCATCTGAAGGAACATCTAATGAATACAAGCTAAAAAGGTCCATCTACTGAAGGAACATCTAATGAATACAAGCTAAAAAGGTCCATCTACTGAAGGAACATCTAATGAATACAAGCTAAAAGGGTCCATCTACTGAAGGAACATCTAATGAATACAAGCTAAAAAGGTCCATCTACTGAAGGAACATCTAATGAATACAAGCTAAAAAGGTCCATCTACTGAAGGAACATCTAATGAATACAAGCTAAAAGGGTCCATCTACTGAAGGAACATCTAATGAATACAAGCTAAAAAGGTCCATCTACTGAAGGAACATCTAATGAATACAAGCTAAAAAGGTCCATCTGAAGGAACATCTAATGAATACAAGCTAAAAAGGTCCATCTGAAGGAACATCTAATGAATACAAGCTAAAAAGGTTCATCTGAAGGAACATCTAATGAATACAAGCTAAAAAGGTCCATCTACTGAAGGAACATCTAATGAATACAAGCTAAAAAGGTCCATCTACTGAAGGAACATCTAATGAATACAAGCTAAAAAGGTCCATCTACTGAAGGAACATCTAATGAATACAAGCTAAAAAGGTCCATCTACTGAAGGAACATCTAATGAATACAAGCTAAAAAGGTCCATCTACTGAAGGAACATCTAATGAATACAAGCTAAAAAGGTCCATCTACTGAAGGAACATCTAATGAATACAAGCTAAAAAGGTCCATCTACTGAAGGAATATCTAATGAATACAAGCTAAAAAGGTCCATCTACTGAAGGAACATCTAATGAATACAAGCTAAAAAGGTCCATCTGAAGGAACATCTAATGAATACAAGCTAAAAAGGTCCATCTACTGAAGGAACATCTAATGAATACAAGCTAAAAAGGTCCATCTACTGAAGGAACATCTAATGAATACAAGCTAAAAAGGTCCATCTACTGAAGGAATATCTAATGAATACAAGCTAAAAAGGTCCATCTACTGAAGGAACATCTAATGAATACAAGCTAAAAAGGTTCATCTGAAGGAACATCTAATGAATACAAGCTAAAAAGGTCCATCTACTGAAGGAACATCTAATGAATACAAGCTAAAAAGGTCCATCTACCGAAGGAACATCTAATGAATACAAGCTAAAAAGGAAGGAACATCTAATGAATACAAGCTAAAAAGGAAGGAACATCTAATGAATACAAGCTAAAAAGGTCCATCTACTGAAGGAACATCTAATGAATACAAGCTAAAAAGGTCCATCTACTGAAGGAACATCTAATGAATACAAGCTAAAAAGGTCCATCTACTGAAGGAACATCTAATGAATACAAGCTAAAAAGGTCCATCTACTGAAGGAACATCTAATGAATACAAGCTAAAAAGGTCCATCTACTGAAGGAACATCTAATGAATACAAGCTAAAAAGGTCCATCTACTGAAGGAACATCTAATGAATACAAGCTAAAAAGGTCCATCTACTGAAGGAACATCTAATGAATACAAGCTAAAAAGGTCCATCTACCGAAGGAACATCTAATGAATACAAGCTAAAAAGGTCCATCTGAAGGAACATCTAATGAATACAAGCTAAAAAGGAAGGAACATCTAATGAATACAAGCTAAAAAGGTCCATCTACTGAAGGAACATCTAATGAATACAAGCTAAAAAGGTCCATCTACTGAAGGAACATCTAATGAATACAAGCTAAAAAGGTCCATCTACTGAAGGAACATCTAATGAATACAAGCTAAAAAGGTCCATCTACTGAAGGAACATCTAATGAATACAAGCTAAAAAGGTCCATCTACTGAAGGAATATCTAATGAATACAAGCTAAAAAGGTCCATCTACTGAAGGAACATCTAATGAATACAAGCTAAAAAGGTCCATCTACTGAAGGAACATCTAATGAATACAAGCTAAAAAGGTCCATCTACTGAAGGAACATCTAATGAATACAAGCTAAAAAGGTCCATCTACTGAAGGAACATCTAATGAATACAAGCTAAAAAGGTCCATCTACTGAAGGAATATCTAATGAATACAAGCTAAAAAGGTCCATCTACTGAAGGAACATCTAATGAATACAAGCTAAAAAGGTTCATCTGAAGGAACATCTAATGAATACAAGCTAAAAAGGTCCATCTACTGAAGGAACATCTAATGAATACAAGCTAAAAAGGTCCATCTACCGAAGGAACATCTAATGAATACAAGCTAAAAAGGAAGGAACATCTAATGAATACAAGCTAAAAAGGAAGGAACATCTAATGAATACAAGCTAAAAAGGTCCATCTACTGAAGGAACATCTAATGAATACAAGCTAAAAAGGTCCATCTACTGAAGGAACATCTAATGAATACAAGCTAAAAAGGTTCATCTGAAGGAACATCTAATGAATACAAGCTAAAAAGGTCCATCTGAGGGAACATCTAATGAATACAAGCTAAAAAGGTCCATCTACCGAAGGAACATCTAATGAATACAAGCTAAAAAGGTCCATCTACTGAAGGAACATCTAATGAATACAAGCTAAAAAGGTCCATCTACTGAAGGAACATCTAATGAATACAAGCTAAAAAGGTCCATCTACCGAAGGAACATCTAATGAATACAAGCTAAAAAGGAAGGAACATCTAATGAATACAAGCTAAAAAGGAAGGAACATCTAATGAATACAAGCTAAAAAGGTCCATCTACTGAAGGAACATCTAATGAATACAAGCTAAAAAGGTCCATCTACTGAAGGAACATCTAATGAATACAAGCTAAAAAGGTCCATCTACTGAAGGAACATCTAATGAATACAAGCTAAAAAGGTCCATCTACTGAAGGAACATCTAATGAATACAAGCTAAAAAGGTTCATCTGAAGGAACATCTAATGAATACAAGCTAAAAAGGTTAATCTGAAGGAACATCTAATGAATACAAGCTAAAAAGGTTCATCTGAAGGAACATCTAATGAATACAAGCTAAAAAGGTCCATCTGAAGGAACATCTAATGAATACAAGCTAAAAAGGTCCATCTACTGAAGGAACATCTAATGAATACAAGCTAAAAAGGTCCATCTACTGAAGGAACATCTAATGAATACAAGCTAAAAAGGTTCATCTGAAGGAACATCTAATGAATACAAGCTAAAAAGGTCCATCTGAAGGAACATCTAATGAATACACACTAAAAAGGTCCATCTGAAGGAACATCTAATGAATACACACTAAAAAGGTCCATCTGAAGGAACATCTAATGAATACACACTAAAAAGGTCCATCTGAAGGAACATCTAATGAATACACACTAAAAAGGTTCATCTGAAGGAACATCTAATGAATACAAGCTAAAAAGGTCCATCTGAAGGAACATCTAATGAATACAAGCTAAAAAGGTCCATCTGAAGGAACATCTAATGAATACAAGCTAAAAAGGTCCATCTACTGAAGGAACATCTAATGAATACAAGCTAAAAAGGTCCATCTACTGAAGGAACATCTCACAGCCGCCCAGAAAATGTTTGTCTTCAGCAGCTGTGGCATCGATGTTGAAAATAAAGGAGGACTGACATCGATGAAGTCCAGAGTCAGAACTGAAAAACTCATAAATATGTATATTATTATGTATAAATGTCGCCACTGTCACCATTTTAAGTGATTTTACATTTATTAAAGCTTTTAAACAGCTTTTAAATAATCTTTTAATGTTTCTATTTGCCTGATTCCCCAAAGTCTCAGGAGTCCTAACGACGTCTCATACCAGAAGTCGCTGTTTGTGTCTCACCTGACGCTCTGCATTGGGAGGAAGAGGAGAGCCATCGCCGTCATCTGCAGAGACAGAAGGTCATCGGATCAGAACATGATGCTCAGAAGATGCAGAAGACCCTCAGATACAAAAGCAAATCCTCTGTTATAGGTTAAAACTTTAAAGAAATTCTTTTCTAAAGCGGTTTTCTCCACACGTCTGAATGTGTTTTTGTGCTGGAGGTCACTTATTGTGCCCACGTGAGAGAGTAAAACAAGCTTTTCTCCCGGCTCAGATGTCAATAATGACACCGAGAGGTCTGAAAGTCTTCGATCAGCAGCTCCTGCTGCAGAGAAACAAGAGAGTGGAAAACCGATAGGAGCCGGAGGCAGAGAGACAAAGACGCTGGGCAGAAGAGACGAGAAGGTTCCTTTAAAACTGTCAGAGATCCAATAAGTGGCTGCATTTCATTCTTCACTAGATTAACTATCTTTAATGAAAAGAATTAGGTTTAATCAGCTAAAATAAAGATAATGGCTTCCTTGTATGTTAATGTTTACGCCTTTTTATGGGAGGATGGAGTTTATATGTCTCATTTCATCATTAAAGGAATAATATTTAACATTTTGCTTCATCTTGAGATAGAAACCATTTTCACTGTGATAAACTGCAGATTTACAGGAACTTTCCTCATGGCCCATTTCAGCGAAACTTCATGGTCTATAGTTGGATCAGCAGGAGGTGTTTTCCAGTGTAGGACTGGGTGTGGTGGGGGGGGGCAGCAGGATGTGAACCACAGACCAACAGAGCCTCACTGTGTTCCCCGTGTGAACGCCGGCGCCGCCTCCATCGCCAACAAAAGAAAGGCCGTTACAATGATAACATGAGCCTGTCTGAAACCGGTCTGACGGGTCGAATAAAGGAGTCTGGGTCACAGAGTGTAACCAGTGATACCTCCAACACTTTCCCAGTCTGGGTCAGAGTGTAACCAGTGATACCTCCAACACTTTCCCAGTCTGAGTCAGAGTGTAACCAGTGATACCTCCAACACTTTCCCAGTCTGGGTCAGACTGTAACCAGTGATACCTCCAACACTTTCCCAGTCAGGGTCAGAGTGGAACCAGTGATACCTCCAACACTTTCCCAGTCTGGGTCAGAGTGGAACCAGTGATACCTCCAACACTTTCCCAGTCAGGGTCAGAGTGGAACCAGTGATACCTCCAACACTTTCCCAGTCTGGGTCAGAGTGGAACCAGTGATACCTCCAACACTTTCCCAGTCAGGGTCAGAGTGGAACCAGTGATACCTCCAACACTTTCCCAGTCTGAGTCAGAGTGGAACCAGTGATACCTCCAACACTTTCCCAGTCTGGGTCACAGAGTGTAACCAGTGATACCTCCAACACTTTCCCAGTCTGAGTCAGAGTGGAACCAGTGATACCTCCAACACTTTCCCAGTCTGGGTCAGAGTGGAACCAGTGATACCTCCAACACTTTCCCAGTCTGGGTCAGAGAGTGGAACCAGTGATACCTCCAACACTTTCCCAGTCTGAGTCAGAGTGTAACCAGTGATACCTCCAACACTTTCCCAGTCTGAGTCAGAGTGTAACCAGTGATACCTCCAACACTTTCCCAGTCTGGGTCAGAGTGTAACCAGTGATACCTCCAACACTTTCCCAGTCTGGGTCACAGAGTGAAACCAGTGATACCTCCAACACTTTCCCAGTCTGGGTCAGAGTGGAACCAGTGATACCTCCAACACTTTCCCAGTCTGGGTCAGAGTGGAACCAGTGATACCTCCAACACTTTCCCAGTCTGGGTCAGAGTGGAACCAGTGATACCTCCAACACTTTCCCAGTCTGGGTCAGAGTGGAACCAGTGATACCTCCAACACTTTCCCAGTCTGGGTCAGAGTGGAACCAGTGATACCTCCAACACTTTCCCAGTCTGGGTCAGAGTGGAACCAGTGATACCTCCAACACTTTCCCAGTCTGGGTCAGAGTGGAACCAGTGATACCTCCAACACTTTCCCAGTCTGGGTCACAGAGTGTAACCAGTGATACCTCCAACACTTTCCCAGTCTGGGTCAGAGTGTAACCAGTGATACCTCCAACACTTTCCCAGTCTGGGTCACAGAGTGTAACCAGTGATACCTCCAACACTTTCCCAGTCTGGGTCAGAGTGTAACCAGTGATACCTCCAACACTTTCCCAGTCTGAGTCAGAGTGGAACCAGTGATACCTCCAACACTTTCCCAGTCCGAGTCACAGAGTGGAACCAGTGATACCTCCAACACTTTCCCAGTCTGGGTCAGAGTGTAACCAGTGATACCTCCAACACTTTCCCAGTCTGGGTCAGAGTGGAACCAGTGATACCTCCAACACTTTCCCAGTCTGAGTCAGAGTGGAACCAGTGATACCTCCAACACTTTCCCAGTCTGGGTCAGAGTGTAACCAGTGATACCTCCAACACTTTCCCAGTCTGGGTCAGAGTGTAACCAGTGATACCTCCAACACTTTCCCAGTCTGGGTCACAGACCAGTGATACCTCCAACACTTTCCCAGTCTGGGTCACAGAGTGGAACCAGTGATACCTCCAACACTTTCCCAGTCTGAGTCAGAGTGGAACCAGTGATACCTCCAACACTTTCCCAGTCTGGGTCAGAGTGTAACCAGTGATACCTCCAACACTTTCCCAGTCTGAGTCAGAGTGTAACCAGTGATACCTCCAACACTTTCCCAGTCTGAGTCAGAGTGTAACCAGTGATACCTCCAACACTTTCCCAGTCCGAGTCACAGAGTGTAACCAGTGATACCTCCAACACTTTCCCAGTCTGGGTCAGAGTGGAACCAGTGATACCTCCAACACTTTCCCAGTCTGGGTCACAGACCAGTGATACCTCCAACACTTTCCCAGTCTGGGTCACAGAGTGGAACCAGTGATACCTCCAACACTTTCCCAGTCTGGGTCAGAGTGTAACCAGTGATACCTCCAACACTTTCCCAGTCTGAGTCAGAGTGGAACCAGTGATACCTCCAACACTTTCCCAGTCTGGGTCAGAGTGTAACCAGTGATACCTCCAACACTTTCCCAGTCTGAGTCAGAGTGTAACCAGCGATACCTCCAACACTTTCCCAGTCTGGGTCAGAGTGTAACCAGTGATACCTCCAACACTTTCCCAGTCTGGGTCAGAGTGTAACCAGTGATACCTCCAACACTTTCCCACACTTACAGCCCAGTAAACACAAAAGAGCTGCTGGAAACACCTTGAGCATGAGTCCCTTATGCTGAGGCTGTTGTTGCTTCTCTCCTCTCAGCTTCCCGGCTCCTTTCCATGTTTAGTTTTTCATAAGTAAAACCATTGTTTTTAATTCCCTGCACAGCTTTTCTCCTTTTTCCCATTAACAGTTTGAACAGGATGCTTTCTGTGCCAGTGGCTCAACCAGTTCCCTGGGACTTAAAACTCTGATTTAGAAACAGAGGTCGGGGGAAGTTCCTTAGAAATTAAACTGTTGCCAAACACACCTCCTAAAGAGGTTCATAGAAGATTCACTTGGACATAAAGGGACTCATTGAAGACACCAACCAGGTGTATAATCTCTATGTTAGGATTAAAAACATTCATCCATTCCAACATCTGCACAACATTTCAGGCCATTGAAACCACAAAGTTGATCTCTTACTTAAGAGAAAGTTGAGTACAAATAACTACAGCAACATGACGGGGACCACAGCTGTAACTGCTGTGTATGAAGCTTAAATATAATCCATATGAATCCAGGCAGCTCACGGAGAGCTGCAGGTCTATACAAACACCCGTTTGATTTCACAGCAGCAGCTCCAGCGTTGTTAGAAGAGGAATAAATGAGCCACTGAAGACTATACCTCTGACATAACGAGCAGCTTAAGCCTCAAATGTGGATTCTAGCAAGTTTCTGAATAATTATTTTTTAAATCGTGCTGCTGAGGTCAACGAGGAGACGAGCCACTGAGTATTATACCCACCAGGCACTCTCAGAGGGTAGGAAAATCACATTACCCAGCAGCTAAAGTTAGCATCTGACGGGCTGTAATGCACGAGGCTCTGTTCTGCAGGTTCTGCAGGATGCATCTGGTTCTGTTCAATAACTCTGATGGAGGAACATTTTAAAATGAGAAACTGCACGATTTTCATCTCATTTTCTCTGATAAACTGATTCAAACACACCAGACTTTACTCTATGACTCACCCGTCAGTGGCCTGATTCCAGTTTAAACCCGTGTTAGGGTCATACTTGCTGTGTGAGAGCCTTTCACGGTTATCACGTATTATACAGCAAAGATTACGCTTTGTGGTGATGAAACTCAATCACAGGGAACCTAAAGGTGGTAGTTTACTGCTCTTTAAGGTTTCTGAGTGTTTATGATGCAGAGCAAAGGTTAAAGATACAGAAAAGAAGTGAGATTAGTTCTGTAAGCAAAGGTTTTGGGAAAATAAATGAATTTAGGTCTAATGATGGAGCTGCAGACACATTATTATACTGAAGAGACAAATGTTCAGTATAAACAAACCAATGTCTGCTAATATGAACACACACATGATCTATAACTATCCTGAGAGTCTTCCTGCCAACTGCAGGCAAATATCTGATCAAGCTCCTGAGATGTCTGACTGACGGGGAACTACACCCACAGAGTTCCTTCCTATTAGCCTTATGTCACACATATTTAAGCCTGACTCATCTCTGTCTTTCACACAAACAGAAAAACTCTCCCAGATGGACTCTGCCTTCAGTTGCCATGGAAATAAGGTCTTGGAAACCACCACAGTGACAGAAGAAGAACTGGGTTCAGATAATAAATGAGCAGAGGAGAAAGAAAGAGAAAAGAAAGAACGTTCCAGCTGTTACCTCAGACCAGACGCAGGGGAATTCACATTATCTGAAGCCAGCCACAGATATCTGAGCTGTAAAGTGAAGCTGCAGCCAGTCATGTAACCTGAGGTGTGTGTGCCTTTAACGCAGCGCCTCCTCCCAGCTAACGAAAAGCAAAAAGGTCAGAGGTCGCAGCTTCGGTCCAAACTCTTCGGGATAGAAGAGCTCCTTGAAATGGAACAGCAGGGTTTCACCTGGAGCTCAGCTAGAAACTAAAAGGTCAACAGAACAGGTGCAGTAAGAATGCATTACCTGCCCATTCTGTAAAATCTATACTTCTAATAAATACCAGTTTATCTTAAAGGCCCCGAAGCTTCCTTTCTCTGTGTATATTTATCCATCCATCCATCCATTTTGGACAGCAGGAGGACGCTGGAGACGGGGAGAACATGCAAACTCCAGACAATTTGGACCCCATATTCAATAGATTTAATGAATCTTTTACTGGAATGAGATGATCGATCACACGGCTGTACGGCTGCATTTAGGGAGCTGGGTGCTGACTCTGGAGTCCCTCTGAGGACAAACCTTAGTGACGTGATGAGGTGTTTATTCAGTGGATTAAAGCATCATAGAGTGGCATTTCCCTGTTTGGCTGCTCAAACACCAGAGGGTTAGGGGGTTAGGGTTAGCACTGGGATGCTCCTGCATGACCGCGACCCTGTAACACAGTTTATACACAGGGTATAGGGTAACCCTAACCCTTATACTCGGGGTCTAGGGTCACCCTAACCCTTATACTCGGGGTAGAGGGTAACCCTAACCCTTATATCAGGAGTATAGGGTAACCCTAACCCTTATATCCGGAGTATAGGGTAACCCTAACCCTTATACTCGGAGTATAGGGTAACCCTAACCCTTATACTCGGAGTATAGGGTAACCCTAACCCTTATACTCGGAGTATAGGGTAACCCTAACCCTTATACTCGAGTATAGGGTAACCCTAACCCTTATATCCGGGGTATAGGGTAACCCTAACCCTTATACTCGGAGTATAGGGTAACCCTAACCCTTATACTCGGGGTATAGGGTAACCCTAACCCTTATACTCGGGGTATAGGGTAACCCTAACCCTTATACTCGGGGTATAGGGTAACCCTAACCCTTATACTCGGGGTATAGGGTAACCCTAACCCTTATACTCGGGGTATAGGGTAACCCTAACCCTTATACTCGGGGTATAGGGTAACCCTAACCCTTATACTCGGGGTATAGGGTAACCCTAACCCTTATACTCCGGGTATAGGGTAACCCTAACCCTTATACTCCGGGTATAGGGTAACCCTAACCCTTATACTCGGGGTATAGGGTAACCCTAACCCTTATACTCGGGGTATAGGGTAACCCTAACCCTTATACTCGGGGTATAGGGTAACCCTAACCCTTATACTCCGGGTATAGGGTAACCCTAACCCTTATACTCCGGGTATAGGGTAACCCTAACCCTTATACTCCGGGTATAGGGTAACCCTAACCCTTATACTCCGGGTATAGGGTAACCCTAACCCTTATACTCAGAGTATAGGGTAACCCTAACCCTTATACTCCGGGTATAGGGTAACCCTAACCCTTATACTCCGGGTATAGGGTAACCCTAACCCTTATACTCAGAGTATAGGGTAACCCTAACCCTAATACTCAGAGTTTACTCATATTGAGTCACACGAGGCCTGATTTTTCTGATCATCATCACTATTTTTCAAATAACAACCTTAATTTCATTGTGAAGCTGCTTTTACACGATCCCTGCGCAGAGTTATCGATGAAAACAAGTCTACGTTGGAAGCAGAGTAACTATTCTTAGTGAGGGAGGCCACGGCTATTTCAGCCTTTGACACAGATTAATTTCCTCCCACGACACTCGTCAGGATTTAAAGGGCGTGGCAACTGTCCTTTGCACTTTTCTCCTCTTTACGAGTTATTTTACTGTAGAAGTGCATCCATTTAATTGTGAAAATACCTGCAGTAATACTTTATATCGACGTATTTTGGTTGAATACTCATTAGTTAAATGTACTTTTGGTCAGTGAGCTGAAAACTGCTTTTTATTTCTCTTACAAAAGAAGTATTATCTTTAGTTTTATCTTCCAGCAGCAATCTTCACCCGGACTTTGACTTCCTGCTGGCATTAAGCGTACACGGCGGCCTCATCCTTTGGCGTTATCCAGCATTATACATAACCAGCTATCATACTGATACGACTTAATGACGACTGACTGGAAAACTAAAACTCCTGAGGGTTCGCAGATAAGATGCAGCTGAGTTTAAGGTTTACTGCACAGCTTGCAAACAGTTATTGAACAATTCAAGTTAAAGATTCAGATGTTTCTGAACCGTCCTTTTTTAAAAATTCAAATCCAGTTTTTCATATTCAGAAAACTCAAAGTTTAAATAAATCTTCATACATGTTTATATGAGATGTTTTAATGTGTGAAGATTTGTCTCTTTTCCTGGTTCTTCAGCATGGTTAAAAGAGCACTTATATAAATATAAAAAGACACTTTTCAGCCTCTTTTAAGTCGCTGTTTTTGTTCGTCTGCATTTTGAAACATGTTGGGTCACTTTTATATAAATATAAATATAAAACACTATAGAATGATTTACAAGTGATCTAAATCAGGCATTTAATCAAAAACTGTTCATTTTGAATGTGAGAAAACATTAAAACAGGGTCACGAACAACAAGTTTTGAAATGTAATATTTCTCCATTCATGATTGAGCCGCTCAGTGTTTTTATTCCATTTGATTATACTTTAATAATCCCTGAAGGGATATTGTATTGCTGCAGGATGTATTTTCTATATTTTAGATAACAAAATGAAATAAAGTAACAACCAGCTGACATATATTTAGTGTATAGTGTAAATATTTAGTGCAGCAGAGAGGAAGGTGAGGGAGAAATCTTTATAGGTTGTCTTGAATGATTGAGGTGCTGCTAATGATGTCACACACAGCTCTGAAAGTATTCCAGCTCTGAAAGTATCTCAGCTCTGAAAGTATTCCAGCTCTGAAAGTATTCCAGCTAAACTTTCTTAGTGGAAAAGCATGAAACTCACAGCCAGCAGCTGCAGAAACAGTCCTCCTCCTTCACTGTTACTGTTCTCTCTGCCCATAAAGTCTTAAAGCTGAGTAAAGACGTCTCTCAGTTGTTCTTACAGCCATCTCTGGGTGAAAATTGTAATATTTCCCTCTTAATATTCCTGCTGCGTCCTTATCAGGGTTTTAAGCTCGTGCACTTTGTTTGCCGGTGATCTCACACTTCCTGTGAAGGTGAAGAAAACTTCCTCCTCCTTTTTTCTCTGTATTCATGTTGTTTCTGTATTTATCAGACGCTTTTATCCAAAGCGACTTACAAATGAAGCTATAACAGCTCTATAAAAAGCTAACAATAAGCTAACAATAAGCTAACAAAAAGCTAACAATAAGCTAACAATAAGCTAACAAAAAGCTAACAATAAGCTAACAATAAGCTAACAATAAGCTAACAAAAAGCTAACAATAAGCTAACAAAAAGCTAACAATAAGCTAACAATAAGCTAACAATAAGCTAACAAAAAGCTAACAATAAGCTAACAATAAGCTAACAATAAGCTAACAAAAAGCTAACAATAAGCTAACAATAAGCTAACAATAAGCTAACAAAAAGCTAACAAAAAGCTAACAAAAAGCTAACAAAAAGCTAACAATAAGCTAACAATAAGCTAACAAAAAGCTAACAATAAGCTAACAAAAAGCTAACAATAAGCTAACAATAAGCTAACAATAAGCTAACAAAAAGCTAACAATAAGCTAACAATAAGCTCCATAGAAGGAACCCAGGAGTCCGACTCTGTCAGAGGTGACAGAGTAGAGATAGGGTGCAGGCATAGAAGGAAGTGCAGAAAGATAAAGTGCAGAGATAGAGGGGGGAGGGAAGTACAAGGTAAGTGCTGGGATAGGAGATGCTCTCTGAAGAGCTGGGTATTTTCATCACCTCGTCTTATTCCAGGCTTTACTTGGGCCTAAATGAATACAAATAATTCCCTTTATTCTATCTTAGTGTACATTTTACGCAGTATGCCATGTTTTTGGAATCCACCATTTTAATGTCATCTAGAAGACCAAAGCTTTGTATTTTCATCATTTCAACCACACCTACTGATCAGAAGAGCTTTACAAGCTGTAACTACCATATCTGCCCCATGAATTAGTTGCCAGACAACATATTTTTGTCAAACCACATTTCTGTGACAGCGTTCCAGCTGGTTCACGAACACTTCTCATGAAGGGCAGCACCGAGGCTCAGCTAAGATGCTGTCAGAGCTCCGGCTGACGTCAGCAACACCAGGAAACTGCTCACAGACCCTGGTGCTGCCCTCAGGAGTCGTCCCAGCAGACTGAAGACGTGGACAGGACAGCAGAAAACAGGCAAGGCATCCACAACGCTTACATCTTCACTCTCCAGAGAGCAGAGAGGTGAGAATAATGCACAGAGCTCAGGTGGAGGCATCAAATGTGTGTTTCTATCAGCATAACTCTGGTCTGGATCCCTCCACCTGCTGCACATTCCTACCACCCCATCCTGAAATTTCCATTTCGAGTAAACAGAAAGTAATTTACGATGGCTCAGACTGCTCGCTGCGAATGCTAATGTCACCATTTGCTGTCTCCCTTTATGCCCAAGATGGAGCAGCATGTAAATTCACCGGGACTCTGGCTGTCATTTACCGTCAGAGACGTCTGAGATTCAGCTCTTTGTTTCTCTTGAGACCGACAGAAATACATCCAGTAGATTAACACGGCTGAGATGCTGCTGCTTCTGATCTGCCGGCCCTTTAACTCTCAGATATCTTTGGAGAAAGCACTAATCCAACCTACAAATCTTTTTTTTTATTGACACATTTAATCATTTATGGAGCTTCTTTTTTTCTGTAAACGTGGCTCTAAGCTACTTTTTATTCATATGAAACTCGACCCAGTGCAAATCAAAGTGTGAATAAAAATAAATCTTTAAAGATAGTCTTCATTCATAATGAAATCTGTGTCTCAGATCAGTTATTGAGCTTCCTCATCAGCCCAGATGTGTAAAACTGTTCATTTCTGCTGCCCCGGGATCTTAAAGAAAAGAAAATGGCCCTGAGTTTCCTCTTGGGTCAGCAGAGTGTAAACTAACACAGTCTGTCAGGATAAACCGTTTTAAATGAGAGCTTCAACATCTCACAGGGTTTAAATGGAGTTAATCAGGACCTTCCAGGGTCCCTACAGGTGTATGTTGGATCCAACGGGCCCCAGCAAAATAAGGAGTGCATCACATCCACCGATCAGCCATTAAAAGCAGGTTAAATATATGACTCATTATTCTGCAGGGAGACAGGAGTCTCAGGAAGAGCTGCAGGAACTACTCAGATCCCAATCTGATCAATCATCCACAGGAACAAACCAGATCTCTAAATGTGCCGCGTCACAGCTCATCAGGCCCAAAACATCTGCTGCTCAGAGCTTCTTTTGGCTCCGAACCGTTAAGCAGGTGGTTCTGATGATCATTAATACAGAGAAAAACTCCGTCCTGCCGCAGCTCAGAAAGCTTTCTTTTAACTGGTTGCATCTGGTGCAGTTATTTCTGAACTGGTTTGTATCCTTCCCTGGATGCCTTGTTTTAGGGTTTTATTTTACACTGGCTCAATGTCAGTCTAACTGTGGTTTTAACATCTTTATTTCATCTTTATTCAATCCAACGCACTGCTCCTATGATATCACAAACTCATCCATTTAATAACTGCCTGATTGGACGGACAAAAGTGGAAGAAAAACAGAAATCCACCACAAACTTTGGTCATTTCTTCAATCAGACTGAAAGACTCAGCCTTTTCCACCCAGCTAACAGCCTCCACCCAGCTAACAGCCTCCACCCAGCTAACAGCCTCCATCCAGCTAACAGCCTCCATCCAGCTAACAGCCTCCACCCAGCTAACAGCCTCCACCCAGCTAACAGCCTCCATCCAGCTAACAGCCTCCACCCAGCTAACAGCCTCCACCCAGCTAACAGCCTTTTCCATCCAGCTAACAGCCTCCACCCAGCTAACAGCCTCCACCCAGCTAACAGCCTCCAGCCAGCTAACAGCCTCCACCCAGCTAACAGCCTCCATCCAGCTAACAGCCTCCACCCAGCTAACAGCCTCCACCCAGCTAACAGCCTCCATCCAGCTAACAGCCTCCACCCAGCTAACAGCCTCCATCCAGCTAACAGCCTCCACCCAGCTAACAGCCTCCACCCAGCTAACAGCCTCCATCCAGCTAACAGCCTTTTCCATCCAGCTAACAGCCTCCACCCAGCTAACAGCCTCCACCCACTTAACAGCCTCCATCCAGCTAACAGCCTCCACCCAGCTAACAGCCTCCATCCAGCTAACAGCCTCCACCCAGCTAACAGCCTCCATCCAGCTAACAGCCTCCACCCACTTAACAGCCTCCATCCAGCTAACAGCCTCCACCCAGCTAACAGCCTCCATCCAGCTAACAGCCTCCACCCAGCTAACAGCCTCCATCCAGCTAACAGCCTCCACCTAGCTAACAGCCTCCATCCAGCTAACAGCCTCCACCCAGCTAACAGCCTCCACCCAGCTAACAGCCTCCACCCACTTAACAGCCTCCACCCAGCTAACAGCCTCCACCCAGCTAACAGCCTTTTCCATCCAGCTAACAGCCTCCATCCAGCTAACAGCCTCCAGCCAGCTAACAGCCTCCATCCACCTAACAGCCTCCACCTAGCTAACAGCCTCCATCCAGCTAACAGCCTCCACCCAGCTAACAGCCTCCACCCAGCTAACAGCCTTTTCCATCCAGCTAACAGCCTTTTCCATCCAGCTAACAGCCTCCATCCAGCTAACAGCCTTTTCCATCCAGCTAACAGCCTCCACCCAGCTAACAGCCTCCACCCAGCTAACAGCCTCCACCCAGCTAACAGCCTCCACCCAGCTAACAGCCTCCATCCAGCTAACAGCCTCCACCCAGCTAACAGCCTCCACCCAGCTAACAGCCTTTTCCATCCAGCTAACAGCCTTTTCCATCCAGCTAACAGCCTCCATCCAGCTAACAGCCTTTTCCATCCAGCTAACAGCCTCCACCCAGCTAACAGCCTCCACCCAGCTAACAGCCTCCACCCAGCTAACAGCCTCCACCCAGCTAACAGCCTCCATCCAGCTAACAGCCTCCACCCAGCTAACAGCCTCCACCCAGCTAACAGCCTTTTCCATCCAGCTAACAGCCTTTTCCATCCAGCTAACAGCCTCCATCCAGCTAACAGCCTTTTCCATCCAGCTAACAGCCTCCACCCAGCTAACAGCCTCCACCCAGCTAACAGCCTCCACCCAGCTAACACCCTCCACCCAGCTAACAGCCTCCATCCAGCTAACAGCCTCCACCCAGCTAACAGCCTCCATCCAGCTAACAGCCTCCATCCAGCTAACAGCCTCCACCCAGCTAACACCCTCCACCCAGCTAACAGCCTCCATCCAGCTAACAGCCTCCACCCAGCTAACACCCTCCATCCAGCTAACAGCCTCCACCCAGCTAACAGCCTCCACCCAGCTAACAGCCTCCAGCTCTACTCAAAGCTTGAAATATCAGAGGGAAAGACTCGAAATGAACAAACAGAAATGACAGGAACTAGTTAAAGGATGGTGGTCCTGCTGGTTCCTTTCTTTCTGTTTTATGCAACCTTACAGACAAGGACTGAACTTTCACCATAACTGCTCAAACAATCCGAAAAGCTTGTTTATCGATGACATCATCCTCTATCTGCAGACCCTGTGAGTTTGTATTTATTCTATAATTCCCCACAAACACTAAAGCCGCCACAGAGAGTCGCTCTTACAACCAAAACCTGATGATAAATAACAGGAAAGCAGCATCATTAACAGGAGCAACTATAGCCTTCATCAACACAAAGCCAGAGTCCCGGTTCAGTTTCCCACAATCAACAGTAAAATATCAGGAAAAATTAAAAAGGCATCAACACAGGATCATTTATTCTGATTACGATCATAATTACTGCTTTATTCGTTCTCATTCTTCTCCTTTAAGTATTTCTACTCTGAATCTGAGCAGAACTGCAGAAACAGCCTCACATTCAGTCATTGTTGCCACCTGTCAGTGGTTCTGGTGTCTTCTCCTGTCTGATGTAAGTTTTAAAAAGAAATGCGAGTGTAAAATCAGCACCACCCAAAAAACAACAATCCATGGAAACTACACCAAGCTGAAGTGAACTCTAACCATCCTCTGACTGATTCAGCTTCATTCAGAGCTTTTTAACCACCTGTAAACATCCAAGAGGCTTGGTTTTAAATGGGTAATATTCATTAAATAAGCAAATAATTAAGGGATTAATAAATATCCAGAGAACTAGACAATATTGAAAACACATATTCAAATAAAATGTAACTTTCTTTGCAGTTTTACAGTAAACCGACAAGAATTACATTACTTTTTAGATTCTTTTTTCATGATTTTTACTCTTTTTGAGGCAAAATAAGGGTCTTAGGCAAGCATTTAGTGGCTTTACATCGTAAACGATTAAATTATTAACTGTCTAATCTGATGCACAGTTAGCAGCTTCCACATGGAAACAAACTGAACGTCCACGCATGAGCATAAAAAAGGAGAAATTACATCCTCAGAACGTTTACTTTCATCTTCGGTCGGCTTCCTGAGCAACAGAAATATCACGGTAAACCCTGAAGTTAGCAGGTTATTCCTTCTGTCTGCAGGCAGCATCTCTGACTTTCTGACCTCTCGGTCAAACCTGAGCAGAAGGAAACTCTTCTTTCAGGCCTCAGCAATGAGCCACAAGCAGCATTTTAATAAAACATGAGTTTCTGGAGCTCATGGCAGCGACTGTCCTGGATGCAATGGTGGAAAGATGTGGATACATTTCAACAGAGAGGAGGAAACATGCACAGTGAGTTTGACCTTATGTTGTCTCCAGCGAGGACAGAAATACTCCACATGCTGGGGGATATTATGCAGGTATAGGCTTAATTCAAAGGGGATTAAAAAACTAGACGACTGCATAAAATCCTTTGGGCTGCCATCCAATCTTTCTCCAAAACAGTCTTTGCATAAAGGGATTCTCGGGTGAAGCTGTGCCCTATGAATAATTAATAATTAACCGGCATATTACAAGTCATCCTTGTTGGCATAGAAAGGGGAACCATAGATAGTCTGTTCTGTCATACAGAAATAAAAGGCTATTTTGTGTGAGGATAACTTAAAAATATTAAAATAATATAGGAGGAGGTCAGAATTGATGCTGTAAATGAACAGGATGTTCCCATGTGCCAAAGTCCGCCTGAAACTCGTATAATTTAGCATGGGATTGGTTTAAATTGGATGTTTTTTGAATAGATGAACATATTTTTTGTTATTTTAGGGGAGACTGGTTAAAAATCTTAAATTCTGCAATGACATGGTCAGCCTCATGGTGTGTATTTTAGGATATTTTCAACACTTTAACGCTGATCCGAACTGACGGGGTGACCTCGCTATGAGAAAAAAAAGTAATTATTTTACTTAAACTGAGTTATTTCGCGCCGAATATAGAAAATATGCTTTAATTTTTAAAATAACACCGCCAACTTGCCGACTTTTCCTTTGGTATAAGAACTTTTCCGTGTTTTTGCGCTGAATGATGGGGGAGTAAACAGAAGGGAGCCGTCCTACCGTCGTGGGGGGGCTCCGGCTGTAACGACACGGTTCCGTCCCTGTGCAGGCGGATGAAGGACGGGTCCTTCGCCCGGCCGAGCCGCCCGGCCGGCGGGCGGGGCACTCTGAGTCCGCTGCAGCACTGGTAGCACACCGCCCACGCCTGCTCCTCGTTGATCGGCTGCTCGTAGGACTTCAGCACCTCCTCCAGAGACAGCTCCCGGGGCTCGGCCAGGTCCCGCACCTCGCCGCGGTCCGTGGGGGCGCTTACTCGCGAATCCCCGTCCTCGGCGCTTCTGTTGGTGGATCTGGCCATGGCTGCATGAGCCCATGCTTCCCTACGTGGACACCGGGGCCATTTGTGGCGTCCGCTGGTCGGCCAGGTCTCCTGTCCACCGATTAACTTGCTGTCAGCTGCCGCAGCTGCGCCTCGTTACCAACCGCGTTGTCAAGGTAGCCAACGGACCACTTCCGGTTTTAAATGTTAAAAAAATAAAACGAATACTTTGTTTCAAGGAATTTTGAGGGAATTTTCGGCCTCGATGTTTTTAAATCTATAGAAAATGAATCAAAGTGATATAATTTAAATAATAAAGTTTGTTCTCCCCAAAGCGTGATCAACCCTCTTTCGTTTCTTCTTCTTCTCCTTTCTGCTCCGGCACACCACAGATTAATCACTGCACCCCCAGCAGCCTCCAGACCATGAAATGAGTCAAAGCAACATGAGAGGATTGGGTAATATTTCGCTCTTTGGCTCTCCCTGCAGTTGAGTCCTGTAACTGTGCAGCAAAGCACATTAATTTATTCATTTTGTGTTGAGGAGGCCACAAAGATGCCATCAATAGCCCTGAACTGTAGTACCCCAGCAACAAGTCACTCCAGGGTAGTTTTAGGCCCAGGAATGTGCATAACAAAGGTTACTTAAAAACGAGTCAGAGCACATAGATTTAAGGTTCATAATCTTACTATTACTGTTACTTTAAATCCCCTAAACTGATGATAATGTAAATAATCTAATAAAAGGGTGCAGTTTTTATAATATCACTAAACAAACTGAAAATGGAATCATTTGTTTAAAATATAACAAGAAATCATGAAAAATCGTCTTTAAACTGTCTATTTTTGTTGAAGTGAAACCTAAAAATTATCTAATGATGAACATATTCAGTATATTCGGCCAATGGTTTGAATAACGTCATACTTTCAGTAAAACCACGACACTTCCGGTTGGAGTCTTGTTTTTATGGGTAACTTGACTTCCTCGCTGCCGTGAAAGGAGACACACCAAGCGGGTCTGCGGGGAACCGTCTCCCGGCTGCCGCAGCATCCATCTGCGGGGAACCGTCCTCCCGGCTGCCGCAGCATCCATCTGCGGGGAACCGTCCTCCCGGCTGCCGCAGCATCCATCTGCGGGGAACCGTCTCCCGGTGATGTGTTGTCTCTGTTTTCTGTGGATGTGGGATCTCACGGATTATTATGGGATAGAAGGAGTCCTGTCCAAGCGTCCTTCTGTAGAAATGAATGCGTTATTTGGGTCACTTCAGAGCTGAATTGTGGGTAGTTTCTGCCTTTTGCCCGAAGTTGATCCATTTAGACTGTTTTTGTACAGATTTAACTGATCTCAGGGGCCATTTTACATTTGACTTTGTGGTCTCTGTTTGGCCCCTACCTCCACTGTGAGGTCCCTACCTCCACTGTGAGGCCCCTACCTCCACTGTGAGGCCCCTACCTCCACTGTCAGGCCCCTACCTCCACTGTCAGGCCCCTACCTCCACTGTGAGGCCCCTACCTCCACTGTCAGGCCCCTACCTCCACTGTCAGGCCCCTACCTCCACTGTGAGGCCCCTACCTCCACTGTGAGGTCCCTACCTCCACTGTCAGGCCCCTACCTCCACTGTCAGGCCCCTACCTCCACTGTGAGGCCCCTACCTCCACTGTGAGGCCCCTACCTCCACTGTGAGGCCCCTACCTCCACTGTCAGGCCCCTACCTCCACTGTGAGGCCCCTACCTCCACTGTGAGGCCCCTACCTCCACTGTGAGGCCCCTACCTCCACCGTCAGGCCCCTACCTCCACTGTGAGGCCCCTACCTCCACTGTGAGGCCCCTACCTCCACTGTGAGGCCCCTACCTCCACTGTCAGGCCCCTACCTCCACCGTGAGGTCCCTACCTCCACCGTCAGGCCCCTACCTCCACCGTCAGGCCCCTACCTCCACCGTGAGGTCCCTACCTCCACCGTCAGGCCCCTACCTCCACTGTGAGGCCCCTACCTCCACTGTGAGGCCCCTACCTCCACTGTGAGGCCCCTACCTCCACTGTCAGGCCCCTACCTCCACCGTGAGGTCCCTACCTCCACTGTCAGGCCCCTACCTCCACTGTGAGGCCCCTACCTTCTGGCGCTCCCCGCCGTAAATTCAAAATGGCGGAATCCGTGACAGATTTTTTATCGGCGCACGGCCGGTTTTATGTATTTAAGGGTTTTAGGTGCACCTTATGGTGCGGAGAATACAGTAATAAACAATTATTCATGTCCTCATTTATATTTCAGGTACTTTTTTACTACTTTTTTCCTGCTCTGTTCTTGCATTAAAGTGTAATCACAGCCTCATCAGTCCACTGTGTCTGATTCTGTCCATCATGGCCTCCACTGCAGCCCTGAAGCAGTCACAGCAACCAGAAACTCTCACTCTGCTCAGGTCATTCGGGTGTTTTCATCTCTGATAGGATTCATTTTAACAGTTGCTTGAAAAACTAGACAGAAGTAAATTGAGTTTGAATTCAAATACAGATTAATGAAGCTGTTTCAATGTCTTTCAATGCAGTAATAGTTTTTTTTGCAGTAATAGTTTTGGACACCAGGGGGCACTGCACTCACTGACCAACAGGAGTTCTCCCATGTGCTCAACACTTGTTGGCTGCTTTTTCTTCACTCTGCCGTCATGTCTGAGGTGGTTTGAGCAGATGAGGGTGGAGGTCATCTGGTGCAGATGTATCTCAGCTTGTTGGTCAAACAGCTCTTATTTACAGAGCCTGGAGGTGTGTTTTGGCTCATTTTCCTGTCAACAAAAAGCAAACGATGGAGCCTGTGGGACGGAAACAGGAGGAACAGCATGTGGAAGCCATTCATCTTCTTTGTGGGGTCACAAACCTTTTAAAAACAGTGCAGTGAGCCCGTTTAAGTGTTTTACATTTAACCTGAAACCAAACATATTTAGAAGAGCAGCTTATGTTAAAAACTCAGCCAACAGGTGGCGCCGAAATGTAAATTATGTTGGAATCACTTCAGAAACAGCTGAAGCCATCAAGGTTTGGATCAGAAACAGAAGAAAAACAGACAAAGGCTCCATCTGAGGATTTATTCCTGTTATTAGTACCATGTAGTTTTCACTGATTCTTCTTACAAACATCACAGCTTCGTGTTCACAGCAAAGACGATTTTAATAAAACCAAAGTCGGATTCTCAGTAAAACCAGCAGCCGATTCCAGTGAAAGCCTGTTATCTGGAGGTCATTTACATGCGTTTTACATACAGCGTCGTACCCTGTTGGTGTGGAAATCTGCACAAATAAGCCAAGATCAGAGGCTACAGGATGCTAATAATTCTGTTTTCCACTCAGCAGCTATTTGTGGATCTGCTGTGATTTTTTTGGTCTTCCCTGTTTTCACATCATGATCAGAACATTTTGTTCGGTCATTTTCTTGCTAAACGGTTTAAGGAGAAAAGAAGGATTAGATTCATGGATCAGTGAAAGTTGTTAGTCGGAGCTGCAGTTCTGCTCGTTTCTTTGCTCTGAATCAAACTCAGATGAACAGCAGCGAAAGTCTCATAACTAAAAACTCTTAGTTTTACATGTTTTACAGCCAATTAACTGAACATTTTCTCTAAAATGCAAAAGAAAAGAAGCTTTACAGTAAATCTAGAACAGAATAATAACTCTCTATTCTATTGGAAACTTTTGTTCGTCTGAAACCATGACAACGAGATGCAAAATGAACACAAACCAATGAAATGATCTCACTGAGAGGCAGGAAAGGATGAAGCCGGTAGAAAGCGTAGAAGCTGTAAACTTCCACTGATGTAGGATCAACCCAAACATCCGGTGTGGAAAACTGGTTTTACGAGTCGTCCCCTCATCAGAAGAAATGTCAGGTTTCACTCCAGCCTCCAGCCCCTCGTCTCTTCTCAGCTGTTCTGCCCTCCACCTCCTGACAGACAGACGTCTGCTGAATAATCTTTAATATCTTCCATGCAAATCCAGCCCATATTTCTCTCCTTTAGGCCAGATGTTGAGATGGAGCCAAACAAAGGAAAGGCTGAAAGATGCTAAAAATAGCCCGGAGACATAAAGTACCCTGTGGGTTTTTCTCTTTACATATTCAAAAATAATATTTCCATGTGGTCCTTCACAATAAAAGCATGGATGAAAGAAGATGAAATGTTGCTGCTTTGAAAACAATCTTTTGTTGCATAAATTAAGACAAAAAAGTGACACATCAGTGCACCGGCTTTGCTGAGAGAAAACTGCCTTCATGCGTTTGACATTTTGACTGATCAATACCTTAAAAAGTCAAACAAATTGACATAAAACACTAAAAGAATCTGAACTAACTACTAATAAGTCTAAAAATGTAAATCAACACGATCCATTATGATTCCAACTCAAAACAGGGTCATTTAGTGTAATCAATTACTACGTGATCAATAAAAAATAACTGCTAAACAAACATAAATAAAGAATTAGGGAACTCAAGGGTCCAGATTTCCAGTTTTCTGCCTTCAGTTAAGCCTGCTGAGCATCATCAGCCGTCTTTAATGAGCTTCTTCACCCCTTTGGAGGCGACTGTTTGATCAGGAAACGGCAGAAAAAGCCGCTTAAATGGAGCAGAATTCAGTGCTGAGGTAAATATGATTGAGCTTGAGATCTGTCCCCTTCGGAGGGGAAGACTTCCCAGCTGTAACGTAATGCTGCTTTTAGTGAATCTTACGGCTCCTTCGCTTCCTCTGCAGGCTGCAGTTCAGAAGAAACAGAGACAGAGAAGTTTGACATCTTTAGCTGGAGTGCAGCAGACCTCAGAGGAGTGCCGGTGCGTTCAGGAACCGGAGAGCAGTCACTGCCGGTGTGTTCAGGAACAGGTGAGCAGTCACTGCTCTGCAGAGTGCCGGTGCGTTCAGGAACAGGTGAGCAGTCACTGCCGGTGTGTTCAGGAACAGGTGAGCAGTCACTGCCGGTGCGTTCAGGAACAGGCGAGCAGTCACTGCCGGTGTGTTCAGGAACAGGTGAGCAGTCACTGCCGGTGCGTTCAGGAACAGGCGAGCAGTCACTGCCGGTGTGTTCAGGAACAGGTGAGCAGTCACTGCTCTGCAGAGTGCCGGTGCGTTCAGGAACAGGCGAGCAGTCACTGCCGGTGTGTTCAGGAACAGGTGAGCAGTCACTGCCGGTGCGTTCAGGAACAGGCGAGCAGTCACTGCCGGTGCGTTCAGGAACAGGTGAGCAGTCACTGCCGGTGTGTTCAGGAACAGGCGAGCAGTCACTGCTCTGCAGAGTGCCGGTGTGTTCAGGAACAGGTGAGCAGTCGCTGCCGGTGTGTTCAGGAACAGGCGAGCAGTCCCTGCCGGTGCGTTCAGGAACAGGTGAGCAGTCGCTGCCGGTGCGTTCAGGAACAGGTGAGCAGTCGCTGCCGGTGTGTTCAGGAACAGGTGAGCAGTCACTGCCGGTGCGTTCAGGAACAGGTGAGCAGTCACTGCCGGTGCGTTCAGGAACAGGCGAGCAGTCACTGCCGGTGTGTTCAGGAACAGGTGAGCAGTCCCTGCCGGTGTGTTCAGGAACAGGTGAGCAGTCACTGCCGGTGTGTTCAGGAACAGGTGAGCAGTCACTGCCGGTGTGTTCAGGAACAGGTGAGCAGTCACTGCCGGTGTGTTCAGGAACAGGCGAGCAGTCACTGCCGGTGTGTTCAGGAACAGGCGAGCAGTCACTGCCGGTGTGTTCAGGAACAGGCGAGCAGTCACTGCTCTGCAGAGTGCCGGTGCGTTCAGGAACAGGTGAGCAGTCACTGCCGGTGTGTTCAGGAACAGGTGAGCAGTCACTGCCGGTGTGTTCAGGAACAGGCGAGCAGTCACTGCCGGTGTGTTCAGGAACAGGCGAGCAGTCACTGCTCTGCAGAGTGCCGGTGCGTTCAGGAACAGGCGAGCAGTCACTGCCGGTGTGTTCAGGAACAGGAGAGCAGTCACTGCCGGTGCGTTCAGGAACAGGCGAGCAGTCACTGCCGGTGCGTTCAGGAACAGGTGAGCAGTCACTGCCGGTGCGTTCAGGAACAGGTGAGCAGTCACTGCCGGTGTGTTCAGGAACAGGAGAGCAGTCACTGCCGGTGCATTCAGGAACAGGTGAGCAGTCACTGCCGGTGTGTTCAGGAACAGGCGAGCAGTCACTGCCGGTGTGTTCAGGAACAGGCGAGCAGTCACTGCCGGTGCGTTCAGGAACAGGTGAGCAGTCACTGCCGGTGTGTTCAGGAACAGGCGAGCAGTCACTGCCGGTGTGTTCAGGAACAGGAGAGCAGTCACTGCCGGTGCGTTCAGGAACAGGCGAGCAGTCCCTGCCGGTGCGTTCAGGAACAGGCGAGCAGTCGCTGCCGGTGCGTTCAGGAACAGGCGAGCAGTCACTGCCGGTGCGTTCAGGAACAGGCGAGCAGTCCCTGCCGGTGCGTTCAGGAACAGGCGAGCAGTCGCTGCCGGTGTGTTCAGGAACAGGAGAGCAGTCACTGCCGGTGTGTTCAGGAACAGGAGAGCAGTCACTGCCGGTGTGTTCAGGAACAGGTGAGCAGTCACTGCCGGTGCGTTCAGGAACAGGCGAGCAGTCACTGCCGGTGTGTTCAGGAACAGGTGAGCAGTCGCTGCCGGTGTGTTCAGGAACAGGCGAGCAGTCACTGCTCTGCAGAGTGCCGGTGTGTTCAGGAATAGGCGAGCAGTCGCTGCCGGTGCGTTCAGGAACAGGCGAGCAGTCACTGCCGGTGCGTTCAGGAACAGGCGAGCAGTCACTGCCGGTGCGTTCAGGAACAGGCGAGCAGTCACTGCCGGTGCGTTCAGGAACAGGCGAGCAGTCACTGCCGGTGCGTTCAGGAACAGGCGAGCAGTCACTGCCGGTGCGTTCAGGAACAGGCGAGCAGTCCCTGCCGGTGCGTTCAGGAACAGGCGAGCAGTCACTGCCGGTGCGTTCAGGAACAGGTGAGCAGTCACTGCCGGTGCGTTCAGGAACAGGTGAGCAGTCACTGCCGGTGCGTTCAGGAACAGGTGAGCAGTCACTGCCGGTGTGTTCAGGAACAGGAGAGCAGTCACTCCCGGTGTGTTCAGGAACAGGTGAGCAGTCACTGCCGGTGCGTTCAGGAACATGTGAGCAGTCACTGCCGGTGCGTTCAGGAACAGGTGAGCAGTCACTGCCGGTGCGTTCAGGAACAGGTGAGCAGTCACTGCCGGTGTGTTCAGGAACAGGAGAGCAGTCACTCCCGGTGTGTTCAGGAACAGGTGAGCAGTCACTGCCGGTGCGTTCAGGAACATGTGAGCAGTCACTGCCGGTGCGTTCAGGAACAGGTGAGCAGTCGCTGCCGGTGTGTTCAGGAACAGGTGAGCAGTCCCTGCCGGTGCGTTCAGGAACAGGTGAGCAGTCGCTGCTCTGCAGCGTTTTCACATCACTGTTTGGTTCCCAGGGAGCCGGAACCTTGGCGGAGCACGAAGAAAACAATCCGATCTCAAGTTAAAAGAGTCAGATTGAGCCGCACCCAGTGAGAAATAAAGGGCCATGAAACTGACTGGGGATAAAAACCGATCAATAACCCCTTTGGGCAGTGTGTGCTGCCCCCTAATGTCTGATGGAAGCTTTTCATTAACCACAGACTCTAACTTAGTAACTTATTCCCACTGCTATGAAGGAGCCTTCTGATTCGTCTCCACCTCCTTTCCCTTCCTTTCAGTGTGGGACTTCTTTAGATCCGACTCCCTTTCGTTCTCCACCTCCTTTCCCTTCCTTTCACTGTGGGACTTCTTTAGATCCGACTCCCTTTCGTTCTCCACCTCCTTTCCCTTCCTTTCACTGTGGGACTTCTTTAGATCCGACTCCCTTTCGTTCTCCACCTCCTTTCCCTTCCTTTCAGTGTGGGACTTCTTTAGATCCGACTCCCTTTCGTTCTCCACCTCCTCGCACAGATGTGAGCAAACACAAAGTTGTTCAAACGAGCCAAAAAGGGAGATTTTGTTGCATCTTTCCCAAATGAACTCAATCCCTTCCTCAGTAATTCATCCATCCTCGACCCTCGGCTCCCGGCTCAGAGACGGCTCTGCAGCATCAAACCATTGTTTAGCTGCAGCAAACATCTGGATCTGGTGACTGCTGAAGGTGTTTCATTCGTTTCTAAATCATTTCACAGTGTGGGATGGAGGCCCTCTGAGGACACACTTTCGTCTCCTCCTCTCGCTGCCTCAGTAAAAGTGTAAGATATTTTGCTCAGGTTGGTTTTGGGCTCAAAGGCAGGAGGACGGAGCAGAGAGAAGACGCAGAGCCTCAAATTAAACTGATCAGACGATGGTTGGGGAGTCCAGGAGAGACCCTGCAGGTCAGGGCAGGCCTCCGGAAAAAAGAAATGATCAGAACTGGACTCAACTCTTGTGTTTGTGGGGATCTTTGGAGGGAGGCTTCCTCTTACTGTGGAGCACAGCTGCTCATTTAGCCGAATCTCTGCAGAGGAGGTGGAGGCTGCAAACTGAAACTGAACTAAACCACGAAGAAATGAATCTGAACTATCTGCAGAAGAAGCTCTCCTTGCACCACCGAACACCATAAAACACAGATGTGTCATAAAAGCACATCTCCATGTGAGCCCTGCACATGCACAGCCCACAAAGACGCCGCCAAAAGCCCAAAAATATGTCAAGCAGCTGCAAAGCATAAAGATGTGGAGCGGGGCTGGAAACCAAAGCTGTGACCTGCAGCATCTCAGGCCTGAGAAGTACTCCACAAAGAGTCAAAAGCACAACAAACTTCTCTCTTTAAAGTTTAGTTCAACTGAAAGCATCAGTTTTAAGATCAACACCAGCATCATAACTTGTATTTTAAGTGTTAAACTGTGGAATGAACACTGCTAACGTGGGAAAATGAGCCCAAAACAGCTGCTGCAGAAAGGAGTTCTGTTATTTAGTGGCTAACAATGTAAGCCCTAACCCAAAAGTAAACCCCAAAGCCTATTTATCCCTCTTAAAATGTAACAAACTTTTTAATCTCCAGCTGGATTAATTGATTAATTTCAACAATAACTACACCTGATCATAAAATCTAGTCAAAAGTGCTGTGAAGACGGCCTTCTGCTGGTGTTATTTCTACAGGAAACCGGGTAAATGTGAGTGAATCTGCTGCCATGCTAACACAAACAGCTGCTCCTAAACCCTCCTTCTCATGTGAATCTGACACAAATGCATGCTTTTATCAGCCAGCATGGCGCCGGCGCTCCCTCAGTTCATGGAGCAGTGATTTCCCGTCCAGCAGCTGAAGCAGAAGGCAGTTCGGTGCAGTCTCTTGGTGAGGAGGCCTCCTTCATCTTTTAACTGTTACTTGCATGCTGGGACTTTGCTGGCAGCCAGCTGAACTGAAACGGCTCCTGTGGCACCAGCAGATCGATGTCGAGCCTCTTCTGCTCTTTGTCGCTGTTCACTGTCCTGTAGCCCAGCAGCGACATGGCTCCTTTACATAGATCCTGGATGCGCTTGACCTTGCTGTGAGGCAGCGCGGTGCGCCAGGCCTGAGAGACGTCGGCAGCGTTTCGGGAGGTGATCTGGAAAGCTTCCTTGATGGAGCCTTTGCCCTTTCCGTGGGTCAGAGCGTAGATCCATTCCTGCAGCTGTGCCGTCATCTTTAAATCCACAAACTCATAAATGGCCCTTATCTCCTTTAGCGGGCTGCGTGCCACATCCTCGTAGCGCACCATTTTGTAGCGGCCCTGCAGAAAGGGGGGGGCCTTCAGGAGGGCGCGCTCGTTGATGCGCACGTGGCTCCGGCAGATCTCCTGCATCACCTGGTACTGCATCTCAGCTGCTGGTATGTTCCTCTGCTCCAACACAACAGCGTTGTCCCTCTCGAAGGACTTGGCCGACTCCTCCCTGGACCGCATCACGGCCCGTGGGTCTCGGACCAGGTGGATGATGCGCAGATCCAGGTGTGGGTCCTGCAGAAGGGGGTAAAGCGACTCCAGCTCGAACAGCCGCACCTCCTTCAGCACCACGTGGCTGTAGGTGGCGCAGGCCTCCTCCACCCTCTGCAGGCCCTGAGCGTCACAGGTCCGGAGGCACTGGGTGTGGTTGCTGAAGTGGTGGCGTGGCGTGAGAGGGCAGACAGGCGGCGAGCACAGCGCCCGGCTGTGACTCCACATGAACAGCGAGGACACGTTGTGCCGCTCCGGCATGTAGGCGTCCATCACTGAGAAGTCGCACCGGAACACGCTCCGGATCAGATCCCTCACAGCCATCCGCAGAGCTCGGGCCCCAGATTTCTCCACCTTGGTCCAGACGTGCCACGCTGGTTCCATCAGGTAGAAAACCGAGGGGTGCTGACTGAACACCTGACCCAGGAAAGATGAGCCCGAACGCCACGAAGACAGCAGAAGGACGTGGACTTTTCTGTCGGCGGCGGCGGGGTCGCAGGGGCTGAGCTGAACGTACCAGCTGCAGAACAGCACCACTGCTGCCCCCTGCAGGACCACCAGTAAGATCAAGGTGTTGAAGTTCACTCTGCAGTGGGGGGTCATGGCTGTGGGTCAGCGTGTATTATACCCGCTTCTTCTTCTGCAAACAGACAAAAAGAGGAGATAAAGGTCAGTTTTACACCAGTTTGCATCTTAAATCACCCCTCTGTGTGCCCCCCCCATAACCCCAAAGTTTAAATGTCTCTGACCAGCGCTGAGCAGCAGCTGTGCTCACAGACGACTGGCCGCGGCTCCCAGGGGGGGGGCACAGAATAACAGCTCAATGAGGGCTAATCGCAGCCGGAGGTCGCTGAAAAGCAAAATAAAAGTGATGCTGACAGAGATCAGTGCTGAACTGTCCAGGAAGGAGGATGGTTTCCATATCAGGAACGACTGATTTCCCGTGTTTTTGTTCTTGGGATGTTGTTAACGGGCTGAACCCGCTTCGCACACCGCTGTCACTGGTGGTTCATTCAGATTCCTTCAGCTGCACTTAGTCCAGAAAGCAGTTCTTCCTCAGGCTGCTACAAACACATCGTTTTTCTACAGGTGCAGCAGCTGGTTGTCTGGTTTTTCTTTCTATTTCTGTTCTGTTTCCTCTTCTTTCCTCTTCTTCTTGTCCCCCGGTCCGGTTCAGTTCTATTAAATGTTAAATACTGTAAACAGAAATAAATAAATGGGCATCAAGGGCAGCTTTACATTCATAAAGCTTCCCTTGGCAAAGTAAATCTGTATAAAAGGTATTCAGACTGCAGTTCTGCTGCAGTAAAGCTGAACAGGATAAAGGAAAAACCCAGATCGCTGTTGGCTGCTGATCAGTCACACAACAAAGCAAATTTAATGCCAACGAAATAGTTTCAGGTCAAGCACGTCCTGCCTGTAATTCACTTGATTTCATTTCTGAAATGTCCTTTTTATTGGGCTGTAAAACATCCCAGAGAGCAGAGAACTGAAGGCTTTGGCTTCATACCAATAAAGTTAAAGCTTAAGCTGCTTCAAAGTGTCACTGAAACCAAAACGGGACGACAGAAAGCAGGAAGAAATGCAACTCTGCAGTAATCCGATCTTCACGCTCGCCTCGATGTTCTTCAATATTTAGAGTTCACTGATCAGGCTCGAGCAGAAAGGTTCAGGTTTAGAAAAGAATGAGAAAAAGGAAGATAGCTGTTGAAAGTAGGAGGCCAAGGAGAGCGTAGCATCATGTGCTGAACGTGTCCCGACACGACCTCCTCCAGAGCCTCCAGATAAACTCCCTCTGCTGCATTCTGCATCCTGTCTGGGTTACATCACACTGTCATTAACACAACATCAACCCCCAGCTTCTTCAGGGCTTTAACTGACAGCTGGACTGGGGGGAAAACCCTTTAAATCACGCAGAAGGAAATGTCAAACGACACGGCTGCCATCATGCTGCTGCTCAACTCTATTTCACCACATCTCTCTGACCTCTAAGCTTAAATGAAGCTTCACACACTCCTCTGACAGGGTTTAGAAACATCTTTATTGGGTGAAAAGGCGACCTTCACGTGTCCAGCAGCGACTTCAGATCCTGAGCAGCCAGTTTTCTCGGGGCGTGGGTGAATGCTGCTGCGTTAAGCTGTGAAACTAAGCTGCTTTAATGCCAGAGAGCAGCCTCTGTGACAGAAACACCTTCACTGCCACGTTGGCCAACACTGAGGGATGTGTGCACAGCTTCAACAGAGCAAACATCTCCCTTTCTGAGACATTATCATGACGTATTCTTTCCATTTTCAGCTGGGAATGTTTCCCATAAAGAACTGAAATCTACTTCCTCAGGCCAGTCTTTGTCTGTCCTTCTGAAATCAAGCATTTCCAGATCAAACCACTGACTGAACCTCTCAGGAGGAAGGCAGATCGGCTTCACTTTTCTTCAGAGGAGGGGTTTCTGCACCAGAGCTGCATTTGTTCAGTAGAACACTATTGGGACACTTCAGTAAGAGGAGCAGAGGTCCACTCGATGGGTTTTAGAAGATAAGGAAACACTAAAAAGGAAGAATAAAGGCGAACAAAGCGCTTCAGCTCACAGTGGAGTTCCTCGTGCACTTTAAGAGCTTCTATTTAACCTGCATGAGCCAGCAGTCATCTGGCTGCTGATAGACCAGAGCAGCCAACCCCCACCATGACATACGGCTGTTTTATCCACAGATCAGCCATGATAAAACTGATTTAACTTGGTTAAAAGATGACCAAGTAAAACTGTTCTCATAAAGCAGCGTTTTACTGAAAAACAGGAAAGAATCCTTTTATTCAGAGAGTTGTTGCTGCTTCATAAACATACAGACCAGCCTCTCTTACACTCATCCTTTAATATTAAAAACAGCAAGAAAGAAGAAGACGAAGAGCCTGAGCTGCACCCAGCCTCCAAACCCCCCAAGATATAAATGATGAGATCTGCTGGAATCTCTGGGAAGGAAGCCCAGACCACAAAGACCCTCCTCAAAGTACAAAGGACCTGTTGCTAAAACCCTGACTTTATCAGGCTTAAACTGGTTTAAAAACACGTTTTTATGCCTGAAGTCTACAGATGCTTGGTTTCTCACACATGATTCATGCATCTGACCCCTAAAGGCTCACAAAGTCTGACATATATGTATATATACCTGCTTCTCTGTCCTCCTTCATGGACTAAAGCCTAAAGGCTCAGATATTTCTGAGGAATTCTGCATGAGAGATTTCACAGACAAAGTTGTGCTGTTTACTATCCTGTAAGAAGCTGTAAAAAAGGCCATTCTGAAGGAAGGGAACGGGCAGAAAAGGCTGAGCTGTGCAGGAAGTGGCTCCGTCCTGGGAGCTGGACTCTTTGTTGGTGGTGCCTGAGAGGAGGATGCAGAGGAGGGAAACTGGCTCCGTCCTGGGAGCTGGACTCTTTGTTGGTGGTGCCTGGGAGGAGGATGCAGAGGAGGGAAACTGGCTCCATCCTGGGAGCTGGACTCTTTGTTGGTGGTGCCTGAGAGGAGGATGCAGAGGAGGGAAACTGGCTCCATCCTGGGAGCTGGACTCTTTGTTGGTGGTGCCTGGGAGGAGGATGCAGAGGAGGGAAACTGGCTCCGTCCTGGGAGCTGGACTCTTTGTTGGTGGTGCCTGGGAGGAGGATGCAGAGGTAAACTGGCTCCATCCTGGGAGCTGGACTCTTTGTTGGTGGTGCCTGGGAGGAGGATGCAGAGGAGGGAAACTGGCTCCATCCTGGGAGCTGGACTCTTTGTTGGTGGTGCCTGGGAGGAGGATGCAGAGGAGGGAAACTGGCTCCATCCTGGGAGCTGGACTCTTTGTTGGTGGTGCCTGAGAGGAGGATGCAGAGGAGGGAAACTGGCTCCGTCCTGGGAGCTGGACTCTTTGTTGGTGGTGCCTGGGAGGAGGATGCAGAGGAGGGAAACTGGCTCCATCCTGGGAGCTGGACTCTTTGTTGGTGGTGCCTGAGAGGAGGATGCAGAGGAGGGAAACTGGCTCCGTCCTGGGAGCTGGACTCTTTGTTGGTGGTGCCTGAGAGGAGGATGCAGAGGAGGGAAACTGGCTCCATCCTGGGAGCTGGACTCTTTGTTGGTGGTGCCTGAGAGGAGGATGCAGAGGAGGGAAACTGGCTCCATCCTGGGAGCTGGACTCTTTGTTGGTGGTGCCTGGGAGGAGGATGCAGAGGAGGTAAACTGGCTCCGTCCTGGGAGCTGGACTCTTTGTTGGTGGTGCCTGGGAGGAGGATGCAGAGGAGGGAAACTGGCTCCGTCCTGGGAGCTGGACTCTTTGTTGGTGGTGCCTGAGAGGAGGATGCAGAGGAGGGAAACTGGCTCCATCCTGGGAGCTGGACTCTTTGTTGGTGGTGCCTGAGAGGAGGATGCAGAGGAGGGAAACTGGCTCCGTCCTGGGAGCTGGACTCTTTGTTGGTGGTGCCTGGGAGGAGGATGCAGAGGAGGGAAACTGGCTCCATCCTGGGAGCTGGACTCTTTGTTGGTGGTGCCTGGGAGGAGGATGCAGAGGAGGGAAACTGGCTCCATCCTGGGAGCTGGACTCTTTGTTGGTAGTGCCTGGGAGGAGGATGCAGAGGAGGGAAACTGGCTCCGTCCTGGGAGCTGGACTCTTTGTTGGTGGTGCCTGGGAGGAGGATGCAGAGGAGGTAAACTGGCTCCGTCCTGGGAGCTGGACTCTTTGTTGGTGGTGCCTGGGAGGAGGATGCAGAGGAGGGAAACTGGCTCCGTCCTGGGAGCTGGACTCTTTGTTGGTGGTGCCTGGGAGGAGGATGCAGAGGAGGGAAACTGGCTCCATCCTGGGAGCTGGACTCTTTGTTGGTGGTGCCTGGGAGGAGGATGCAGAGGAGGGAAACTGGCTCCGTCCTGGGAGCTGGACTCTTTGTTGGTGGTGCCTGGGAGGAGGATGCAGAGGAGGGAAACTGGCTCCGTCCTGGGAGCTGGACTCTTTGTTGGTGGTGCCTGAGAGGAGGATGCAGAGGAGGGAAACTGGCTCCATCCTGGGAGCTGGACTCTTTGTTGGTGGTGCCTGGGAGGAGGATGCAGAGGAGGTAAACTGGCTCCGTCCTGGGAGCTGGACTCTTTGTTGGTGGTGCCTGAGAGGAGGATGCAGAGGAGGGAAACTGGCTCCATCCTGGGAGCTGGACTCTTTGTTGGTGGTGCCTGAGAGGAGGATGCAGAGGAGGGAAACTGGCTCCGTCCTGGACTCTTTGTTGGTGGTGCCTGAGAGGAGGATGCAGAGGAGGGAAACTGGCTCCATCCTGGGAGCTGGACTCTTTGTTGGTGGTGCCTGGGAGGAGGATGCAGAGGAGGGAAACCGGCTCCGTCCTGGGAGCTGGACTCTTTGTTGGTGGTGCCTGGGAGGAGGATGCAGAGGAGGGAAACTGGCTCCATCCTGGGAGCTGGACTCTTTGTTGGTGGTGCCTGGGAGGAGGATGCAGAGGAGGGAAACTGGCTCCGTCCTGGGAGCTGGACTCTTTGTTGGTGGTGCCTGGGAGGAGGATGCAGAGGAGGGAAACTGGCTCCATCCTGGGAGCTGGACTCTTTGTTGGTGGTGCCTGAGAGGAGGATGCAGAGGAGGGAAACTGGCTCCATCCTGGGAGCTGGACTCTTTGTTGGTGGTGCCTGAGAGGAGGATGCAGAGGAGGGAAACTGCTCAGCAACACTCAGCCTCTCCACCAGGTGTTTACCCCCCACAGAAGCAGCTACAGACTCATTCCACCCTGTGTAGGCCAGAGGAAGTCCTGTCTGCCTGTGGCCATCAGACGGTTTCATTCATCTACCTCAGGTCCAGAGAGGAAGTGGAAACAGAGGCCAAATACCACCTCTCCTAATCACCTGCTGGTACGAACTGTTTTCTTTATTGAGGCTGCTGTTTGCACACATATTGGACTCAGTTATGGGGGGGGGGGGGGGGGGGGGGTATTAGATCAGGAAGGATTGCAGCGTGAAGACGATCCGTCCCACTGCAGAGATCCTGGGACGGTCTCAGGCAGTTCTGTGCTGCTGCACCAGCCGTATTACATCATCAACCTGACCGACCAATCACAGCCAACTACGGGCAGTGATGTCATATTTTTGCCATATCGCCCACCCCTCAGTTACTGAAGTTATTCTATGTTTCCCACTATCGTCACATCGCCCCCCCCTCGATGAATCCTCCCCAGAGCCCGGACCAAAAGGCAGCCAACAGCCAAAGAAGAGCTTCGGATGTTCCTCAAGACTTTTTACATTTATTCCTCAGTAAAGACCTTTAATGACTTAAAGTCGAACAAATGATTTACTGACCTGCTTTGGAACAAAGACTGTTTCTCTCTTCATTCAGAGGACTCGTATTACCTCCTGCTCTGTAGAGTTTACTGTCTAACTGCGGCAGCTGCTGAGCTCCCAGCTTTTCCAACAGTTCTTCTATCGGACCTCCACAAAGACGACAGTCCTGCAGGATTTACAGCCATGAAACTGCAACCTATCGAGAAAGTGGGATTCGTTCTGCTTTTATCTGACTCCAGATAACTTCAGGGTTCTTGTTATAAAACAAGCGATTCATTCTGCAACATCAGTGAGTTCAGGAAAGTCACCTGAGAGAAGGTGAAAAGCTGGGAGTGCATTAAAGATACAGGAGTTACGAGGTGTATAAAGTTTATTATGGTGGACTTAGACTGATGAAACCCTCACTTCTAACACATTATTATTCACATCATACCCGACAGTCAGTTCTTTTAGGGCCCAACTGAGAAGAATCCATCACTTTCTCCATAAAGTCAGAGTATTAAATGTGGAGAATCCAGTCCAGACATGAATAAATCACCATGATGTGAACATCCATGAGAGTAAAACACAAAGTAAACTGCACAGAAACTGACTAAACATGTGATCTATTTCTCTTTAACCCTTCAGTCATGCAGGTTGTGGGTGAACAAATGTTAAGTTTGCACATTATTACATCATGAATAACCAACCTCCTGTCCTCAGTCTCTGCTTCACTTCTCCAAAGAGAAACTCTATAATATAAACTCTATAATATAAACTCTAGAATATACACTCTAGAATATAAACTCTATAATATAAACTCTATAAGGTTCCATAATAATAAAACCTTTCCACACAGAGTGACATTTTTATTCACTACCCATAAAGTCCTTTTTAGTTCCTTACTTATAATAACTTAATCCGGGGGTGCATTATGTCATCTTAGCTTTTATTTCTACTTTATTCAATGTCATTCAGTTTATGAGGGAAAATGGGAAGCTGGAACTATTGTGTGTTCCTGATTTAAATCTCATCTGTTATTAATGCTTTTTGTGTCTGAACTTTCATTATTTTATTTCCTATGTTAAAATAAAACTTAATCAACATCTTCAAGGAAGATTTTGAGGTCTAAATAAGCAGCTGAGAGTCATAAAAAGTCTAATTTCAGTCTAATTTCAGTCTAATTTCAGCCTAATTTCAGTGTTTATCACCCTTCTAAACACGTCTCAACTTATTTGGTTTCTTGTCACTTATTTTTATTGATAACTAATCAAACTATTTTAATGAACTAATATTTCTCGATGGAAGTGAATTGTGTGGAAAAACAGCAGGAACAGCATCAGTTGTGTTGTGGCTGAACTTCTTAATGAGGCCACAGAATCTGAGGGTCCCTGAACCCACTGATGGGGGGTAAACGGGGTGTTACCAACCCGCCTTCGCCTGCCTGGGGGTCACATATTGTTAATAATAACGTCCAGGTTTGGATTAACCCCTGTTTGGGAGTTATTTAGACTTTTTAGACGCATTTACTCGAGTAAAACAGCATGTACCCACATTAAATAGTCCGTCTGCGAAGCGCTGAGTTTAACGGAAAGAAACGGCTCCAACGGTTCCAACGGAAATGAGTTGCTTCGGGCTGTTTACTCATGTGAGCTTCGCTTATTTTGTGAGGAAACTAAATGAACCAGTAAATAAAAAGCCATACCTTCAGTCTTTAATCGGTGGCGCTGCTCTCCGGGGAAGCCAGTGCGCGGTGTGGTGCGTCCCTTCACCCCGCGGGACACCTTCTCCTCTCCGCTGTCTTCGGCCACCAGCGGCTCCAATGACTCCTCTTCCACAGCCACTTGTGCACAAACTGGAGTTTGAGACGTGGCCAGTGTCTCCTCTGCGCTTGGATGACGAGCGGCTGGCTGGGCGGAGGCTGCCTGGAGTGGAGAAGCAGACGGAACCTGCCGGCAGGGAAGCATCAATAAGAGCACAGAGAGGTGGAAAATGATCATCCCAAACATTAGAAACAGCATCCGCTGCGTCATGGCCACCAGAGCTGGCGTCCAAAACGGTTTCCCAGGCGTCCTTAAAGCCCCCCAACCTGTTCTTACTGTACTATCTCTGTGATAAACTCTTATTTTAAAGCGTTGCTGTGATGAGACGAAGTGAAAAACCTGCTGACTGTGAAATAAAGCGAATAATCCCTTAAAACTACAGTAATGACAGTAATTCTTTGTAACTTCCTGCTTTAACATGCATTTGACTGTTTTAGGAGTTACCATAGTTACCATGAACTACAATACCAGGACAAATCTATTTTAATCACTGTTAGAATCTAAGGTGAAGATGCTCGAAGCTTTTTCTTATTCTGACTAATCTGATTCAGATTTGTTTCTTACGTTTGATCAACCATCAATAGAACAGATCAATATCATATGATACAAACTAAAACCTGCAAAAAGACACATATTACACCCATTTTAAAGTCCATGTCTTTCATCATCAGTTCTAAGATCCTTTATTAGTTCATAAAAGTCTCGGTGGTCTTAATTTAATGGTCAGAGTTGTTATTTTTCTGTTAATTATTCCTAAAGTGAGAACCAAAAACTTAAGGTGAGATCCTCCCATCTGTGACTTTCCAGCTTAAAACCCACCTTCTCAGGTGATCTTTTCCTGCCTCAGACTGAGTCCGATACGATCGAAGCAGCCTGTTGAATCAGAAAGCATCCAAATGGCTAAAAAGAAGCTTTTGTAGGAAATATCGTACTTGTAAATGAAACAATTAGGAGCTATTAAGACCTTTTACAGCTTCTGAGACCTTTAAAACACTTAAAACTTTCCCGGCTCTGGGTTATTATTTGAAAAGTCATGTGTTTGGGTGAAGTGGAAGAGCAGAAGACTGACCACATGAAAGGATGCATCTGGTTCCTGCAGCAGCCAGACTCATATCCTCTGCCCTGCAGCAACTAAGCTCCGGTCTCCAGTAAAGGAGGAGGAACTTCCCCGGGCTCTGGTGTGGAATCGGTCTGAAACAGTCGCAGTAATGTGTGAAAGGAGATAACAATCCTCTGGGATTCAAACTGCAGACCTTCTGCGGGGACAGGTGCTTTGTTTTTCCTCCCCACAGGAAATATATCTCAGCTGCTGCTGGCCATAAATTCATAAAGTTCTGTAGGGACACAATGTGGATGTTGTGAGAGAATAATTGTGGTTATTTGCTGAGTTTTCCTCTTGTAGCAGGTCTCAGTTACATGTCCTGTGAAAGATCTCACATTCATGGTCATTAACCATCATATTAAGTCATGTATCCAAGTTATATATAATATTAAACTGCATGGTAACAGCAACATTCAGAAATATGTACCATAACTGAGTTAAATTACACAAAATCAACTGTTTAACATACAGTTAAATGTATTATATTAATATATTCATACAAAACAGATCTTTAATTCAATAAATGTGTGTTTAGATCCAGAGTTAATATATCTGATAATATATCTGATGTCTGTCCCAAACACAGAAACCAGGACATAGCTGCAGAACTGGTTACTAATGTGCTTTGGAAGGAGTCAGAAGCATGAATTTGGTGTGTCTGCTGCAGACTGAAATGTGTCATAATTATTTAAATGGGTTAACATGTCTGCCCTCCTGTCCCTGCGCCTCAGTAATTTTCCATCTCCCTGCCTCTGCCCCGCTCCACCTGCCAGCCACTCCTCCCTCATCCGCCCAACTTCACTCAGCTGCAGCTCATTCCCAACCAGCCCTGCATATCAGCAGCAGGACCGAGCTCCACTCTGGCAACTATCAATGGCAACCTGAGCTGCCACAGGGTGCCAGAAGGTGCCAGAAGGTGCCACAGGGTGCCAGAAGGTGCCACAGGGTGCCACAGGGTGCCAGAAGGTGCCACAGGGTGCCAGAAGGTGCCACAGGGTGTCAGAAGGTGCCACAGGGTGCCAGAAGGTGCCAGAAGGTGCCACAGGGTGCCAGAAGGTGCCACAGGGTGCCAGAAGGTGCCAGAAGGTGCCACAGGGTGCCAGAAGGTGCCACAGGGTGCCAGAAGGTGCCACAGGGTGCCACAGGGTGCCAGAAGGTGCCACAGGGTGTCAGAAGGTGCCACAGGGTGCCAGAAGGTGTCAGAAGGTGCCACAGGGTGCCAGAAGGTGCCAGAAGGTGCCACAAGGTGTCAGAAGGTGCCACAGGGTGCCAGAAGGTGCCACAGGGTGTCAGAAGGTGCCACAGGGTGTCAGAAGGTGCCACAGGGTGCCAGAAGGGGCCACAGGGTGCCAGACGGTGCCAGAAGGTGCCACAGCGTGCCAGAAGGTGCCAGAAGGTGCCACAGGGTGCCAGAAGGTGCCACAGGGTGCCACAAGGTGCCAGAAGGTGCCAGAAGGTGCCACAGGGTGCCAGAAGGTGCCAGAAGGTGCCACAGGGTGCCAGAAGGTGCCACAGGGTGCCACAGGGTGCCAGAAGGTGCCACAGGGTGCCAGAAGGTGTCAGAAGGTGCCACAGGGTGCCAGAAGGTGCCAGAAGGTGCCACAGGGTGCCAGAAGGTGCCAGAAGGTGGCAGAAGGTGCCAGAAGGTGCCACAGGGTGCCACAGGGTGCCAGAAGGTGCCAGAAGGTGCCACAGGGTGCCAGAAGGTGCCACAGGGTGCCAGAAGGTGCCAGAAGGTGCCACAGGGTGCCAGAAGGTGCCAGAAGGTGCCAGAAGGTGCCACAGGGTGCCAGAAGGTGCCACAGGGTGCCACAGGGTGCCAGAAGGTGCCACAGGGTGCCAGAAGGTGCCAGAAGGTGCCACAGGGTGCCAGAAGGTGCCAGAAGGTGCCAGAAGGTGCCACAGGGTGCCAGAAGGTGCCACAGGGTGCCAGAAGGTGCCACAGGGTGCCAGAAGGTGTCAGAAGGTGCCACAGGGTGCCAGAAGGTGCCACAAGGTGCCACAAGGTGTCAGAAGGTGCCACAGGGTGCCAGAAGGTGCCACAGGGTGCCACAAGGTGTCAGAAGGTGCCACAGGGTGCCAGAAGGGGCCACAGGGTGCCAGAAGGTGCCACAGGGTGCCAGAAGGGGCCACAGGGTGCCAGACGGTGCCAGACGGTGCCAGAAGGTGCCACAGCGTGCCAGAAGGTGCCAGAAGGTGCCACAGGGTGCCAGAAGGTGCCAGAAGGTGCCAAAGGGTGCCAGAAGGTGCCAGAAGGTGCCACAGGGTGCCACAGGGTGCCACAGGGTGCCAGAAGGTGCCACAGGGTGCCAGAAGGTGCCAGAAGGTGCCACAGGGTGCCAGAAGGTGCCACAGGGTGCCAGAAGGTGCCACAGGGTGCCAGAAGGTGCCACAGGGTGTCAGAAGGTGCCACAGGGTGCCAGAAGGTGCCAGAAGGTGCCACAGGGTGCCAGAAGGTGCCACAGGGTGCCAGAAGGTGCCAGAAGGTGCCACAGGGTGCCAGAAGGTGCCACAGGGTGCCAGAAGGTGCCAGAAGGTGCCACAGGGTGCCAGAAGGTGCCACAGGGTGCCAGAAGGTGCCACAGGGTGCCAGAAGGTGCCACAGGGTGCCAGAAGGTGCCACAGGGTGCCAGAAGGTGCCACAGGGTGTCAGAAGGTGCCACAGAGTGCCAGAAGGTGGCATAGGGTGCCAGAAGGTGCCACAGGGTGTCAGAAGGTGCCACAGAGTGCCAGAAGGTGGCATAGGGTGCCAGAAGGTGCCACAGGGTGCCAGAAGGTGCCAGAAGGTGCCAGAAGGTGCCAGAAGGTGCCAGAAGGTGCCAGAAGGTGCCACAGGGTGCCAGAAGGTGCCAGAAGGTGCCAGAAGGTGCCACAGGGTGCCAGAAGGTGCCAGAAGGTGCCAGAAGGTGCCAGAAGGTGCCAGAAGGTGTCAGAAGGTGCCAGAAGGTGTCAGAAGGTGGCAGAGGTGCTGCCACCGCTGTTTGCAGAGGCCGATCCTGATGTTCCGTGAACAGTAATAATTACTTTAAAATGATGATGCAGTTATTGGTTGTTCTTTGATAAAGTGTTAGACCCAAAATACAAAGTCACTGCTTTTAGATGGAAACTATGTCTTACATAGCATTATATAAATCTATATAAGTATATATATATGTATATATGTATGTTGTAGCGTCCAGCAGGACGTGCTGAAAGGATGACGAAGAGCTGCTCCACAAACAGTGGGTTTATTATCCTGCTGGCCGTAACTACGCTAAATCAGTGACCCTCTGCTCTCTCTGGCCTCTGTCCCTCACACTCGACTCCACTAACTTTAGGGCAGTGTTAGGAGGTTAAATAGCACAGATACCAGGGTTGTGCAGGATCATTTTGGTTTCCTCTGTTAATCGAATCCAACCAGAGGAACATTTATGGTAAATGGACAGATGGACACAGAGAGAGGATAAATATATTTTCAGATTCAGTGTGATTTCTGCCGTTAATACATCTGATTTCCATCCCAAACACAGAAACTCGCTGCAGAACTAGATGAATTATCATGTTTCTTTTTACAGTTAAATCTTTATTCTGTGTGTTCTGAACTGTTATTCATGAGCTTCTTTTCCAGCTCTAAACTATATAAACCTGAATGCTGAAGGGTGTTACTTATCAAGTAAATATTCCCTTTTATAACACAATATATTATGTGTATAATGGGCTGAAACCTGTCAGGTGCTGTACTCCAAAGCAGCGTGCAGAAAGATTTGTGCACATTAGGAACCAGAAAGTCCTCCTCTGGTAAAGCTGCAGCCTCCTCAGAGAGTCCAGATGTGAGGTTTTCTGCATAGATGAAATGAGTGACTCATACAGCTGCAGATGTATGAGTCTGTGCTGCATCACTCCAGGCCAGGTGGCAGCAGTTGGACTGAGGGGTTTAGCAAAGAGACTCAGGCTGAAGCTGGACTGAAGCTGGACTGAAGCTGGACTGAAGCTGGACTGAAGCTGGACTGAAGCTGGACTGAAGCTGGACTGAAGCTGGACTGAACACCAGCTGCCAGTTTTTTGGGAGAGGAACAGGAAAAAGTCTGCAGTATCCAGCAAACCCTTTTATTTTAAGCAGGGCATATGTATGATGAACCAACAGAGCAAAGCCCCCAGAGAAGGGTAATAACCTGCATCCTCTCTCAGCTGAGAGTTTTCTTTACTGGACTTCTCAAAGTTTTATGGTTTCAAACAGTTTGGAACAGGCTGTGGCGGGTTGATCATGAACAGATGGAGGCTTTATTCTAATTAGGGCTACATTGTTCATCTCCTATTCTGAAACAGACTAAGATATAATGGGGGGGTAGCTACTAAACAGATGGACATTCAGATAAATGAGAAAGCAGAAGGAGACGTGTGATAAAATCAGAAACATGGGTGTCTGCAGAGGACTGAATCATGTTCTGAGGATAGTTTCTGTGGCCCAGTGGGTGTGACTCTTGGATAACTTTCTGGTATAATCCTGGTTGGCCTGAGTGGTTGAAATGAGCTAACAGGGAGGCCCAGGCTCCAGAAAACAAACCAGCATTCACACGTTGCCAAACATCTCCTGGGACAGTGAGTCAGTGGGAGGAGGAGAAGGAAACAACATGCTTCTAAAGGAGAGCTGTTCTCCCACAACACATTTCTTTCAGTGGGTAACAGTGAAAGAACACTGGGAACAGATGTGTGCAAAGTAAGAGACTCAGTTATTAAGGTGCTGATATGTAGCCTGACCTCAGTTATTAAGGTGCTGATATGTAGCCTGACCTCAGTTATTAAGGTGCTGATATGTAGCCTGACCTCAGTTATTAAGGTGCTGATATGTAGCCTGACCTCAGTTATTAAGGTGCTGATATGTAGCCTGACCTCAGTTATTAAGGTGCTGATATGTAGCCTGACCTCAGTTATTAAGGTGCTGATGTGTAGCCTGACCTCAGTTATTATGGTGCTGATGTGTAGCCTGACCTCAGAGACTCAGTTATTAAGGTGCTGATGTGTAGCCTGACCTCAGTTATTAAGGTGCTGATGTGTAGCCTGACCTCAGTTATTAAGGTGCTGATGTGTAGCCTGACCTCAGTTATTAAGGTGCTGATGTGTAGCCTGACCTCAGTTATTAAGGTGCTGATATGTAGCCTGACCTCAGTTATTAAGGTGCTGATATGTAGCCTGACCTCAGTTATTAAGGTGCTGATATGTAGCCTGACCTCAGTTATTAAGGTGCTGATATGTAGCCTGACCTCAGAGACTCAGTTATTAAGGTGCTGATGTGTAGCCTGACCTCAGTTATTAAGGTGCTGATATGTAGCCTGACCTCAGTTATTAAGGTGCTGATATGTAGCCTGACCTCAGAGACTCAGTTATTAAGGTGCTGATGTGTAGCCTGACCTCAGTTATTAAGGTGCTGATATGTAGCCTGACCTCAGTTATTAAGGTGCTGATATGTAGCCTGACCTCAGTTATTAAGGTGCTGATATGTAGCCTGACCTCAGTTATTAAGGTGCTGATGTGTAGCCTGACCTCAGTTATTAAGGTGCTGATGTGTAGCCTGACCTCAGTTATTAAGGTGCTGATATGTAGCCTGACCTCAGAGACTCAGTTATTAAGGTGCTGATGTGTAGCCTGACCTCAGTTATTAAGGTGCTGATGTGTAGCCTGACCTCAGTTATTAAGGTGCTGATGTGTAGCCTGACCTCAGAGACTCAGTTATTAAGGTGCTGATGTGTAGCCTGACCTCAGTTATTAAGGTGCTGATGTGTAGCCTGACCTCAGAGACTCAGTTATTAAGGTGCTGATGTGTAGCCTGACCTCAGTTATTAAGGTGCTGATGTGTAGCCTGACCTCAGAGACTCAGTTATTAAGGTGCTGATGTGTAGCCTGACCTCAGTTATTAAGGTGCTGATGTGTAGCCTGACCTCAGAGACTCAGTTATTAAGGTGCTGATGTGTAGCCTGACCTCAGTTATTAAGGTGCTGATGTGTAGCCTGACCTCAGAGACTCAGTTATTAAGGTGCTGATGTGTAGCCTGACCTCAGTTATTAAGGTGCTGATATGTAGCCTGACCTCAGAGACTCAGTTATTAAGGTGCTGATGTGTAGCCTGACCTCAGTTATTAAGGTGCTGATATGTAGCCTGACCTCAGTTATTAAGGTGCTGATGTGTAGCCTGACCTCAGAGACTCAGTTATTAAGGTGCTGATGTGTAGCCTGACCTCAGTTATTAAGGTGCTGATGTGTAGCCTGACCTCAGAGACTCAGTTATTAAGGTGCTGATGTGTAGCCTGACCTCAGTTATTAAGGTGCTGATGTGTAGCCTGACCTCAGTTATTAAGGTGCTGATATGTAGCCTGACCTCAGTTATTAAGGTGCTGATGTGTAGCCTGACCTCAGAGACTCAGTTATTAAGGTGCTGATGTGTAGCCTGACCTCAGTTATTAAGGTGCTGATGTGTAGCCTGACCTCAGAGACTCAGTTATTAAGGTGCTGATGTGTAGCCTGACCTCAGTTATTAAGGTGCTGATATGTAGCCTGACCTCAGAGACTCAGTTATTAAGGTGCTGATGTGTAGCCTGACCTCAGTTATTAAGGTGCTGATATGTAGCCTGACCTCAGTTATTAAGGTGCTGATGTGTAGCCTGACCTCAGAGACTCAGTTATTAAGGTGCTGATGTGTAGCCTGACCTCAGTTATTAAGGTGCTGATGTGTAGCCTGACCTCAGAGACTCAGTTATTAAGGTGCTGATGTGTAGCCTGACCTCAGAGACTCAGTTATTAAGGTGCTGATGTGTAGCCTGACCTCAGATATTAAGGTGCTGATATGTAGCCTGACCTCAGTTATTAAGGTGCTGATATGTAGCCTGACCTCAGTTATTAAGGTGCTGATGTGTAGCCTGACCTCAGTTATTAAGGTGCTGATATGTAGCCTGACCTCAGAGACTCAGTTATTAAGGTGCTGATGTGTAGCCTGACCTCAGTTATTAAGGTGCTGATGTGTAGCCTGACCTCAGTTATTAAGGTGCTGATATGTAGCCTGACCTCAGTTATTAAGGTGCTGATGTGTAGCCTGACCTCAGAGACTCAGTTATTAAGGTGCTGATATGTAGCCTGACCTCAGTTATTAAGGTGCTGATATGTAGCCTGACCTCAGTTATTAAGGTGCTGATATGTAGCCTGACCTCAGTTATTAAGGTGCTGATATGTAGCCTGACCTCAGTTATTAAGGTGCTGATGTGTAGCCTGACCTCAGTTATTATGGTGCTGATGTGTAGCCTGACCTCAGAGACTCAGTTATTAAGGTGCTGATATGTAGCCTGACCTCAGTTATTAAGGTGCTGATGTGTAGCCTGACCTCAGTTATTAAGGTGCTGATGTGTAGCCTGACCTCAGTTATTAAGGTGCTGATGTGTAGCCTGACCTCAGTTATTAAGGTGCTGATATGTAGCCTGACCTCAGTTATTAAGGTGCTGATATGTAGCCTGACCTCAGTTATTAAGGTGCTGATATGTAGCCTGACCTCAGTTATTAAGGTGCTGATATGTAGCCTGACCTCAGAGACTCAGTTATTAAGGTGCTGATGTGTAGCCTGACCTCAGTTATTAAGGTGCTGATATGTAGCCTGACCTCAGTTATTAAGGTGCTGATATGTAGCCTGACCTCAGTTATTAAGGTGCTGATGTGTAGCCTGACCTCAGTTATTAAGGTGCTGATATGTAGCCTGACCTCAGTTATTAAGGTGCTGATATGTAGCCTGACCTCAGTTATTAAGGTGCTGATATGTAGCCTGACCTCAGTTATTAAGGTGCTGATGTGTAGCCTGACCTCAGTTATTAAGGTGCTGATGTGTAGCCTGACCTCAGTTATTAAGGTGCTGATATGTAGCCTGACCTCAGTTATTAAGGTGCTGATATGTAGCCTGACCTCAGAGACTCAGTTATTAAGGTGCTGATGTGTAGCCTGACCTCAGTTATTCTTAAATAGCTGCTAACACAGCTGTACGTCAGGCCTGTTCTTCTATTTCTGTGGAGGACTTCTATCTGTTGGACTGGCGCCTCTCTAGAGTTATAATTGTGTCTTTGTGGCAGACTGCAAACATCCCAGATTATCAGATAATAAGCAGCGACACATTGAATTGCCCCGGGGCCATCTGCACCTCTTTCTGATAGCTCAGGAGTTTAATCACTAGTCTCTGACACATCTTATCGCTGCTCATTCAGCAGCAGCATCAACTCTGCGGGTGACATGAACAACATGACATGTCACCGCTCCCCAGAGTCAGATTCTACATCAACAAGTGTTGCTGTATCTTCTTTAAATGCTGTCATTACGGGATTAGGAGTGTAGCTCGGTGGGTAAAAAGAAGAAAGCCCTGAGCTGTGACTAAACATGATTTAAATATGCTAAAAATGGGTGTGTTTTGGTTAAAGAGAGCATTTAACCAGTGAAGCCATGTATGATACAAAAATGAATGTCTTTAATGTCACAAATATCCGCCATAAAGACAGAAATACAGAAAATCTGTTTTCTACACATGCTAAAGAACCTGCAGCGAAGGAGAGAGATTCTTTTTCAGAACAACTAGTAATCCAACAGAAAAGGATGAACCTTTGATGTTAAAGGAGAAACTTTGAATGATTTCACTCAAACTGTGAAGAAGCTGACAGACGTTCAGACGTTGGAGGTCATGGAAATGTTCAGCTGGTGTTCCGGCTTCCGTGGTTTATCTCACAGAAGCAGCTGGGCGAGGTTTCTGCTTTGTGACGGGAGAAGTTGCTCTGCTGGTTCTCTATGATAAGATGAACCTATAAAACCTATAAAACCTGCCACCAGCTGAGCTGTTTGAGGCGATGGTTCAGTGGACGTTTCCAGGGTGAATGTCTGGTCGAGTGTCTTCATATTCATCTAATGTAGAACCTGGTGTTTGCCTTAAAACTGGATGGAGAAGGTGTGTCAGAACAAAAGAAAGCCTGCAGGATGATGGGACTTTACTCAGTGCCTCTTCGCCTCCTGCCTGCACCAGAAGTGAAGCTGTCTTCTCACTTCAACCACTTCAACTTGTGGCTTCATTTATTAAAAACATCGTACAACAATGTGCAGATAAAGGATCAGCTGGTCAGTTGGGCTCAGAGGGGGTTACTGCTGGTTTTTAGGGGGTGTTTGGAACAGGATGTTGGCCCTAAGATCTGGGAACAGCACTGAGAAGCTAGCAGACAGCCAGACTGAGTGAAGTTAGAGGCTCCAGAGGTCGATGCACAGCTGCAGGCAGAGTGTTCCCGCTGCATCACGACAGGTGAGGTTTCCCCACAGGTATGGCTACGGTTGTTAGAACCTGGTTCTGAAAAACAAACCTCTGGATGCGTTCACAGACCCAGAGGAAGATGAGCAGGACGCTGACGTACTGAATCCAGGCAAACTTGATGGTTTCCCAGAAGCCAGGACGATAAGTGGAGGGAGACGGTTAAGGTGGAACTCATGATGACATCAGACCAAAGCTCTGTTTGTTAGCCCGGTTTATGAGCTCTAATGAGCTCTAAAGAGTCATTCTTACCCAACTCTGCCAGACATGAACGTTTCACTGTAACGAACCGCTGATCATACCGGACCATGTGGGTCTGTGGAAGAAAACCCGGAGTGCTGAGCTGGAAAAGGTCCATTTTATTCTGATTCATTTCATCCCTCTGAATTAGCATCGAGTCACTTTGAAGCTCATGAACTGCGGTTAATGATGAGGAAACGTTAATGTTTCACAGCCTGTGGGTGGATTTAATATTTCTGTTAAACTTTACGACTCTTCCATGTAAAAACAAAGAGACTCAAACACATTTAGCTCCACAGACAAGAGCAAAACAATGAAAATATGACCAAGATCTTAAAAGTCAGAGTTACAGGATGATCCATAAATCCCTAAATGTTTTCCACCAGAAAGGAATCTTTTCTAAACTAGTCCAGATTTATCTGCCTAACATCTGTTTCAGCAGATGTTTAACTCGTTTAGGAGCTCACATCTGAGAGAATAACTCGCTGAGTCGGCTAAAAAGTCTCTTTTTTTTCTTCCAAACACATGATTATTATTACTATTATGACAGAGTTGCATGAAAGTTTTCGTGCTCATCCAAAGATGTTGGAGTGAAGGGTTGAAAAAAAACTGCTGATGAGGGTAAAATGACTGAGATTAATAATTAATTATTAATGATTAAATTAACTATTAATACTGTTAATAGTTAATAACAGTGGTCATCCAAAAGAATTGTGTATTTTTATCAGCTTCTCATTCCCAGAGTGTTTAAAATAATTTATTTAGTATCAATATGATTTTAAGGAATAAATTCACTGGTTTGTGTTAAACTTCAGAATAGTTATGAGCAGCACTTGGTGCTTAAAGCTGGAATAAAGCCATTTTCAGAAGGTTTAAAGGATATCTGATGACCTCGGCTGGGTAACGGATTTCAGCAGTGAGCTCAAAGGGGGAACCAGCGGCTCGGCCCACAGTCCAAACCGGCATTGGACAGGACAGCACTGTGGTCACTAAGGCAGAAAAAGGAAAGCGCCATGAAGTGACAGCCAGCTGACATTCAAAGTGAAGTTCTGTCCACTTACGGTTCCTCTTCTGGTAGCTCCTGACGATGTTTTCGAGGTCATAGGAACTCGCGAAAGGACTGGACTCGTCGATCACCGACACCTTGGTGTGAAACAGACGCAACAAAACTGACACCACAGTTTACAATGTTCTGCAAATATGTCCTGATTATAGGCCAGAGTGAGGATGTTAAACAGCGTATTTCTTTATTAATGCCGATAATAACGGGAATAACTAAATATTGTTTGTGTAAGTATTCGCCCCGAGGTGCTCTTTGGACTCTTTGGCATGAATGCTTGGATGGAAACACTTCAGTTAACTTTCAGTTACTCATTAGTCATGTTTCCATCCAAAAGTGATTTTTTTTCATCAAAAGTACAGTTTTCTGCAGGTTGGCATGACAACCAGGCTGTTTTACCCCCAGCTACTCCTTTCCATGCGGAGCTCTTGCTATAAGCTCTCACTTCTCTGCTGTTTACTGTCCATTTATTTGTTTCTCCTTAATTAAAGTTAAGCCACACAAACCTTCTGTTGGCCGCCATGTTTGTTGTCCTGTGAGAGACCCGGAAACAGCTGTTTCCATCCCTTTTCATTTGTGTGAATCAGGGGATTTTAGTTGAAATGATGGCCTAATGTTCTCGATGTGAACAGGCTGATGGAAACGCTCCTATTGCTTTGTTGTTCTTTTGTTAAAAGCTATAATGGGCAGTAAAGATTTATCTTATCTCACATCAGGCTGTACCTTCACCAAATCATATAAAACCCATAAAGGCAATTTGCCTCCTTATATCAGCAGCAATAAAGTCCTCCTCATTAAAGAATAACTCGTGTTTTCTCACGTTGTAAATGTTGTACAATGTTGTACAACAAAGGTTGTCTTTACGGGATTAGGAGTGTAGCTCGGTGGGTAAAAAGAAGAAAGCACTGAGCTGTGACTAAACATGATTTAAATATGCTAAAAATGGGTGTGTTTTGGTTAAAGAGAGCATTTAACCAGTGAAGCCATGTATGATACAAAAATGAATGTCTTTAATGTCACAAATATCCGCCTTAAAGACAGAAATACAGAAAATCTGTTTTCTACACATGCTAAAGAACCTGCAGCGAAGGAGAGAGATTCTTTTTCAGAACAACTAGTAATCCAACAGAAAAGGATGAACCTTTGATGTTAAAGAAGAAACTTTGAATGATTTCACTCAAACTGTGAAGAAGCTGACAGACGTTCAGACGTTGGAGGTCATGGAAATGTTCAGCTGGTGTTCCGGCTTCCGTGGTTTATCTCACAGAAGCAGCTGGGCGAGGTTTCTGCTTTGTGAAGGGAGAAGTTCTCTGCTGGTTCTCTATGATAAGAGGAACCTATAAAACCTACAAAACCTGCCACCAGCTGAGCTGTTTGAGGCGATGGTTCAGTGGACGTTTCCAGGGTGAATGTCTCTGATGCAGCTGATAGTGTCTTCATATTCATCTAATGTAGAACCTGGTGTTTGCCTTAAAACTGGATGGAGAAGGTGTGTCAGAACAAAAGAAAGCCTGCAGGATGATGGGACTTTACTCAGTGCCTCTTCGCCTCCTGCCTGCACCAGAAGTGAAGCTGTCTTCTCACTTTGATCAACTTGTGGCTTCATTTATTAAAAACATCGTACAACAATGTGCAGATAAAGGATCAGCTGGTTAGTTGGGCTCAGAGGGGGTTACTGCTGGTTTTTAGGGGGTGTTTGGAACAGGATGTTGGCCCTAAGATCTGGGAACAGCACTGAGAAGCTAGCAGACAGCCAGACTGAGTGAAGTTAGAGGCTCCAGAGGTCGATGCACAGCTGCAGGCAGAGTGTTCCCGCTGCATCACGACAGGTGAGGTTTCCCCACAGGTATGGCTACGGTTGTTAGAACCTGGTTCTGAAAAACAAACCTCTGGATGCGTTCACAGACCCAGAGGAAGATGAGCAGGACGCTGACGTACTGAATCCAGGCAAACTTGATGGTTTCCCAGAAGCCAGGACGATAAGTGGAGGGAGACGGTTAAGGTGGAACTCATGATGACATCAGACCAAAGCTCTGTTTGTTAGCCCAGTTTATGAGCTCTAATGAGCTCTAAAGAGTCATTCTTACCCAACTCTGCCAGACATGAACGTTTCACTGTAACGAACCGCTGATCATACCGGACCATGTGGGTCTGTGGAAGAAAACCCGGAGTGCTGAGCTGAAAAGGTCCATTTTATTCTGATTCATTTCATTCCTCTGAATTAGCATCGAGTCACTTTGAAGCTCATGAACTGCGGTTAATGATGATGAAACGTTAATGTTTCACAGCCTGTGGGTGGATTTAATATTTCTGTTAAACTTTACGACTCTTCCATGTAAAAACAAAGAGACTCAAACACATTTAGCTCCACAGACAAGAGCAAAACAATGAAAATATGACCAAGATCTTAAATGTCAGTTACAGGATGATCCATAAATCCCTAAATGTTTTCCACCAGAAAGGAATCTTTTCTGAACTAGTCCAGATTTATCTGCCTAACATCTGTTTCAGCAGATGTTTAACTCGTTTAGGAGCTCACATCTGTGAGAATAACTCGCTGAGTCGGCTAAAAAGTCTCTTTTTTTTCTTCCAAACACAGGATTATTATTACTATTATGACAGAGTTGCATGAAAGTTTTCGTGCTCATCCAAAGATGTTGGAGTGAAGGGTTGAAAAAAAACTGCTGATGAGGGTAAAATTACTGAGATTAATAATGAATTATTAATGATTAAATGAACTATTAATAGTTAACTATTAATACTGTTAATAGTTAATAACAGTGATCATCCAAAAGAATTGTGTATTTTTCTCAGCTTCTCATTCCCAGAGTGTTTAAAATAATTTATTTAGTATCAATATGATTTTAAGGAATAAATTCACTGGTTTGTGTTAAACTTCAGAATAGTTATGAGCAGCACTTGGTGCTTAAAGCTGGAATAAAGCCATTTTCAGAAGGTTTAAAGGATATCTGATGACCTCGGCTGGGTAACGGATTTCAGCAGTGAGCTCAAAGGGGGAACCAGCGGCTCGGCCCACAGTCCAAACCGGCATTGGACAGGACAGCACTGTGGTCACTAAGGCAGAAAAAGGAAAGCGCCATGAAGTGACAGCCAGCTGACATTCAAAGTGAAGTTCTGTCCACTTACGGTTCCTCTTCTGGTAGCTCCTGACGATGTTTTCGAGGTCATAGGAACTCGCGAAAGGACTGGACTCGTCGATCACCGACACCTTGGTGTGAAACAGACGCAACAAAACTGACACCACAGTTTACAATGTTCTGCAAATATGTCCTGGTTATAGGCCAGAGTGAGGATGTTAAACAGCGTATTTCTTTATTAATGCCGATAATAACGGGAATAACTAAATATTGTTTGTGTAAGTATTCGCCCCGAGGCTCTTTGGACTCTTTGGACTCTTTGGCATGAATGCTTGGATGGAAACACTTCAGTTAACTTTCAGTTACTCATTAGTCATGTTTCCATCCAAAAGTGATTCGAATCATGTGTTTTTCCATCAAAAGTACAGTTTTCTGCAGGTTGGCATGACAACCAGGCTGTTTTACCCCCAGCTACTCCTCTCCATGCGGAGCTCTTGCTATAAGCTGTCACTTCTCTGCTGTTTACTGTCCAGTTATTTGTTTCTCCTTAATTAAAGTTAAGCCACACAAACCTTCTGTTGGCCGCCATGTTTGTTGTCCTGTGAGAGACCCGGAAACAGTTGGGCTCTACGTCAGAACACAGCTGTTTCCATCCCTTTTCATTTGTGTGAATCGGGGGATTTTAGTTGAAATGATGGCCTAATGTTCCGATCTGAACAGGCTGATGGAAACGCTTCTATTGCTTTGTTGCTCTTTTGTTAAAAGCTATAATGGGCAGTAAAGATTTATCTTATCTCACATCAGGCTGTACCGTCACCAAATCATATAAAACCCATAAAGGCCATTTGCCTCCTTATATCAGCAGCAATAAACTCCTCCTCATTAAAGAATAACTCGTGTTTTCTCACGTTGTAAATGTTGTACAACCCCCGATGAGGCAGCGGCGTCCTCTGCTGCAGCCGCAGGTCTCCGCTGATGAACAGCTTGGCGGCGGGAACAGGAGAAGCGTGCTGCACAAAGGCCAGGCTCTGCATCACCACTGTGGACATCCGCTGGGGAAGAGAACCAAAGACATGTTCCTCTGTAACGCTGCTGTGCTGTGGAGCTTTTAAAGAGTTGGATATATAAAACTAACGTTGTGTCCTTAAACTTAGCAGCACGTGTTGCTTTTTCATCAGGCTGCTTAAAACAGCCGTTTTACATCGTTTTACATCATTTAACATCGTTTTTACATCGTTTTACATCGTTTTACATCGTTTTTACATCGTTTTTACATCGTTTTATATAGTTTTTACATCGTTTTATATCGTTTTACATCGTTTTACATAGTTTTACATCGTTTTATATAGTTTTTACATCGTTTTATATCGTTTTATATCGTTTTACATCGTTTTATATCGTTTTGCATCGTTTTACATAGTTTTATATCGTTTTACATCGTTTTATATCGTTTTACATCGTTTTACATCGTTTTATATAGTTTTACATCGTTTTACATCGTTTTTACATAGTTTTTACATAGTTTTCCATCGTTTTACGTCGTTTTACATCGTTTTACATCGTTTTTACATAGTTTTTACATAGTTTTCCATCGTTTTCCATCGTTTTATATCGTTTTACATCGTTTTTACATCGTTTTTACGTAGTTTTTACGTAGTTTTTACATAGTTTTATATCGTTTTACATCGTTTTACATCGTTTTACATGTTTTTTTAGAGGACAGAATACATACAAAGAGCTGGTAGCTGAAGGTCAGCAGCAGCTGGACGCTGTACATCTGCTCATCGGGTTTCAGAGGAAGCTGCAGCTGAAAGATCAAAAGGTCCAACTTCCCGTCCCGGTTCAGGTCCTCTTCTCTCACCTGCAGAGCGTCGTCATGGAAACAAATCAGTTAAACTTTAAAGAAGTTGTGAGGCACCTCTATATATACTGCTGGTTGTCTGAATATGAAATATATGTATTGTTAGGTGCTCCCCTTTGAAATATCTGTACATTTACAGAACTTCAGAGCTGGTGTGACATCCTTCCACTTCATCAAGAATTCAATCCAATTCAATCTGTCCAATAAAACTTTATATATTTCTACTCACATCCAGTCATCGTTGCCTTTCAGTCTCTTTTTGACCCAAAATGTTTCCCTTTTCTTCAGTGTTTTGTCGTTTATTTATATCCCGTCAGTATGATTAAATTGAGTTGAGCTGCGGTTAAAGTTTGAACTTAAATGGACCGCCATATTTTTCCCAGCAGCACATGCACAGGACTAAAATCTCTGCTGTGAATTATTCTACATGTAAGAGTCGCCAAATTTAATGTGCAGACGATGTCTTTGAGTTACTTGAGCTGTGATTTTTGATTTTATCATGATGCTGTAGTTATAAAAAGCAGGACTTTATTCTTTATTAGAGCAGAGCGACAGAGTTTAATTAGAGCAGAGCGACAGAGTTTTATTAGAGCAGAGCGACAGAGTTTTATTAGAGCAGAGCGACAGTTTTATTAGAGCAGAGCGACAGAGTTTTATTAGAGCGACAGAGTTTTATTAGAGCAGAGCGACAGAGTTTAATTAGAGCAGAGCGACAGTTTTATTAGAGCAGAGCGACAGTTTTATTAGAGCAGAGCGACAGAGTTTTATTAGAGCAGAGCGACAGAGTTTTATTAGAGCAGAGCGACAGAGTTTTATTAGAGCAGAGCGACAGTTTTATTAGAGCAGAGCGACAGAGTTTTATTAGAGCGACAGAGTTTTATTAGAGCAGAGCGACAGAGTTTAATTAGAGCAGAGCGACAGTTTTATTAGAGCAGAGCGACAGTTTTATTAGAGCAGAGCGACAGAGTTTTATTAGAGCAGAGCGACAGAGTTTTATTAGAGCAGAGCGACAGAGTTTAATTAGAGCAGAGCGACAGAGTTTAATCAGAGCAGAGCGACAGAGTTTTATTAGAGCAGAGCGACAGAGTTTTATCAGAGTGACAGAGTGCTCTTTGTGCTCTTTTGGGGGATTTTTGGTCACAGTTTCTGACGTGTTTAGTCTGGTTCTGGTTGGACGAACTCAATGATTCAGTTTTGTTCTTGTGTCATTCCAACATGACTTCGAGTTCAGCCTTAATAGTTTAAGTGTTTAACACCTAAATTCAGGACTTCACTACAGAAACATATCATCAGAAAATGATTCAACTCAAGAAGAATTAAAGTTGTAGAGTTGGTTAGAATATTAACCTAATGATTATTCCCAGTTTCTGACATTAAATACTGAACAACTGATCAAATCAAACCCAATAAAGCTCTAAGTACCTGGTCAAATATGACAGAATAAATAAGTGTTTAAGTTAAACTCTGACAGGTGATGTTCATAGAAACAGAGTCGTTCAAAATTAAGTCGACAAAAGTCATAAAATAAACCTGTGGTCTTCAGACTTTTTCTACCAAGTAATCAAGCGCTGATTTAAGGGATTTAATACTGATTAAATACATATAATCTGTTCTTACAGACACAGCAGGGATCCGTAGGTTGGCTCCAAGCATGTTGTTCAGATGGGGGAAGGTGCTCCAGGCAACATAGTGTCCCTCAGTACTGGTCGCTGCCACGAGCAGAGTCTGGTACTGGAACCTCACAACCGGTTGCTCTTCATAAGTGCTTCGTTTTATCCAGAAACCTGAAATAAGAACAACTTCAAACAGTGGGCAGGCATGCCTACCTGATAAAACTGAATCTGGTTATTATAAATCAGACTCTGTACAGGCGTGTCTAATCACTTTTCCTGAATATAACTCACAGAGCCGTGGTTCTATCACTGGTTTAACCTTTATCAAACCTTCCTCTTATTGCTGAACCTTTTATCCTCAAAGCAGGACAGGATCCCCCTTCTCGGGGGCTTCGGAGCACAAAATTCATAAATTGAGCCACCAGCAGCCTAAAAACAAACCAGTGCTCTTTACATTTAGACTGAAAGCTATCCTGATAACTAATTTATTGATTAAATCACATTTTTTAGACAGAAAAGTCCATCTTTGAAAGGTTTAATGTAAGATAAGGGTGTGTTTCTGTTTTTCATGAATGGATCAGTAGAATGTGTTGATTTGGGCTTGTGGGAATAATGGTGGATTGTTTCTAAAACTGTTCTCATGTTGAAGTATCAATAAACAGATTTTGTACCTTTTCAAGGCTTTGTCTGTGTTTGTTAAAGCGTATCTAAGACTTTCATGGACATCTGTGTTGTTTCTTAAACAAGAAGCACAACAGTTGAGCGTCACACATCACAATCCTTTACCTTGACTCCTGTAAGCGACCAGCAGAGGTGGGATGTAGGTTAGGCACAAAACAACTACCAGGAACAAAGTGGCCTTTGTACACACGCTGGTTTTGTAACGTATCACAGCCGGGTGGGAGTAGACTTCATAGAAAGCCATAAGTGTTGATATAAAGAGCGTTCCTAACCGCCAGCTAGCTTAATGCACAGCTAGCACAGATGCTAACCTGAATGATTAAAGTGTTTTAAACTTCACAGAAAAGAAAACGCTGAACAAACGCAGATTAGTCCTTATCAAATAATATCCATCTACCTGCTTCCGGAATGAAATAACCTTTAGAGGTACATTCATCACAAAACTTTAGGCATTAACATGCTATTTATGTTAGCTTCTGAAGCTACTCAAGTCGCACGCAATGCGCCATGTTAAGCGTCTGGCGGTTACCATGGCTGCCAATGTTAGCGCTGAGGCTGCGTTCAATGGAGTTGGTGCAACAGCAAACTAGAAACTAAGTGTAACGTAGACTCGTATAGAAGAAAGATTTAAGGATACTAATGAAGTGTCACATGCGCATTGTTTAGTGTCTCTTTGTGGTATCTCTCTGAGACAGTTTTGCATCTTTGTAGTGTTATGTCTCTCTTATGATTTGGAATCCAATAAGTATTTTCTCTGCTTCTGTCACATAATAACAGAGTGATGAGGAGGAAATTGAAAATTTAGGTACAGCAACTGATTAGTTAATTTACATTTTACTTTATAATTTGATCAATTATTTCAAAATGTTTTCAAAAAGGATCTCTAGTCTGTGTTATGTATAAGTTGACGTTTTTATATTAACCGACTTTCTCCGACGGCACCCGAAGGCAGCATTCGCACCAACACCCCTGTCTGACGGTGACGTCACCCCTCTGCCAGACCGACAGCTCAGAAGCAGAGACTTATTGTTGACGTTTTGTTTTGATCGCATTTGTCTGGATTTTTTGGACATTACGCCGACATTACCCGCTGAGTTAGAAGCTCTCTTCGCCTCTGCCGTCACGCCTCAGTGCGGGGATCCAGCAAAGATGAAATGGATGTTTAAAGAGGACCATTCCCTCGGTAAAGGGGTTTGGATTGTTATGAAACAAGAGCTGTTCTGATCGTATCATGCATCTTCCTTCTCTACTGCCATCCCCGCATCGACCTGTTGTTATTTTCTGGCTATATCACCCCTCATAGACGCAATAATGCATGATTTTCGCTGCCACCTGCAAATGGCTGCTGTCAGTCGATATTTACTAATGGTGCATGACTAGCAACTAATGCTAACATGTTTTTCTGAAAGACCTCAAAATTAAGCTCACCTTCAACATCGTGTATAAATCAAATTAATCAGCTGATCCTTGCCCGAAATTTGTCCTTCCATCGTAAGCATCTATTCCATTTCTTACTGGTGTAAAAGCAAAGCCCATTGGTAATAAAATCTATTAATCTGGTCAGTTTCAGCTAAATTAGTACCCCAAGTTTAATGTACTGTTTCCTGCTGTTCAGCAGCACCTTTCAGGGTAATTAACATGACATTTGTGGTGCACCATCCTGTACATGGATGCCAAGTGTTTCCTTCACATTTGGCCCCTAAACGGTTGGAATTAGCAGAATTTTGAGTAAGTTTTGTGTAAAATTCTCTCCAGAATCTGATGGCAGCAGCATGTTCCAGTCCTGTGGGTGACATTTGTTTTCATGCTCTCATCAGATAACCTCAGGGCTCCTTTTTAAAGAAACACGTCCAAAAGTAGGCCTCTTATCTGGGCTAATGAGCGAGTGCACCTAAATGGATACACCAGTCCTCACCCTCACCTCACCCTCCCCTCCCTGGAATTATTGCTCCTACATTGAGATGATGTTGAGTGTGTTTAGAACCACTAAATAAAGGCCATTTGTATGATTCATAATGTGATTATGGGTCACTCCTGAAATTGCTAATCATCCCCCTGACTTGTGGTTTGGTTCTTTTTGCATTTAAAGCATCAACTGCTCTGTGGGCTGAGGCTACATGTTGTGCTTTGCCCTGTTTCTGGAGCCCTGTGCCGAGCCAGAGGTCCCAGGAGGCCTCACTCATCCCATTAATCTCTGACTTCCTGTTTGTTTGCTGTCTCTCCCTCAGAGCACCGATGTGTGGAGTCAGCCAAAATACGCAACAAATACCCCGACAGAGTACCGGTGAGTTGTGGGGGAGGGGTGCGAATGACGAGTGAGTGACAGGAAGTCGAGAGATAAGGAAGGATTGATAAAGAGTGAATGTTGGCTCCAGCAGTAGGGAATTAAACCCAAACAGATCACCAGCTGACTTAGTGTAAACAAACCCATAACTTTCAGTAAAATGTCAAATATGACAGATTAAAGCGGCCATTTGTCTAAATGTCCATGTGTCAAACCACAGAAAACAAAGCAAACTTAAAGGGATTGCATCTCACTAAAGGCCCATTACAGCCTTTCACAGATCAATAATTTAGCAGATTATAGTTCAAATCCATTTCCTGCAGCTGCTTTAGTCCCAGGGCAGGACTTTGCCCCCACTAAGGTCCGATCTAAAGAGTCATTTTAATGTGCTTCTCTTGCTTTGAGGACAAAGAATGGCCTTCATTTTCTACCACCTCTTATCTTTAACGGTTGCCTTACTTCCTGCAGCTCAGCCTGGGGGATCCTGAGAGGTTTCCAGGCCACCAAAAGTTATTCAATCCCCCGGTGTGACATAGATATGTCCCCTGGTGTCCTCTGAGCTAAAAGCACCTGGAATCCCTCCGAGGGAGGTGTTCGGATGGGATTCTGATGTCTATAACACCTCAATAGACAGAAAAAGCATTTCTGTTTAGAGCTCCTCCTTGACTGTGACCCTCTGTGGGAAACTCTTTCCTGGAGACCTGAAACCCATCTGTGCACAGCTGGAGGAGCAAAACATCTGCATCAAAGTTGCATCAAAGTTGTGGCGACTGGACAAAATTTGCATTGATTGTTCAGAGGGTGAATTCCTGGAGGGATAAAACAAGACGATTTGGTGCAGTAATGGAATAAAAAAGGGTATCTCAGGCGCTCCTGGGCGGTTCCAGGCCCGGGAATGGGAATAAAGAAGTTAATATCTTTAAATTTAAGGTTCACACACACATCCAGTGCAACACCATGAGGATGAAATGGTTCCTGTGGGCTGAAACAGTCTGAATCAGTAGAGGTTCTGGGGCCCTAAAATGATTGAAACAGGCTGGCATATCAGACATGGCAACTTTTAAAAGCTGCAATAAGTCACAGGAGGGAGAGAAGTTCATGCTTTTGTCTTTAAAGCTTTCATTTCAAGAGAGCTGAACATTAATAATGTTCCTGCGGCGCTCATTCGTTCTCCTGAAATATCATCAGAGCTTACACCTCTACAGATATGTTATATGAAGGCTCAGCTGGGTTTGTTGCCTGGTTACGAACCTGACAAATTAACATTATTAATATATCCTGTTAGACCTTAAAGTTCATGTTAAATCCAAAGAAAGAACAAAGGCTTTTAAAACTATAAATCTGCTTATAAATTCAATTCAGTTTATTTATAAAGTGCCAAATTACAACAAAAGTCATCTCAAGGCACTTAAATAATATAATAATGATTATAATTCAAGCCAATTGGAGTTCAATTCATTGTAATCCTAATCCAATGAAGTCCAGTTAATTAATCTCATATAAATCTATCATACCTGCTTACTGTTCATTCTTCCAGGTGATAGTGGAGAAGGTTTCTGGCTCTCAGATCGTGGACATCGATAAGAGGAAGTACCTGGTTCCCTCTGACATCACAGTGGCCCAGTTCATGTGGATCATCAGGAAACGGATCCAGCTGCCTTCAGAGAAAGCCATCTTCCTGTTCGTTGACAAAACTGTGCCTCAGTCCAGGTGAGAGCAGCACCGCAGCCTTTCAGTTACCTCGATAGCCATAATAATAATAATGTGTGTAATAATAAGTGGTTTTTATGGTGCTACATGAAGCTGAGCAGCTTCCTGATGACAGTTTGAGCTTAAAATGTTCCCCCCTTTATAAAAAGGTTTTATTGAGCTGCATGAGAGGTCAGAATACTGCATGCTGGTTTCAGCCTGTTTTCACACCTCTTTGTTAGCAGTCTGTTTGCAGGGGGGAGACTTGGCAAGTGCCCCTCAACCCCACCCTTTCATTGAGGTCAGGAGCTTTCAACTACCCCCCCCCCCCCCCCCCCCCCCGAAAACACCCCAAAACAAAGTAATGTGGGAACAATAATGTTCATCTTTCAAAAAGTAGCAGCATTGATGTGTGTCATCTTCATTAGCTAAGCTGTTAGCGTTAGCTGCTGCTAAAGGAGGAAATAAATCAGTAAATAAACCATGAGGAGTTATTTCATTAGCTAAGCTGTTAGCGTTAGCTGCTGCTAAAGGAAGAAATAAATCAGTAAATAAACCATGAGGAGTTATTTCATTAGCTAAGCTGTTAGCGTTAGCTGTTAGCATTAGCTGCTGCTAAAGAAAGAAATAAATCAGTAAATAAACCATGAGGAGTTATTTCTTCATTAGCTAAGCTGTTAGCGTTAGCTGCTGCTAAAGGAAGAAATAAATCAGTAAATAAACCATGAGGAGTTATTTCATTAGCTAAGCTGTTAGCGTTAGCTGCTGCTAAAGGAAGAAATAAATCAGTAAATAAACCATGAGGAGTTATTTCATTAGCTAAGCTGTTAGCGTTAGCTGCTGCTAAAGGAAGAAATAAATCAGTAAATAAACCATGAGGAGTTATTTCATTAGCTAAGCTGTTAGCGTTAGCTGTTAGCATTAGCTGCTGCTAAAGAAAGAAATAAATCAGTAAATAAACCATGAGGAGTTATTTCTTCATTAGCTAAGCTGTTAGCATTAGCTGCAGCTAAAGGAAGAAATAAATCAGTAAATAAACCATGAGGAGTTATTTCATTAGCTAAGCTGTTAGCGTTAGCTGCTGCTAAAGGAAGAAATAAATCAGTAAATAAACCATGAGGAGTTATTTCTCAGATGCTTCCATTTCCCTGCTCTGAAGTTCAGGCTCTGAGAGCTGGAACTGATCCTCTTCGTGGCTCAGTTCCTTCAGTCCAGCGTTGAACTGGACCAAGTTGTTAAAACAGTGGGATGAAAAGTGGCTGCTGCACATTCACAGTCTTTAGCTAACTCTGCTGGAACATTAGCCTCAGATATAGTTTATCCACTGGGCTCTTATATCCTCTGAGGCTGCTGCTGGATGGAAGATGCATGCTCCTCAGTGCAGCTGACAGCAGAACATTTCCACCAGAAGCTGGCTTCATCCGCCCAGCAGGGTGGATGTGAGGGGGCGGGGCTTAGCAGAGGGGGCGGGGCCAACTTAAGGAGTGACGTACTTTAGAAATGAAAATCAGAACGGCTCGTTAAATGAGGAACTTTCACACAAAAATAACTAAAGAAAATGTTCTACCCTTGATTCGCTCCCAAGAGCAGAAAAAAGCGATTTTCCCTTCATATGTCACCTTTAAAGCTGGACTTTAGACTCTATGTTCAAATCATTTATGGATGTTAAACTGCTTTTCTTGGCTAAGTGATCTGCCTTATTAGAACTCAAATTACTTTTTTGGAACTTTTCTCGAACGAAAAATGCGTTCCCATGTTTGCAAAAGAACAATTTTTGGAATGAATCGATGCATCTATCCATTTCTATTCCTGCTTAATCCATTCAGTGTTTGCAGGGGGGGGGCTGCAGCCTATCCCAGCAGCCACTGGGCGAGAGGCGGGACTCTGGACAGGTTGCCAGTCTATCCGGGGCCTATAAATAAATAGGTTCCAGTAAAATAACTTATATTATGTCCAAGAGTACCTTCTCCTTCTCTAACTAATTTTAAAATAAAGCGCTCGGGTTACTGAGCGTTTCAGAATCCAACAGCAGAACCTGGAGGCTGGATTTGGTTCATTCTCACAGGCTTTCTTTCCCCTTCAGATAAAACGGTGGGTTGAGGTGTTTAAAGCGTCGTTAAAAGCTTTGTGTCTTCTCCTCACGATGCTTGAAGAAGCAGCAACACGTTAGCTTTAGCTTGCGTGATATTGTGATGTCGCCGTCTCTGTCCATCAGCACTGAAACATATTATTATTATTATTATTAATATTATTTATCTTTTAAACTCACAGCTGTTGGCATCAACCTCGAAATCCACTATTTACCAGATAATAAAATACAGTTTATTTAGAAATCGTGAGGCAGAGATGAGCTTAAAGCAGTGAAGGTTGTTGTAGGATTTATGGTGTTTATCTGGGGAACCGAAGAGCAGGAACAATCTTAGGTTCCTGTTCCAACCTTAGAACAAACCGTATAAATCTTAGGTTCCTGTTCCAACCTTAGAACAAACCGTATAAATCTTAGGTTCCTGTTCCAACCTTAGAACAAACCGTATAAATCTTAGGTTCCTGTTCCAACCTTAGAACAAACCGTATAAATCTTAGGTTCCTGTTCCAATCTTAGAACAAACCGTATAAATCTTAGGTTCCTGTTCCAACCTTAGAACAAACCGTATAAATCTTAGGTTCCTGTTCCAATCTTAGAACAAACCGTATAAATCTTAGGTTCCTGTTCCAACCTTAGAACAAACCGTATAAATCTTAGGTTCCTGTTCCAACCTTAGAACAAACCGTATAAATCTTAGGTTCCTGTTCCAACCTTAGAACAAACCGTATAAATCTTAGGTTCCTGTTCCAACCTTAGAACAAACTGCATAAATCTTAGGTTCCTGTTCCAACCTTAGAACAAACCGTATAAATCTTAGGTTCCTGTTCCAACCTTAGAACAAACCGTATAAATCTTAGGTTCCTGTTCCAACCTTAGAACAAACCGTATAAATCTTAGGTTCCTGTTCCAACCTTAGAACAAACCGTATAAATCTTAGGTTCCTGTTCCAACCTTAGAACAAACCGTATAAATCTTAGGTTCCTGTTCCAACCTTAGAACAAACCGTATAAATCTTAGGTTCCTGTTCCAATCTTAGAACAAACCGTATAAATCTTAGGTTCCTGTTCCAACCTTAGAACAAACCGTATAAATCTTAGGTTCCTGTTCCAACCTTAGAACAAACCGTATAAATCTTAGGTTCCTGTTCCAACCTTAGAACAAACCGTATAAATCTTAGGTTCCTGTTCCAACCTTAGAACAAACCGTATAAATCTTAGGTTCCTGTTCCAACCTTAGAACAAACCGTATAAATCTTAGGTTCCTGTTCCAACCTTAGAACAAACCGTATAAATCTTAGGTTCCTGTTCCAACCTTAGAACAAACCGTATAAATCTTAGGTTCCTGTTCCAACCTTAGAACAAACCGTATAAATCTTAGGTTCCTGTTCCAACCTTAGAACAAACCGTATAAATCTTAGGTTCCTGTTCCAACCTTAGAACAAACCGTATAAATCTTAGGTTCCTGTTCCAACCTTAGAACAAACCGTATAAATCTTAGGTTCCTGTTCCAACCTTAGAACAAACCGTATAAATCTTAGGTTCCTGTTCCAACCTTAGAACAAACCGTATAAATCTTAGGTTCCTGTTCCAACCTTAGAACAAACCGTATAAATCTTAGGTTCCTGTTCCAACCTTAGAACAAACCGTATAAATCTTAGGTTCCTGTTCCAATCTTAGAACAAACCGTATAAATCTTAGGTTCCTGTTCCAACCTTAGAACAAACCGTATAAATCTTAGGTTCCTGTTCCAATCTTAGAACAAACCGTATAAATCTTAGGTTCCTGTTCCAATCTTAGAACAAACCGTATAAATCTTAGGTTCCTGTTCCAACCTTAGAACAAACCGTATAAATCTTAGGTTCCTGTTCCAATCTTAGAACAAACCGTATAAATCTTAGGTTCCTGTTCCAACCTTAGAACAAACCGTATAAATCTTAGGTTCCTGTTCCAACCTTAGAACAAACCGTATAAATCTTAGGTTCCTGTTCCAACCTTAGAACAAACCGTATAAATCTTAGGTTCCTGTTCCAACCTTAGAACAAACCGTATAAATCTTAGGTTCCTGTTCCAACCTTAGAACAAACCGTATAAATCTTAGGTTCCTGTTCCAATCTTAGAACAAACCGTATAAATCTTAGGTTCCTGTTCCAACCTTAGAACAAACCGTATAAATCTTAGGTTCCTGTTCCAATCTTAGAACAAACCGTATAAATCTTAGGTTCCTGTTCCAACCTTAGAACAAACCGTATAAATCTTAGGTTCCTGTTCCAATCTTAGAACAAACCGTATAAATCTTAGGTTCCTGTTCCAATCTTAGAACAAACCGTATAAATCTTAGGTTCCTGTTCCAACCTTAGAACAAACCGTACAAATCTTAGGTTCCTGTTCCAACCTTAGAACAAACCGTATAAATCTTAGGTTCCTGTTCCAACCTTAGAACAAACCGTATAAATCTTAGGTTCCTGTTCCAACCTTAGAACAAACCGTATAAATCTTAGGTTCCTGTTCCAACCTTAGAACAAACCGTATAAATCTTAGGTTCCTGTTCCAACCTTAGAACAAACCGTATAAATCTTAGGTTCCTGTTCCAACCTTAGAACAAACCGTATAAATCTTAGGTTCCTGTTCCAACCTTAGAACAAACCGTATAAATCTTAGGTTCCTGTTCCAACCTTAGAACAAACCGTATAAATCTTAGGTTCCTGTTCCAATCTTAGAACAAACCGTATAAATCTTAGGTTCCTGTTCCAACCTTAGAACAAACCGTATAAATCTTAGGTTCCTGTTCCAACCTTAGAACAAACCGTATAAATCTTAGGTTCCTGTTCCAACCTTAGAACAAACCGTATAAATCTTAGGTTCCTGTTCCAACCTTAGAACAAACCGTATAAATCTTAGGTTCCTGTTCCAACCTTAGAACAAACCGTATAAATCTTAGGTTCCTGTTCCAACCTTAGAACAAACCGTATAAATCTTAGGTTCCTGTTCCAACCTTAGAACAAACCGTATAAATCTTAGGTTCCTGTTCCAACCTTAGAACAAACCGTATAAATCTTAGGTTCCTGTTCCAACCTTAGAACAAACCGTATAAATCTTAGGTTCCTGTTCCAACCTTAGAACAAACCGTATAAATCTTAGGTTCCTGTTCCAACCTTAGAACAAACCGTATAAATCTTAGGTTCCTGTTCCAACCTTAGAACAAACCGTATAAATCTTAGGTTCCTGTTCCAACCTTAGAACAAACCGTATAAATCTTAGGTTCCTGTTCCAACCTTAGAACAAACCGTATAAATCTTAGGTTCCTGTTCCAACCTTAGAACAAACCGTATAAATCTTAGGTTCCTGTTCCAACCTTAGAACAAACCGTATAAATCTTAGGTTCCTGTTCCAACCTTAGAACAAACCGTATAAATCTTAGGTTCCTGTTCCAACCTTAGAACAAACCGTACAAATCTTAGGTTCCTGTTCCAACCTTAGAACAAACCGTATAAATCTTAGGTTCCTGTTCCAACCTTAGAACAAACCGTATAAATCTTAGGTTCCTGTTCCAACCTTAGAACAAACCGTATAAATCTTAGGTTCCTGTTCCAACCTTAGAACAAACCGTATAAATCTTAGGTTCCTGTTCCAACCTTAGAACAAACCGTATAAATCTTAGGTTCCTGTTCCAACCTTAGAACAAACCGTATAAATCTTAGGTTCCTGTTCCAACCTTAGAACAAACCGTATAAATCTTAGGTTCCTGTTCCAACCTTAGAACAAACCGTATAAATCTTAGGTCTGCAGGTCTCTCCGAGGCAGAGGGCGAAGCCACTCCTTCATTCTCATTTTACACGGATCCCACCTTTTTCCCACCAGCCCCAGTTACTCCTGACATAATGATAAGATGCATAATCATAGTTTATCTGAGACATCTGACCCGCTTCCCAGAGTCTTCTGTTGTGCTGCTGCTGGATTTAAAGGATCATTTTACTGCACCTGCAGCTCTTTAAAAGAAACTGCATCAACTATTGTGATGTTTCAGCACATTAGAGCTTTTCCACCCTAAGAAGCCGGAGCAAAGACTCCTTTAAGAGTAAATTATGTTGTTATCCTCATCAGCTGCACAGCTCCTTTTGATTTCATCGTCTCGATGTCTCGGTGCTTTAAGCGCTGATCTCTCACATGATCAGTGATTTAGTTACCTTAAATCCCCCATGATGCAACACTCCCCCACCATGTGTGACGGTGTGGGGTCACACTCTGGCTCAGATTAATTAGAATAGGAATCTTATTTCAGAACGACAGGCTTTTTTCTCCGGTTTCTTACTGGTTTAAATCTGAAGGCGACTTTCTGTTTTTACAGCTGGGATTTTAGAGGCTTTTTGTGTTACCGAGCTCCAAAATAACTGCTGATTTGGCAGCTCCTAAAGTCTCTGGTTGGTGGTTCAGTTTAAGATTAAAAAGTCGTGTATTTATTGTTCTGTAGATTCAGGAAATGCACAAAATGACTCATTTAACCCAACCTGGTTGGCAGCTGTTGAACACGTGCACACGCACGTGCACGTGCACAGGGTCATGGAGACAGACACTGGAGCGGTGGGCAGCTCCTTTCACAGCGCCGGGGTACGGTGCTTTGCTCAAGCTTTGAGGGGCGAGAATCGAACCACCAACCTTCCGGTTATTGGACGACCCACTCTAACCCGCGGCCCGTTTTTCAACCAAAGGACGGCCTCCTTCCTTTGTCCCCATGAACCACAAACTTAGATCCAGCAGAACTTTTTATCTCCTCAGTTTGTTGTGAAATAAAGAAAAAAAAAAGCCTCTTCTTACGATTCAATATGTTTCAATCTGCACAAAAGCAAAATGTAACGAATTGTGTGCGAGTTCAAATCCTGATGGACCTGACCGCATACATTTAAACCTTTTAGGTCCATTTAAACCGTACTTTTTATTGGTAATAAACAGTCTGCATTAAAATCAGATTTATATAAATGACAGAGATTTTAAAACCTGTATCATAAAGTGTTCTGTTCCCTGCTGGCAGTTAAGGAGGAAATCATCCCCTCAGCTTCACACTTCCATTAAAGGGTTCAGACCACCAGAAAATACCAGATATTTGGGTTTGTCTGAGCAAAACCGGACTCTGAAGCTGCTGTTTCTGTGATTGTTGGTGACTCTGAAGCTGCTGTTTCTGTGATTGTTGGAGACTCTGAAGCTGCTGTTTCTGTGACTGTTGGAGACTCTGAAGCTGCTGTTTCTGTGATTGTTGGAGACTCTGAAGCTGCTGTTTCTGTGATTGTTGGAGACTCTGAAGCTGCTGTTTCTGTGATTGTTGGTGACTCTGAAGCTGCTGTTTCTGTGATTGTTGGAGACTCTGAAGCTGCTGTTTCTGCTCTGTGTTGCAGTCTGACGATGGGCCAGCTGTACGACAAGGAGAAGGACGAGGACGGCTTCCTGTATGTTGCCTACAGCGGAGAAAACACCTTTGGCTCCTTTTATACAGCACAGGGTTAATCCTTCCTGCCCCCCCCCACAGTAGGGCTCGACTCACTGCTGCAGAGCTTCAGATTCGGACCTTTACACGTGTTTCTCACGTAATGCATCCACACATTCTGCACTGTCAAGTTTTTATACCGAAAACACAGAATATCGCTGAAATTAAACAACAAAAGTCCCGGCTGGTGATTAGGGACAAAAACAACGTCTGACTTTAAAGGTCGTCTTTTTGTCACCATCGCTGGTTTAAGCTCATGGAGACACATCTTAAACACTGCCGACACGTCCGATTAGCAACGACAGCAGCTGGCAGCAGATTCTCAGCCTCAGTATTAGACTAAAAGAGGGAAAATTAAACCGAGACGAACCCAGTTCTTCGTCAGAAACCCTGCGACCGTGAGCTGAACCATCAAAGTGCTCTGTGATGGGATCAAACCCACGTGCACGTGAAAGAAAGGCCGTGCACGTGAAAGAAAGGCAGCGAGCGTGGAGGAGAGTCCGGCTCAGATCAGCTTTCAGTTCCTCTTCATTCCATCAGCTCAAAGCAGCTTTTTGCAGTAAAAATAAAGAATGAAAACAGCTCCAGAGCCGAAAAGTGAGGATTCTTTCCATTAAAAGCTTTACACGGTTTTATGTATTTCTGCTCCTTTCTGCTCCTTTCTGCTCCTTTCTGCTCCTTTCTGCTCCGTGCACGCCTGGAAGGGTTCGATCTGTGCTCCGTGCACGCCTGGAAGGGTCTGATCGCTCACTTTATTCCCCCCCCCCAGTGGAGTGACGCGTCTCGCTGAGCACTTTTTACGCCTCATTACTTCTCCCTGATAAGATCTTTGAGCCTCTTCTGCTGGTCGCAGTGGAAGTTTGTTAAAGTCTTTAAGGAGTTAATACCATGAAGTCTGTTATCTTTGGTGGTATCCTTTTAATCTCGGCACCAGTCCCAGCTCCTTATTCCCCATCCTGTGTAGTTATTAACTGTAAAACTCTTTCAGTTGTGTTTGACTTGTATGAAATGTGCTGTTTGAATAAAGTCTGATTCTTCAATTTGACATTTAGAGGTTTTCTTTTTCTCTTTTGGCATTAAGTTATGAGGAATAAAGTATCTGATGTCTCCAGTTTTCCTTTCGGTTTCAGTTCAGGGTACATTTAATATGAAAGGTGGTAACAGGCTCCTGATGTAAATGTTTCGATCCGAGTGGAAACTTTAGCAGCCGTTTGCTTCCTTTAAAGAAGGAACTATTTAATCAGCACGAAGCAGCGCTTCACTCTGAAAATAATGCAAAGTAATGTTGAGCTAAACAGGAAATGATTAAACAGCCCAAAACCTGCTCAGTGTGACGCGTCACTTCACTTGATGTGCACAAAAAACCCGTTTCTGTAGAGTCTCTGTCGCTGAAATCCTATTTTTGGGGACAAGTCAAAGCCCAGATTGGCAAAACCAAACTAAAAATGAACGTAGCCTCGAAACGAGTCGTGGATTAATGCGTAAATACAAGCAGGTTGCAAACAAAAGGCAGGAAAACGACGAGAAATGAGCTCCAACAGACTCTTAAATGCCCTGGTCCTGATGTGCACATTCCATTTTAAATTAAAGTCATTTAGGCGAATCCGCCCAAACCATCACACCCCCGCCGCCATGTTTAACAGAGGAGCTGCTGGGCTTTGGATCTTCGACACTTTGTTTGGTCTCCACACTTTATTCCTGCCATCTGGATCTCTGATCATCTTATCCCTGCCATTAATTTCTACTGGAACTGAAATGAATGAAAAGCCTTTAAATTAAAGTCTGGAAAGTGCACTTTAATCTGTTTTGACCTGGTTGATTTAGAGTTTTATTCTGAGGAGGAACTAAACTCAGGCTCCATTAGGTGGCCTCCTGCCTCTGGATTATACATGAATTCAAGCTTATTGAGATCATTCCCAATGTGGTGAGAACATGATTCCTATAAAATGCTGGATATAAAGGTTTAACCTCCAAAAAGGAGGGTTTCCAGAAAGTCCTCAGGATCTGGAAGGCTTTCTAACACTTTTTTAATATTAAGCAGAACGTCTCAAATCAACATGAACTGAGGGCTCCTGCCTTGAAAAAAGGGATGTGATGTTTCTATCTTTAATTAAAAAGGAAATAAGCAAAGAGCCATACAAACACCTTTCATCTGGTCATTAATTCCATTCATTTCCATCACTTCGTCTCCCTGTATTTCATCTGGTTGTAGATCTGCTGCAGAGCGCTCGATCCTGTGTTAATCAGCACCTGAATAATCAATCATCAGGTCTTTTCTGGCTCTTTTCCTCATTTTTGAGCCTTTCAACATCAGGAGGAGGAATTCGCTTGAATTTACTCAAAGAATAAATGACTGGTTCAAAAACATTAGTTAAAAACCACAGGAAAAATGTAGTAAAAGTACAGAAAAAGGACCCTGGTGCACTTTTAACATCACATGATATGTATAGCGCAGTGTGTGTAAGTGTCATATCTTCTTAAAGTTTTAATGATTAGAAACGTTGGTTAATTAAATCGTGGCGGCACATTTTTAGCTCGCCTTGCATAGACAGCGCTGTAATCTCCGGGTTTCAGAAGCTCGAGTTAATTTAGTCCGTTTCACTGAGGCGACGCTAACATTTTGAATGTTTCCACCTTTTATTCGAGCCCATGAACGAGTTCCAGCTGATTCAGGACCTTTAACTTCTTGCAGAAGATGTTAATGTGTTGTTAGAATGTGATAATATTCAGGAACATATTTTAATCAGTGTTGTGTGGTCATCATATATGTCCAAAAGACTTTGAAAAAGGTAAAACTGACCAATAAACGTGATTCAAACTGGATTTTCAGGCTGTTTCTGCCTTATTAGAAGTACTGCATGTTTATTTTTTTATTTCATTTATCATGTGTGATCTCAGGGTTTAAAGATGCTTCCAGAGACAGGAAATACATTTAAACTCACTGATGAACATTAGATTTATATCATGTAAGGTAGGAAAAGGCCAAATATTTTCTGGATGGGGTATATTATATCATATCTTATAACCATAAATCTGTGGAAATAATGGATTTTTATCTATAGGCCGTCAGTATGTAGAGGAAATGCAGCACAGATACAGTTAAGGTTTTAATTAACTGATTTGTTATAACTTTTTATTAATACTCTGGGATTTGTAAGAAAGTTAAAATCATGATTAGTACAAATCTACACACCAAAGGTAATATATATACGTATAATTACATCTTGATAGGTTCACAGGTGTGTTTTATAAGGAGACTAAAAACCTGAAGAAGCCGATTTAATTTACCTTTCCAATATGTGGGTTCAGGACCTTCTGTGGTGGACCAGCAGCCCAGACTGGTCAAAGACGAGTGTTAATGCCGGTATTTTTATCTTTAATCAGCATAATTTTCATACTTTTTGGTTTCAGAGCAAGTTGAAGTGTGTAGATGTTGTACAAAAGTGGCCCCAGAATGGAGCCTTGGGGAACTCCACATAATTTTTGACAGAAAAGACAAAGAACAGTTGTCAAAATCCAAATGTTTTCCAGTTAAATCCTAGCTGGAAAACATGAAAACAGTTTAGTTGCATTGAAAAGCATCTGAGATACAGAAATGGGAGGGACTGACCTGCAGGAAAGTGACTCACAGGTTCGGACTCTAACCTCTAACCACTCAGCCAGGTGAGCTACCGGCAACCCTTTTCTCCACTTTCTGTGGTTGATGAAAAATTCTGTTGTTGCTACTTAAACTGGGTTAAAAACAGCAGAACAATTCAAACTCCTGACATAAAAGGTTTAATGAATTGTTTATAATTCATTAATTCAGCAATAATTCAGCCATGCTCAATGTCTACAGAGTCACAAAATGCTTAAAGTTTGGGATCAAGATTGTCCAACTTAGACAATCTCAGGTCATCTTTAGATCATCTTAAGAACTTAACTCAACTAAAGATGATGATAGCAGTGACAACTGCTGCTGCTTGGCTGACAAATGAGGCAGGAAACAGGCACAGGACGGGTATAGATGTTCATGAAGTGACAAAGAACAAAGAAAACAAAGGAGAATTCATGCACTGAGTGGCAAGCAACAGCTGAAACGGAGGCGTGGAGATATTAGGAAACTGAAATCAGGTTTAAACTGAAACCAGGAGGCAAAATGGCCGAGGTGCACGATAAAAAACAACTCAAAATGAAAAAATAAACCACACTAGCACAGAAACGAGGGACATAACTCATAAAAACTGCTAAACCTTGACATGCTAACATGTCCAATCTCTGAAAGGTGCCTTCAGTCTACACAGCCAGCCTGGGTGGTTCCCTCTGGTGGGTTTTGGGAGATGAAGCACCAACTCCAGGAGAGCAGCCTTCACCAAACCGATGAATTACCTGCTGTTTGGGAGCTCGGATACTGCAACAACAGGTGTTCATGAAAAGCTTTGCTCTTCAGGCTGCCAGCAGAGAAGTGAGTGCAGGCGGAGAGAGAAAGACAACAGGAAATATGCCAGGCGGAAATAGAGTGGAATTATCCTGAATCCTAATAGCATGAGAATGCTCATCCTGACTTTAAACTGCAACACGTCGTTCACTGTTAGCCAAGAGGAATCAGGTGGAATCTGCTGAGCTGATGCAGCAGCACAACTAATCCTCAGTTCTTACACTGAAATCACTTCTGGCCTCCAGAGAAGAGGCTGCTGTGCAGAAATATGCAGGTTCTACTCACTCTTTGTCTTTTTGAGTGAGAATTTACAGCCTGAGGCAAATAATTTGTGTTACAATGAACAAAAAGAAACTGCACAGGGCTCTGAATCAGCTGAGGAGTCAGTGTGGCTTTTAAAGGGGAAACTATGTCGATGACTTCTACTCAAATGTGAACGTTGATTGTTTCCTGCATTTTTAAACTAAAAACTCTTGTTTTTATGACTATAAAGCCAAAACCAGACGTGAACACTGATGTAAAGATACAGAAAACGACCGATTATACGGGTATCCTGCTGAAAAACAAAGTTCTATCAGATTAGAAACCCAAGATGAGGTTCATATTGTATCATGAAATGAATGACATATTCCAACATAAATGGTTTACGGTAAAAGCCTCCTCGGTGCTGTCTGTGGGTCAAACATGGGGAGGGTCTTTGAACCATGACTGAGAATCCAAACTTAGAGGCAGATACGTGCAGCTGAGAGCACAACCGCAGCCAGGCAGCTGCACTCACAACATGCCCTGTGAAAATAAGGCCATCAACCTCTCTGAACAGCGGGACAGTGCAGGGCGTCCTGAGCTACAGATCAGCTGCAGATCAGCTACAGATCAGCTGCATCCTGAGCTACAGATCAGCTACACCCTGAGCTACAGATCAGCTACAGATCAGCTACACCCTGAGCTACAGATCAGCTGCATCCTGAGCTACAGATCAGCTGCACCCTGAGCTACAGATCAGCTGCACCCTGAGCTACAGATCAGCTACAGATCAGCTACACCCTGAGCTACAGATCAGCTACACCCTGAGCTACAGATCAGCTACACCCTGAGCTACAGATCAGCTACATCCTGAGCTACAGATCAGCTACATCCTGAGCTACAGATCAGCTACATCCTGAGCTACAGATCAGCTACATCCTGAGCTACAGATCAGCTACAGATCAGCTACATCCTGAGCTACAGATCAGCTACAGATCAGCTGCATCCTGAGCTACAGATCAGCTACATCCTGAGCTACAGATCAGCTACATCCTGAGCTACAGATCAGCTACATCCTGAGCTACAGATCAGCTACACCCTGAGCTACAGATCAGCTACATCCTGAGCTACAGATCAGCTACATCCTGAGCTACAGATCAGCTACAGATCAGCTGCATCCTGAGCTACAGATCAGCTACATCCTGAGCTACAGATCAGCTACATCCTGAGCTACAGATCAGCTACATCCTGAGCTACAGATCAGCTACATCCTGAGCTACAGATCAGCTACACCCTGAGCTACAGATCAGCTACAGATCAGCTGCATCCTGAGCTACAGATCAGCTACATCCTGAGCTACAGATCAGCTACAGATCAGCTACATCCTGAGCTACAGATCAGCTACAGATCAGCTGCATCCTGAGCTACAGATCAGCTACATCCTGAGCTACAGATCAGCTACACCCTGAGCTACAGATCAGCTACATCCTGAGCTACAGATCAGCTACAGATCAGCTACATCCTGAGCTACAGATCAGCTACATCCTGAGCTACAGATCAGCTACACCCTGAGCTATAGATCAGCTACATCCTGAGCTACAGATCAGCTACATCCTGAGCTACAGATCAGCTACACCCTGAGCTACAGATCAGCTACATCCTGAGCTACAGATCAGCTACATCCTGAGCTACAGATCAGCTACACCCTGAGCTACAGATCAGCTACATCCTGAGCTACAGATCAGCTGCATCCTGAGCTACAGATCAGCTACATCCTGAGCTACAGATCAGCTACACCCTGAGCTACAGATCAGCTACATCCTGAGCTACAGATCAGCTGCATCCTGAGGTACAGATCAGCTACATCCTGAGCTACAGATCAGCTACACCCTGAGCTACAGATCAGCTACATCCTGAGCTATAGATCAGCTGCATCCTGAGCTACAGATCAGCTGCATCCTGAGCTACAGATCAGCTACATCCTGAGCTACAGATCAGCTACATCCTGAGCTATAGATCAGCTGCATCCTGAGGTACAGATCAGCTGCATCCTGAGCTACAGATCAGCTACATCCTGAGCTACAGATCAGCTGCATCCTGAGCTACAGATCAGCTACATCCTGAGCTACAGATCAGCTACAGATCAGCTACATCCTGAGCTACAGATCAGCTACATCCTGAGCTACAGATCAGCTACACCCTGAGCTACAGATCAGCTACATCCTGAGCTACAGATCAGCTACAGATCAGCTGCATCCTGAGCTACAGATCAGCTGCATCCTGAGCTACAGATCAGCTGCATCCTGAGCTACAGATCAGCTACAGATCAGCTGCATCCTGAGCTACAGATCAGCTGCATCCTGAGCTACAGATCAGCTACATCCTGAGCTACAGATCAGCTACATCCTGAGCTACAGATCAGCTGCATCCTGAGCTACAGATCAGCTGCATCCTGAGCTACAGATCAGCTGCATCCTGAGCTACAGATCAGCTACAGATCAGCTGCATCCTGAGCTACAGATCAGCTGCATCCTGAGCTACAGATCAGCTACACCCTGAGCTACAGATCAGCTACAGATCAGCTGCATCCTGAGCTACAGATCAGCTACATCCTGAGCTACAGATCAGCTACATCCTGAGCTACAGATCAGCTACATCCTGAGCTACAGATCAGTTGTTGACCCAACAAACAACAAGTGAGTAGTGAGGAATGGAAGCAGTCACGTTTATTTATGAGCATCACTCACAGCATTTCTTATTCACGCTACATCTGTTACGCCAGCTTTTGCTTAAAAAATGTGATTTTTTTTCTCTTTCAGGCCAGCAGTTATTTTGACCTCCAGGTTTCTCCTGCAACAAAGAGGGTTTTTCATGGAGCCCTTTGAGGACATTCCTGCTACAGAGTCGGTTTTCAGTGAAAGAGGAGGAGGTCTCTGGCGCTGCGCGGCCACAGAGGAAACGCCTGGCTGCGCAGCTGCTGCCAGGCCTGCTGGTACGCCTGGGACGCCTGCTTGTAGTCCAAGTAGGTGTGCAGCTCGGCCGCCCTGAACACAGAGGAGGGGCAGGGTGGGTCATTATTCCCATGTGTTTGCATTTAAAGCGTTAGAGTCACAGTCAGGCTGGGAAGAAGCTGCTAAAGGTGCTCTGGACACGGTGGTTGGAGCAGATAATTAAACCTTTTCACACATAACTTCATGAATCTGTTAAAAAGATGCTGCTCCTTCATTCAGACGTACCTGTGAATATGTTAAAAGAAGAGCCCCGTTACGCAGGAACAGGTCAGTTTCTGTCATCAGAACTCATCACAGTGTGTTTGAGGAACATGCTGGGATGGTTAAAGCTTACAGTCCTGGCTTCAGCTGCACCACAGCAACAGAGAAGCAGTTTCCAACCCAAAGAGAATCTGATGTTTCCTTCATCTGAGGACACCAAAGTCCTGAGAAGTTGAGCCTGCAGAACCGTGACCTCTCTGGTGTTTCTGCAGCACCTTCAAATAAACTGAAGCCACTTCTGTTGTAGCTTAAACTACAGGAACAGGCTGCATTAAATGTAAAGTTTGATCCAAGTAATCAGGGAGAATTCAAACTAAATAAGACACGAGAGTCTCTGGGAGTTGCACATATTTAAAGGATTATTGGTAAAAAACTCAAGTTGTTTGGAGTCAATAAATCAAATAATATTAAGAGTCTTTGCTTTGAAAAGTAAAGATAAGATTTAAACAGTTTAAATGCAGTTAAACGGTTTCCTTTCTCCCTGATTGGCTTATATAACAGCTTTTTAATGCTTTTTAATGCTTTTATTCCACCCCTTAAGCATGTTTACTCTCCTCAGGTGTGTCTCTGCCAGCTTTTACTGATCTCATAATCTTTTCTAATCTTGAGCAGATCAAGTGCACATTGTGGAAGATTCGTCTCCCGTGAACACAAACGAACACATCCTGGTTCCTCGTTCATTCAAACGCTGCCGTGCTGTGGGCTGGAGCTCGTGTGTGTTTGCTGTGCTGAGATCAGGTTACCCGCTGAAAAGCTGACAGACAAAAGCTCCTCTGTTCCCTCTCTGGGAGAACAGTCCCATACAGAGCTGGGTTTCTTCAGAGGACAATTCATCGATTTTTGGCCTTTTCCTGGAGGCTTAGGGCCAATTCAAGTATCGATTGAGAGAGTACGGTCCGATCTGAAAACAGGTCGGCCTGTTCTGACAGCAGGAATTTGAGCTTCTGTGATGGAAGAAAAGTAATAAAAAAAGAAAAATGTGGGAACCAAAGGCTCAGGTGCACAGGGGGGGGGGGGGCATGGCATGAAATGGGAGCTCCACATAGCAAAAAAGGTTCTTTTGAGGGCAGCAAGAAACTGTTTTAGAATCAGTTTGAGACCAGAGGTGGAAAGAGTTTAAGGAAAAGTGAACATCATACATCTAAAATCTATGAATCCATTTAAATCCAAGGCAAAGACTTCCAAACAAAACCTGGAAATGAATAACTCACAATTCCAGTCATTTTGGTCTATTTCCTGGGAGGATTCCCTGCTTCTTTGTGACAATAAAAGAGAAAGTTACAGACCAACAGAGACAATAAAACTTGGATGATTTGATCACTGACTGCAGTCCTGACATCGTTCACATCTAACAGTGAGCATCACAGCTCCAAACTGACCGCTTTGTTAGCCTAACCCTGAATGATTCATTTAGCAGCTTTAATCAGATAAACGAGGAAGGAAGAAACAGATGAAACCAGGTAAGAGCAGGAGGAGCCGACTCTGCACTTCCGTTCTGGGCTTTCTCTTCATGCTGCTGTTTCTGTCGGGACTCAAAGTGGTGTGAGGGTTACTTCTACTCAGGGCAGCAGCTTCAACCCCAGTGAGACCCTGAAAGAGGCTGCTGTTTGTTACCTGAGCGAGTCGGGCAGAGACGACGGCTCCGTGGCCAGCACAAGGGACAGGAAAGAGTGGAAGAGCTCCAGTTTACACAGCAGAGACCTGGAGACACATGGAAGGGTCAAAGGTTACTCTGAGGCCAGTCAAACCTCTTTAAACTGCATGCATGATGGGAGCAGGGAGACTCCACCTGGCCTTCCTCGTGCCCAGAGCCTTCTTGGTGACTCCTTGCTTGTAGCCGTTAGCAGTGACATCTAGTGGCTGCTGCGCCACATTACACCAGCTGATGGCTGAGGAGGGGAAGAAGGAGAGAGAGATGGATGGACTTTTCTGTGGCAGGACTCCAGTTCCTGGGCTCGCCCTCTCTTTCACAGAGCTAAGCCACGAACACGTTCAACAAAGACCCCGTTACTTCCACAGGTTTTATTCTTTCTGATGAGGCTACTTCTGCTCACTTTCAGGGTCGGATGAATGTCCTCATCAGGCTCGAAGCAAACAAGCTTTTCTGATCCTGAATAAAAGCTTTGAGATGTTTAAAGTTGATCCTAAACCTGTGATTTGAACTCAAAGAGGGGAATATAGACGCTTTAATCCTGATTTTTCCAGCGGATTTATAGTGATAAAGTCTAAAGAATTGACTGTGATGGTTTAGTGAATGTAACTTATAAACTTAGATAGTCCTTAAAGCTGAGCTGAGTCTGGCTGAGACAGGCCAGCAGACTTTGGCTTCATTTCTGCAGATTCACACCGATGTGACGGGCCGTGAGAGGCCTACCTGCTCCACAGGGGGAGACCCGTCCCTGAGCGGCCTGGTGCTGCAGCTCGGTCCGGCTGTGGCTGAAGGGGAACTCCAGGCTGGACTGCAGCAGCACCGGGGAACTCACAGAGAAACCAGCTGGAAGGCCTGATACATGGGAGCATCTGCACAGAAGAGACAGAACAGCTGCTGTCAGCATGAGGAAAACTGGGCTGATTAAACCTGATTAATTGGGCTAAAACTGGGCTGATTAAACCCGTTTAATTGGGCTAAAACTGGGCTGATTAAACCCGTTTAATTGGGCTAAAACTGGGCTGATTAAACCCGTTTAATTGGGCTAAAACTGGGCTGATTAAACCCGTTTAATTGGGCTAAAACTGGTCTGATTAAACCCGTTTAGTTGGGCTAAAACTGGGCTGATTAAACCCGATTAATTGGGCTAAAACTGGGCTGATTAAACCCGTTTAATTGGGCTAAAACTGGTCTGATTAAACCCGTTTAATTGGGCTAAAACTGGTCTGATTAAACCCGTTTAATTGGGCTAAAACTGGTCTGATTAAACCCGTTTAATTGGGCTAAAACTGGTCTGATTAAACCCGTTTAATTGGGCTAAAACTGGTCTGATTAAACCCGTTTAATTGGGCTAAAACTGGTCTGATTAAACCCGTTTAATTGGGCTAAAACTGGTCTGATTAAACCCGTTTAATTGGGCTAAAACTGGTCTGATTAAACCCGTTTAATTGGGCTAAAACTGGGCTGATTAAACCCGTTTAATTGGGCTAAAACTGGTCTGATTAAACCCGTTTAATTGGGCTAAAACTGGTCTGATTAAACCCGTTTAATTGGGCTAAAACTGGTCTGATTAAACCCGTTTAATTGGGCTAAAACTGGTCTGATTAAACCCGTTTAATTGGGCTAAAACTGGTCTGATTAAACCCGTTTAATTGGGCTAAAACTGGGCTGATTAAACCTGATTAATTGGGCTAAAACTGGGCTGATTAAACCCGTTTAATTGGGCTAAAACTGGTCTGATTAAACCCGTTTAATTGGGCTAAAACTGGTCTGATTAAACCCGTTTAATTGGGCTAAAACTGGTCTGATTAAACCCGTTTAATTGGGCTAAAACTGGGCTGGAAGTTGTTTTGTGGGACTTCAGGATGTCCCTCGTGGAACAAACTCATCTTCGGACGTCTCGGTTCTCTTCAGCTCAGCAGAACTGCTGAAGTGAGGAAATCATGTGACCTTCACAGCTCTGCTGGTTAGTTTTTAATTAGGACCAACAACCCTCTGCTGTGAAAGATCAGGCAGAAAGAGGTTAATAAAACTCACCGTGCCACCAGAGCTCGGTGCATGGCTTCCTGGCTGTACGGACCCCCCCCCACCACCACGGTGCTGAAGTGCAGGGCCTCCTCCAGGTAATGGGACAGGAGTGCGCCCTGAAAGCCCAGCACCCCCCAGCGGGCCATTTTATCACTGCAGGACAGGGACAGAGTGGGCTCCCCTCGGCCCGGTTTCACCCGGAGCACCTCGGTTCTGTGGTATCCCCCCCCGGGGAGCATTGGGTCGCCCCGGCCGCCCGGGACACACTTGGCCCCCGTCCTGTGGATGTCAGGGACCTGTGGATGCTCCCCGGCACAGGCGGTCGGACTCGGGTCCGAGGAGCCGGAGGGTTTGACCTCTGGCTGCGTCTTTGTGACATTCCTCCTTAAAATCCCTTCTTCTTCTTCTTCTTCTTCTTCTTCTTCTTCTTCTTGCGTTGCCTTTCCTTCAACACGAGGCAGCTTTGAGGTTCGCCCTCCTCCTGGTTCCTCAGCTTTCCTCTTCAGGTCTCCTCCCCCAGCCTTTTCCCGGCCGTTCTCACATGTGACGGCCGGGCAGGGCTGAGACTGGCTGACAGTCACAGGGACGATGGAGGCGTCCCCACCTGCTGACAGACAGCAGAACTCAGACCAGCTCTGCTTTCCTGCTGCAGCCGAACAGCAGAACCATGCTGGACTTACAGGGCGTGTGACTGGTGAAGAGCAGGAAGGAAACCCCGGGCTGAAGCCTCCACTTCCCTCGCTGAGACGCACAAAAGAGGGCGCTGCCCCGGCCGCTCACGGCGCCATGCAGCTCCTGGATCAAATACCTGCCACAGACCCACAGAAACGGCGTTTAAACCCAGTTCAGTGGAAATAAGGAGCAAAGGACCCAGAACAGTTCAGAGGAGAACTGATCACCTGATGCAGCCCCTGCGGGCGATGACCTCCGCGTGGCTGTCATTAAGCACATCACCTAAAAGTTTGGGAGAAAACCAAAGATACAAAAGTTACCGTTAAAGTAGCAGAAATGCGTCATTTCCGGAGATGTTCTGCCAATCTGAAAGAGTTCGTTAAGGAAAGCGAAAAATATTCCTGCTAAATGTCCGTGATGGAGGAGATAGAGACAGAAAATATAAAAAATATAAAGTAAAGACACCTTTGGGACTCATGGCTGACTGTCCAATGCATTTGGTCCCCGTTCCCATGGAAACAACCTCCTTCTCAACTGTAAAAGAAAAGCATTTATCCCACTGTGTTGTTTTTCAGCTTCAGTTTCTAACCACTTCACAGTAAACAGAACTAAAGATAAGCTGCCCGACCTGAGCCAGAACTGTCGCCCCGGCTGAGTTTAACCACAGCGGCCAGCAGGGTCCACTCTCTGCCCGGCTCAGGCTTCCCTCTCCGGGGCAGCTGGCTGAAGCGCTCGTAACACAACTCGGCGACTTCATCCGCGTTTATCATGTCAAAACTGACGGTCTGAGTAAAGACGAAGGAGCGGAACAAATATAACAAGAGATGATGTTTAATGCCGTTTAATCTAACCTGGCGTGGATGTTCTTAACCGTTACTTTTATTCAACTTTACAGCGCTGGATCAACCATCACCGACGCTTTGAACTCTCGCGAGAAGATCGTAAAGAAAGTACTTCCGGGTTAAGCCAAGGCGAGACTTTCACAATTAGTCCGGAAAAAAGTGAGATTTCAAAATAATTTCAATTCATTTAGTTTATGATTTGTAGATTTCTTTAAAATAATATCCTCGCAGAGAAGAAAGAACAATTGTTGTCGGATCGTTGTATTTCATGATCATTATTACTTATTTGTATTAATTATTATTATATATCAAATTAAAATGAAGAAATATTTGATAAAAAGTTCAAACTTACTGGATGGATCTTTACAACAGAACCACATTTTGTATCAGGTTTTGTTAGTTTCCCGCTTCTTTCTCCTCATTTTGCATGTTTTTTCATTTGTTTATTGGCATTTTGTATCAGGTTTTGTTAGTTTCCCGCTTCTTTCTCCTCATTTTGCATGTTTTTTCATTTGTTTATTAGCATTTTGTATCAGGTTTTGTTAGTTTCCCGCTTCTTTCTCCTCATTTTGCATGTTTTTTCATTTGTTTATTGGCATTTTGTATCAGGTTTTGTTATTTTCCCGCTTCTTTCTCCTCATTTTGCATGTTTTTTCATTTGTTTATTGGCATTTTGTATCAGGTTTTGTTAGTTTCCCGCTTCTTTCTCCTCATTTTGCATGTTTTTTCATTTGTTTATGGACATTTTGTATCAGGTTTTGTTAGTTTCCCGCTTCTTTCTCCTCATTTTGCATGTTTTTTCATTTGTTTATTGACATTTTGTATCTGGTTTTGTTATTTTCCCGCTTCTTTCTCCTCATTTTGCATGTTTTTTCATTTGTTTATTAGCATTTTGTATCTGGTTTTGTTAGTTTCCCGCTTCTTTCTCCTCATTTTGCATGTTTTTTCATTTGTTTATTGACATTTTGTATCTGGTTTTGTTAGTTTCCCGCTTCTTTCTCCTCATTTTGCATGTTTTTTCATTTGTTTATTGACATTTTGTATCTGGTTTTGTTAGTTTCCCGCTTATTTCTCCTCATTTTGCATGTTTTTTCATTTGTTTATTGACATTTTGTATCAGGTTTTGTTATTTTCCCGCTTCTTTCTCCTCATTTTGCATGTTTTTTCATTTGTTTATTGGCATTTTGTATCTGGTTTTGTTAGTTTCCCGCTTCTTTCTCCTCATTTTGCATGTTTTTTCATTTGTTTATTGGCATTTTGTATCTGGTTTTGTTAGTTTCCCGCTTCTTTCTCCTAATTTTGCATGTTTTTTCATTTGTTTATTAGCATTTTGTATCTGGTTTTGTTAGTTTCCCGCTTCTTTCTCCTCATTTTGCATGTTTTTTCATTTGTTTATTGGCATTTTGTATCTGTTTTTGTTAGTTTCCCGTTTCTTTCTCCTCATTTTGCATGTTTTTTCATTTGTTTATTGACATTTTGTATCAGGTTTTGTTAGTTTCCCGCTTCTTTCTCCTCATTTTGCATGTTTTTTCATTTGTTTATTGGCATTTTGTATCTGGTTTTGTTAGTTTCCCGCTTCTTTCTCCTCATTTTGCATGTTTTTTCATTTGTTTATTAGCATTTTGTATCTGGTTTTGTTAGTTTCCCGCTTCTTTCTCCTCATTTTGCATGTTTTTTCATTTGTTTATTGGCATTTTGTATCTGTTTTTGTTAGTTTCCCGTTTCTTTCTCCTCATTTTGCATGTTTTTTCATTTGTTTATTGGCATTTTGTATCAGGTTTTGTTAGTTTCCCGCTTCTTTCTCCTCATTTTGCATGTTTTTTCATTTGTTTATTGGCATTTTGTATCTGTTTTTGTTAGTTTTATGCTTCTCTTCTCTTCTCTTCTCTGACTTCTCTCTTTTTCCATCAGTTATGTATCTTTTTACAGTAACTTTGAACATTCATTTTAAACTTGTAAGACGTTGTGCCTCAGTGAGCCAAAAACCTCTGGGCCCTTCGTGTATGTGCTCCATATGTCTACTCAGTCATCCTCCTGAGCTGCTGGATATACATTTCCAGTTTTAACCACGGTTGTGCCTGTATGTGCTTACTGAAGAGCCAATGGGACGGTCACAGCGGAGAAGACATAAAGGATTGTTTGTATGGTTACATCCAAGCATGTATTTTCAATTACAAAGACCCTGTTGGCCAAACCACAAACTGTGTCCTGATGAGAGGAAAATGCTGCTGGCGCTGGAAAGGCTTTATCAACACGAACAATCACTGCCTTTTGACTAGTTTCAGTTTGTAGAATCAAATTATTCAACGTTGTTCAAGTCATCAGTGATGCTGGAAGAATCAAAATGCTGTGGAACAAATAAAGTATCCTGCTAAAGTCAAAGAAAAGAGTTTAACATTTCCTGAAAGCATGAGCAGTGATGGTTTTTAACATTTTCTGGGATTATGATGCACATTAATCGTGGTTTTGCAAAATGATGCAAATGTATAAAAAGCATTAAAGTGTCTTTTTGTATTAGTGGTGACAAAATAAATGATTTAGTGATTTTTTATGTTATATAAACACAGAATGTTTGAGTCTGATCTCTCTAAGTTATTTTAAAGTGTTTTTGTGGACATATTATATTAATTTGCCTGTTTTTTTTACATTGGGGACTTTTAAGGGTCTCTAAAGAGTGGAAATAACCCAGTATTTCACAGTAGCAGCAAAAACTAGCATTACGCTGCCAAGGCTGAGAAATAACATTCTGGATCCAGATAAATAACGAATTGTTATTGTTGTTCTCCAAGAATAACTTTGTATTGCTCAAGAAGAGCAAAAGATGACATTTCCATTTGTTATTCTTGGACATCGGCTTCATTTTCAGTTCAGTTCTGTTAAGCCACCAAACATTGACCCATGATCCATTTAAGCACAAAAAGGCACCAAATTCAAGTCATTCAACGTTGTGTCGGCACATATCAAACAGCTTAACAGGAAAAACTATCTTAAATCGTATATTTAGGCACTTTGTTACCAGCAGCCTGTCACAAAGACACATCATTTGTTCCCATTTCTTTAGCTGCATCTATGAAAAACAGCAAAGAAAACACAGTTTGACAGACAGAAAATAGGATTTCTGCAGCAACAAGGTGATTCCCAAAGAGCTATTAGCTGAAAACTTGGCATATCTCAGCATGGTGTGCAGTGTGTCCTTAAAACATTTGAGGAAACTGGACAAGTGAAGGACAAAAGAAGAAGTGTCAGGCCTAAAAAACTATCTACAGCAGATGAACAGGATCTGAAAGTGATGTCCTTAAGAAAGAGGAAAAATCCAGCTGTGACCTGACAGGACCTGAGAGATGCATCTGGACCTTCAGCTGATCCATCTACTGTTGGCCCAAGCCTCATCAGAAATGGTCTCCATGGAAGGGTGGCTGTCAAGAAGCCGTTCTTAAGGAAGGGAAACAGGGAGAAAAGGCTGAGCTGTGCCAAATGACACAAGAAGTGGACTGAAAATCAGTGGCAACAGGTCTTATGGAGGGATGAATCCTCCCCAGAGCCCGGACCTCAACATTATTCAAGCAGTGTGGGATCATCTGACAGAGAACGGAACAAAAGGCAGCCCACATCCAAAGAAGAGCTTTGGGATGTCCTTCAAGAAGCCTGGAGAACTATTCCTGAAGACTCCTTAAAGAAATGACAGAAAGCTGGTCTCAGAGGGTTCAGGCTGTGTTGGAGAATAAAGGAGCTCAGACCAGAGATTCACTTTAAAGCTGCTGAGAACTGAGAAAAATATACACTTCTGCCCTTTATATGGTTTCTTCAGTTGTGTTTAAACATATTTCAGTAAATTTCTGAAACTCGTTCCTGTTTTCCTGGAAACAAATGAAGGAAATCTGTGTGTTTTAAGATGTTTGAGACAAACTGAACAGTGTTAAAACAGCAGAACTCACCCTGAACATGAACCTGATAACAGGGGAAATGGACTGATGGAGGCCGGGAGTCGAACCGCCAACCTTCCCATCCGCGGACGGCTGCCCCCCCCCCCAGATGATGAGGTCATGTGAAAGAGTTCCCATAAAAGCATCGACACAACGTAAGACTGAAATCTCATTTATTTAGGATCTGTACAACGCTGACTTTCACAATTAACAGAAGAATAAAAAATTAAATCCCATCTCCTGCCGGCAGCCTCTGTAACGGAGGGGCTCTACGGTCACGGCTCTCAGATTCAGACGCACTCCCAGCTCCCGTCACACGCTGCTGCCTTAAAGTGAATAAATGTATTTCTCTGGTAGATATGTTGTACTGCATTTGTGAGAAGCTGTGAGTCCACATTAAGGCCAGAATGCCGTCTGGTTCTGGTGCGGTTTAAGCGAGAAGTGGAGGTGTTACGTTCCATCCATCCCACACAGGCGTGCACACGCCATCTATACATGCACACACACACACTCTGTGTTCCTGTGACTTCCTCCCATGATCCAGTTCACTACGATGCCCCCCCCCAGGTGAGGGTTCAGCCTGTGATTAAATGTGAAATAAGAACAATAAGAACAAAAACCAACGCCTTGAACCGAGCATCACTCCTGGCCGAAGCCCTCCGTCTCCTCGATGGCGAACATGAGCTTCTCCCGGAGCTGCTCCAGGCTCCTGTAGGGCGGCAGATCCAGACGGTTGAAGCTGCGAGGAGCAGAAAACAGGAAGTGAAGCGTTACTCTGCTGAAGCCTGAAACCCTGAAGTATTCACAGAAGAGGGGATATCTGACCATGTGTGGCTTCTTGGAAGCCAAGTCTCCTTCCCCACTTTGTCTATGCAGAACTTCTGGGGACCGTTACTTCCTGGGGGGGGGAGAGAAATCAGTCAGCTGCTCGGTGCGTTCACTGACCCCAGCCAAGGAAACGAAAGCTCAGATTCACATGAGAAATTCATTTTGTTTCATTCAGCAGGGTCATCTCACCGTTCTTTGCATCCACAGATAAGTCTTTATCAGCTGAGTAAAACCAAACATTAAGATCTGCCTTTGAGCGTCTCGCAGGTATTTATCGGCTCCGGCTCGGCGTGACAGGAAGCCGTTACAAACTGTAGCCTGGAGCCCAGAGGTTAAACAGGCGCGTTGTAGCAGCTTTAAATCACTTTTTCTTTCTTTTGACACGTTTCTTTTGGTGTAAAAATGTTACGAGACAAAGAGAGTTCAAACTGAACCGAAGTAAATGAACCAAACAGTAGAAGAACAGGCCTAAACGGCGCTGGGCTCGGATTTATCAGTTCAATAGAAACGGTTATTTCAGGAAACGCTCATCAAACTCGTGTTCTGTTTCCGGATCGCCTCTTTTTGGAGGCATTTCTCTTTTTTCACTGCATTGCCAATAAAAACAGATCTCAGCAACACTTGTCTTTATCCTCCACACCGGGACTTGGAACGAACACTTTTGTGTTCCCTGAGAACCCGGCACCCAGGCTGAGCCTCACAGCTGCGTACCTATGAGCTCCGTGAAGCCTCCGACCGGCAGCCGGCAGGTTCCCGTCACAAACTGAAGCAGGCGGATCCTCTTCTCGTTGTCCATCTCCTTCACCACCTGCAGCAGCAAAGCTTCATCACTCCCTGCACACTCATAACTGAAGAACACCTGTGTGAGTGCACCTGTACCTGCCAGAACCAGTGGATCTGCTTGCTGTTCTTGGTGTAATGTCTGTAGATGGTGTTCTTCTGCCAGTCGGCCATATCGATCTCCTGCATCCCACAGAGCATCAGCTGAGACAAAGAAAGCAGCAGTTAAAGCTCTCCAGTCTCTATGTGCCATCAGGTATGTTTAATGGTGGTTATTCTCTCCCCGCAGACACCACAGACTGTCCTTAGACCAGAGGACACCATTTAAGGCCTCCGATGAGTACATTTATGGCAGCTGAACACTGGCCCAGGACTGCTGTGGAAACATCTCCTCTCCTTGATGTTTCCACAGCCAGATTTGTGCTGAAATGATCTGAAGAAGGCGTTTTGTGAGCGTTCAGCCTGCAGCTCGTGGATATTTTTGTCAGTTAATGAGCAGCTAGTCTGCAGGAGCATCAGCTGTGTGCTGTTAAAGAGCTTCATGCTGCTTCCCATTTCTCTGCCTCACACTTTTACCCAAACTGCTGCTCCTGAAAATCTCATGTGAAAACAGCTGATGGAGACCTTAAAAAGAGAAACCTCCTCATTAATCAGCTCTTCTTTGCATTAATGGACACAGGTCCTTGTATTTGCTGGGCTGTTTTACACAAAGTTTCAGCTGATCTCATTTAGTTTAAAGCCCGGTCCCAGCAGATGCCATTCATCAGGATCTCCTGTATCTGAGTTTTCCCGCAGCTCCTCACCTCCAGCTCTTTCTCATCAAAGTAGCGAAGCCACTCCAGAGGAACCACCTCGTTGAAGCCGTCCAGGAAGGCTTTGGTCTGCTCCTCCACCCCGCGGGTGAACCTCCAGTCTGTCAACAGGCTGCAGAAGGAAACGTTACTGCTACGCTCTCTGGCCTCAGCCCATGCCCTGACTGTTGGGCCAACTCACCCGATGTACTCCTCCTTGTTCTCCTCAGTGACCAACTCGTTCTCGCCGTCGTCCTTCAGCTGGTGAGTGGAAACCTTCCCCAGAATCTCCATGTCCTGAGCAAAGTACAGCTCCACGCCGCACTCCTCCAGGTTGTTCTCTCTGGACACAGGAACACGTTTTCATGACTTGTTCTCGCGCTGTAAAGGACACTCGTCTAAACCAAGGATGGTTCAGAATACTTTCAGGATTTCAGCAGGTTGGACTTTTTAAGCCTCATTAGCAGAGCAATTTAAAGTCTGAAATGGCCTGAAAACACTCTGAGTTACACTGAACTAACTATGACTTTGTCACGTTTCATACCAGTAAACAACATATTTCCTAAATAAAAATCCTTTTAACTGAAGACTTCTGGACCCAGAAGAACACCTTTTTATTCTGTGGGCAGAAATGATTCTGGAGAAGCTTTATAAGCTGTTTCCTGTATGTTTTCGGTTCAGGTAACAGGTATAAAGGCTGACTTTTTAATCCTCCGCAGACTTGTTCAGGTGACTTCAGAAGCAGAAATGAGGCCTGGAAAAGCCCAGAACCACCCTGTGATACTCACTTGACCCACATGATGGAGTTATAGAACTCGGGGTCGATCGACTCCAGGTCTTTCAGTGTGGGTTTCTTGTCCAACATTCGCTTGTAGAACGGCAGCGTGAAGCCGGTGTCGATGAACTTTCCGTGGTACAAAGCCTGCAGGGAGGAAATGTTACATTAGAAACGGCCACCTGCTGTCCTCAGCTCACAGAGCCGATGCCACGGCAGGTTTGGGTCTCAGGACAGAAGGAAGCTCAGAAGGAGAGTTTTAGATGTTTTAGTGTCTTTTAATGCTCAGCGTTTGTGTTGATGTTTCACTGAGGGACTGTTAGAGCTCATTCTGGGGTTTAAAAGCTCTTTCCAGGAGTCATAAATGGGCCTTTTATTTCAGGAGAACTGCAGCCCCTCCCCCCCGGTTTGATGCTGCCTTACACAGCGGCTCAGGCTACATTTCACTTCAACATGACATCCTGGATGCTGTTTTCTCCTCGTTTTATGGCAGACAAATGGATGAGTCACTCGAATTATGATGTGGAAACCTTCGTGTGAAATCAGGCAGCTTCAAACCAAGTCATAATCTTTCTTAAGAGTGTGTGTGTCCACAGAGAGTCTGCCAGACGGCTGTTTAATGTTAGAAACCAACAGAGGGTTCAGAGCTGCGATGAGCCAACAGCAACACAGACGCTGACTCAGTCTGCTAACTCCTACTGTCCTGAAGGACCACGAGTCTCACAGATCAGATTATAGACAGAGGATGGCTGTGGGAGTGAGAAAGGTGAGGAGTGAGAAAGGTGAGGAGTGAGAAAGGTGAAGAGTGAGAAAGGTGAAGAGTGAGAAAGGTGAAGAGTGAGAAAGGTGAAGAGTGAGAAAGGTGAGGAGTGAGAAAGGTGAGGAGTGAGAAAGGTGAGGAGTTGGTGGCTCGGTGGCTTAGAGGAGAGAAGCATCTTTAAAGGCAGCCAGCTAAGAGCTAAATATAGGCAGCTGCTGGCGGTGGAGGCTGGGCGCGGCAGTGAGGTCATGATGTGGGCGAGGGGCGGGGCGAGGGTGGAGGGCCAGACGGCGCTTTGGAGTCCGTCCCAGAGACATTATAGCTGGAGAGCTAAAAACAACCCGACTGTCTTTAAAACAGACAAAAGAGTCCTTTCTCTGTGAAATTTCCCTGTGAAACCAATGGAGGATGCATGTGAATGTGTGAGTGTGTGTGTCTCATCTAACCTGCATCTGCTAATAAAATCTTTTATGCTGATCATTTACCCGATAAAACTTAAAAAATGTGTGAAAAATACATAATAAACCTTTTGTCAAACAATCCAAACATCACACATAAGATCAAAGTAACCCATTTAGCACCTAAAAGAAATATATCTGAAACCAAAGGAAGCAAACCTTACATTTGGAGGTCTCAAACCTGAGAATATTTTGGATTTGAGCTCATCTAAAAACTATTTTTCTTCAGCTTTGGTTAAAGAAACATTTTCTTTCGTGTTTAATGACTTTGAATCCTGAAGCTTTAAAGGTTTAAAAGCAAAATGAAACCTGAATCATCCACACATTTGGACTTTTTTATCCCGTTAAAACCACACATTCACACCCTTTCCACGCAGGGCAGGAAATGAGGTCCTCGCTGTAACTCAGACCGAAGGACGTGGGTTTGTTTGGGTTTTTCTCTGGTCTACAGGCTGAGATATGCTCGGGTTCTTTAAAGAGAGCCTGAGAAATGAATGGGTTTAAGAACAACTGCTTCAGTATTCAGTCAGATAGTATAGGGTTAAAAGCAGCTTTCTGCCTAAAGCTTCCTAATAAAGACTAAGTTTAATTCTACGCCTTAGAAGCCATTAAAAACATGGTGAGTGGGGGGGTGTTTCTGCTGAATGGCACAGCTTTGTGTGGACTTGTTGGTGAAATGTTCACCAGAGATCCAGCCGGTCCTTCCTAACTCAGCTGTAAATGCTGGGCTGACACGGTGCTGAGGTGAGGCTCACCATAGCGATGAAGCGCCCGATGAAGCGGAAGTAGGTGAGGTGGTCGGGGTTGATGGAGGACGCCGGGTTGATCTGGAGACAGTAGTTGTTTTTGCCGGCGTACTCGAACAAGCAGTACATGGGGTTCAGGACTTCGTGGGACAGCAGGAAGAACCACTCCCTGCGGAGCGAGAGGACAGAGGGCATTACTGTCGGGGAGGAAGCTGCAGCACGGCGAGAAACTCGCTTACAGGAGCAAACAGTCAGTTTTAACCACAAAGTTCAGTTTCAGCACTGTGAGCACAGAAAACATCCTTCAACAAACAGGAAATAAACAGTTAATAACAGTCTGTGTCACAAATCTCACAGAAAACAGCTTTAAAATGAGCAGCTGGCATGGAGGGATTCATTTAAAGCATCAGAACTGTAAAAATCAGCTCCTTAGTGACGTCCTCTGAGCTTTTATAAAGCTCCGGACACAAAGAAAGCAACAGCAAGTCTGGTTTTATTCCAGGAGCAGTTAAACCCGGGGGGCAGGCAGCCCCCGTCATAACTAATGTTCAGCTGGTTTTATTTGACTCATAATTAGGATTTCTGCTGTTTTTTTCTCTAAATAAGTGCTTTAGTGGTGCTGGAGAGGGATGAGCTCCTCTGAGCAGGTGAGTTTCAGCTCTCCTTACAGCTGGATTTCTGGACAGTTGTCCTGTAAACACGAGCCGCTGATGTGTGCCTTGCTTCCTGAATCCCTGCCTTGGAGGGACGGACCTGTTATTTTATAAAGGTGGAGCAGAGCTTTCAGGCCGGATCGCACACATGAAGTAACCCATGAACCACAGCAGGACAGAACATGTGAGACGGAGGATAAATACAGCAGCGTTGGATTAAAGCAGCACTGTGGAAAGAGGCATGTTAGACAGGATGGGGCCCTCCACCAGCTGCAGCACCCAGCGCCCCGCAGGCCCCGGCCAGGCTTTGGGGGTGGGTGGGGGGGTATGAACTGACGGACGGATTGACGGACGCAGACACCTCCCAACATCCCGTCCGTGGTTCTACCCTGTGGTAGAACAGCATGATGTCACCTACCATAGGGTAAAACCACTGACGTGACACCGGAGACAGAGACAATGCAAAACCAAACAGAACGAATGAAAACAAACATGAGAACATTTACAGAGACCCGAAGGACAGCAGGATGGATACATGTGATGGGAAGGAGGAGGACAGAGAGGAGGCCTTGCATGGGTTCAACGTCTAACCAGTAAAAGCACATTTTCCCTCAAATATGACAGACTTCTGCAGCCCTGTGAGGCTGCTGAAGCTTTACATTAAAACCTGCAGAGAGGCGCTTCAACAGAAACAAAAATACGGCTTTTGTAATAACTGAAAGGACTGAAATGATGGATCTGAACGTTTTCCAGGTGAGTTTCAGGTTTTCTGACTTCACAACCTGTGTTTACAGCTGCAGAGTCAGAGAAACTGAGGGAATGATCCTCACTTTGTAATAATCTGACCATGAAAGGCACAGTTCAGTTTCACCTGGTAGCTTCACCTGAAACAGACACACTGCCCCCGTCAGGTCACACAGGGAACTACAGCTCAACTGTCTTAAAACACAATGTATTACAGTCTATTCTTTCTATTCATCATTAAAGAGCATATCTAATTCATATCAGTACTAAAGGAGAGATTTATGATCATTTCTGGGTTACTAATGACCCGACGTGTTGATTAGAGAGTTAAAAGAGGTTCCCAATGGCACCAGGGCCTGAGCTGGAGAAGATTTTGAGGCCGAATACTGAGGCAGTCTATCTTTCATTATAGGAGTGTGCTACATATTCTTATTTTTAAAGGCTTGTCTTAAAGCAACACTGGATAAGTTTGTGAACCTTAAAACTCATTTAGAGCTGATATTTGTAATAAAACATTCGCCTGAAACCACCCTGGAGCACTCGGGCCTTCGGTTTCTGTCCCCGCACCACACAGTTTGGCTCGAAGGTCACCTGATACTTTTGGGGGTCTTTGTGGCCTCTTTACCAAATGAATGTGTCCGGCTGCTCAGAGATTTAACTCCTATGACAGAGTACACTTTATTTTAGTTTTACTTCAGCTGAATCCGTATATCCTCATCAATCAGTAATCTGAGCCTCAGTGGGAAACCCTCTTTATCTGCTCACTAATCAAACTTTAAAGGTTCAGGGGTTAAAGGTCAGATCCAGAGCAGAGGCTGAAACACATGTCACCAACATTAACACCAAAGGTATCCACAGGTCAGATTAACCCAAAGATGCAGAATGTGAGGGGAGGCGTGCTGCAGCTGCTCTCACCTGGCGATGCCGCCGTAGTCCAGCCCCTCCTCCCCTCTCATGATGATGTAGAGACGGCGCCGCAGATCGTACGGCTTCACATTCATGATCTGAACACAAAAACGAGTGAATATCATTGGAATTAGACGGAAAAACCAGCGTGAGCGACTGAATATTTCATCTGTTTGCTGAGAGCTAATTTAATCCTGCACACATTCATCTGAATGAGTCTGATTATTCACTTCTTTATTTATGTCTTTACTTACTTTTTACTGCTTTGACAGTAACCTACTCTCTAATCTCATTTGGTTTTATTTAACTTTGCATCTTCATCATCTTTATTAGAAACTTTCTTCATATGAAAGGGAACAAATGGTTGGTTTGAATGTTTCTGGTAGAGTGAAATCAGTGTAATTGGACCATTAAAATATGCATGTACTGCACCTTTAATTACCTTAAAATTCATTGTTCTATTCAGTAAAAGAAATGCTGGTTTTATTTTACAGATTTAGTCTGTCTGACCTGCTGAAACGAGTCTTCAAACAGCGTCTGCCTCGACACGGAGATCTTCACGTGGCTGGGCAAGGCGTTGGACTGCAGAGAAACAGTTAGAACAGTTCAGTTTTAATTCCTTACTGCAGCTTAATCTGGTTCAGTTCTTATAAATAAGAACTATAAGAACTATAAACTGCGCAGACTGGATCAGGTACTGACTCAGCTAAAGAAAGCCTGATATTCAAAATCTGCACAAATGTCTAAAGTACGAATTATCTGCTTCAAATCACCTAAAAATCCAACATATTTAGTCACTTATTATATCCAACAACTGGCTGAGATTGTTCAGAAATATCATTCTGCAGCGAATTACAGCTGATTTTTTATTTTTTTTTGCTGAAAAATGACATTTAAAACAATATTACAGCATCTTGTAAAGGCCTTTCACATGAATGATAAAACTGAGAAATAAAGGGTTTTACTGGAAAGCTTGAAGGTTTCCAGAAGGTTTGTTTAAACGAAGCTTTAAGGAATAAACATTTATGTCTTCTGTGAATAATCCCAAATATTTGTGAAGTAAAAGTTCTTACGCAGTGTGAAAACGGTGCGTTAACTTTCTGTGGTGATATCGGGCTGCAGAAATAACGCCAGAGGAGCCGCGAGAAGTCAGGAGATGTGAGTAATTAAAGCAAAACCAGTCTGTGACTCCTGCTGCCTTTGCAACAGCAACTCAAACAGAATCAAGTAGAAAGCTGAGGCTGTTTTCTCCGGTACGACCACAATAAATGCCTTAAAAATGTCACCGAATCACTGGGTGACGGCAACGATTCAGACTTTAGGACGACCAGCAGCTCAAACTGAGCCTGCTGCTGCGGTTCAAAACCAGTTTAAAAGCTGAAAAGCAGCTCCTGCAGCGTTTCTCCAGCGTTCACTCAGCTGATTAACAGCTCTGCTCTCTCCTCTTTTCACGGGTTAACGGAGCATCTTCGGCCTTAAAATAAAGAGCTTTTTTTAAATAATGCTGCAGAAATAAAAGTGAAAAGCTGTTTTTTTGACCAGCTGTGAGGGAAGCTTTATGACCTGAGATGGAGGCAGTTTAACACTTACATGACACAGGAAACGGAACTGGTGGTATTTCCACCTGAAGCTGCGATCATAGGCGCCGGGAGACCCGCCCTGTCGAGACCTGCAGACACACACACACACACACACACACACACACACAGAGACACACACACACACAGACACACACAGACACACACACACACACACACACACACACACACAGAGACACAGAGAACACAAACACTCGGTCAGTTTTATAAAATCCAATAAAAATCTGTGCTAATCAACAGAACCCCGATAACCTCCTTGAAGAAGCTCTGATGTTGCAGCGCTACAGATGTTAAACTCTCTGCCTGAAATAACTAATCAGTGGCTCCATGTCTGAGCCTGGGCCTGCAGCTGTGTTAGTATAAGCTCCACCAACCCTTCGCAGACTGGAGATGTGCTTTGTCAGCAGCAGAGAGGCGGAGATGCAGAGTCAAAGAAAGATGATGGGAGAGAGAAATGAGGGAAGAAAAGAAGAAGGAGGCCTCTAATGTGTCGGGTTTATGCTCGCTGAGCTGCCAGGCACATCTCGGTTTGGGTTAGGAAACAGAGACCGCAGCAGCTGAAGCAGCAGCAGCAGCAGCAGCTGAAGCAGCTGAAGCAGCAGCTGAAGCAGCAGCAGCAGCAGCAGCAGCAGCAGCAGCAGCAGCAGCAGCAGCAGCAGCAGCTGAAGCAGCTGAAGCAGCAGCTGAAGCAGCAGCAGCAGCAGCAGCAGCAACAGCAGCAGCAGCAGCTGAAGCAGCAGCAGCTGAAGCAGCAGCTGAAGCAGCAGCAGCAGCAGCTGAAGCAGCAGCAGCAGCAGCTGAAGCAGCAGCAGCAGCAGCTGAAGCAGCAGCAGCAGCAGCAGCAGCAGCAGCAGCTGAAGCAGCAGCAGCAGCAGCTGAAGCAGCTGAAGCAGCAGCTGAAGCAGCTGAAGCAGCAGCAGCTGAAGCAGCAGCAGCAGCTGAAGCAGCAGCAGCTGAAGCAGCAGCAGCTGAAGCAGCAGCAGCTGAAGCAGCAGCAGCAGCAGCAGCTGAAGCAGCAGCTGAAGCAGCAGCAGCAGCTGAAGCAGCAGCAGCTGAAGCAGCAGCAGCAGCTGAAGCAGCAGCTGAAGCAGCTGAAGCAGCAGCTGAAGCAGCAGCAGCAGCAGCAGCAGCAGCAGCAGCAGCAGCTGAAGCAGCAGCAGCTGAAGCAGCAGCTGAAGCAGCAGCAGCAGCAGCTGAAGCAGCAGCAGCAGCAGCTGAAGCAGCTGAAGCAGCAGCAGCTGAAGCAGCAGCAGCAGCTGAAGCAGCAGCAGCTGAAGCAGCAGCAGCAGCTGAAGCAGCAGCAGCTGAAGCAGCTGAAGCAGCAGCAGCTGAAGCAGCTGAAGCAGCAGCAGCTGAAGCAGCAGCAGCAGCAGCAGCAGCAGCAGCTGAAGCAGCAGCTGAAGCAGCAGCTGAAGCAGCAGCAGCAGCAGCTGAAGCAGCAGCAGCAGCAGCTGAAGCAGCTGAAGCAGCAGCAGCTGAAGCAGCAGCAGCAGCTGAAGCAGCAGCAGCTGAAGCAGCAGCAGCAGCTGAAGCAGCAGCAGCTGAAGCAGCAGCAGCTGAAGCAGCAGCAGCAGCAGCAGCAGCAGCAGCAGCAGCAGCAGCAGCTGAAGCAGCAGCTGAAGCAGCAGCAGCTGAAGCAGCAGCAGCTGAAGCAGCAGCTGAAGCAGCAGCAGCTGAAGCAGCAGCTGAAGCAGCAGCAGCTGAAGCAGCAGCAGCTGAAGCAGCAGCAGCTGAAGCAGCAGCTGAAGCAGCAGCAGCAGCAGCAGCTGAAGCAGCAGCAGCTGAAGCAGCAGCAGCTGCGGAAGCAGCTGAAGCAGCAGCAGCAGCAGCAGCAGCAGCAGCAGCAGCAGCAGCTTCTATGTCCTCTATGACCGTGTAACTATCAGCAGGAAAAGCAGCTCCAGATTCACCAACACACACACGCCGTTACAGCAGCAGGACCGGGAGCACACACAGTTGCATGCTGGGAGTAAACACAGAGGCACAAACAGCCACACACATGCCAGCGCAGCCTGCTGTTGTCGCACATCTCCCCAGTTCTGCGGTGAGATGTGAGACTGCTTCAAGGCAAAGCAAACATCCCCCGGCTGAGGAGAGCAGTGTGAACATGTGGCTGTGATGAGTTTATTCAAATATCTCAGATCCCTACGGTGACTCAGACAAGTAGAAGCAGGAAAGTCAATGAAAAGCAACGGATAAAACTCAATAAAGATGCAGATAAAGCTTGGATTTTCCAGGGCATCGTGTGAATCATTATTGGCAAAGCAGTTCTATCAGAATAAGGCAGAATCATTGTGTGATAAAAAGACTTTGATTTAAATCACAATGAGAGTTTTGGCCTGGCAGGCTGGGAGGAAGGGCTGAGAGACGATAGTTACCCTGACTCAAACCCGGGTCTGGGGTCTTTAAAGGTGGTGGTGCGCGAGTTGTGGTCCACAAAATATCGTACTCCCTCTGCGGTGTACTTCATCTCCCAGCCAGGGGGCAGGGGGTGCTCCTTGATCATCCTGCAACAGGGAGAGGGCAGTGAGCACAGTCCCAGGCGGAGGGCCCCGTCCCGGGATGAGACTGACAAACCTCCCCTGCCAACCTGTGGAGCTACAGCCCTGACAGCTAAGACAAAAACATGGCTGAGCTGAGCTGCTGAGCTTTGATTATTCACACTGCTGTCGACTCCCGGAGCTCTAAAGAACAAAATACAGACGACTTTACCGGTGAGAGGCCAAGAAAACCTCCTCACAGTTTGTGCCTCTCCTGCATTTTCATTATTTGAGTCAAAGCTGCTTCACAGATTTAAATTAGTTTAAAAAAGGCGACTCTGAAAGGTCTGAATGGAGAGTTTTAACTCCATAAAGATGGAGATCTGTCTACATTACGGCTTCAATGCATACGGTTAGAAGAGTTTTTGAATAAACTCGTGTGTCAAAAGGCGACAAAAACTAAAAGACTGATGATTCAAAAGCTGAAATGTGAGGAGAAAATCAGGAGAAAATCATTTAAAAAGCTCTGAAAGTCTTCTAATCCCAAAGAAAGAGAGGAGGACATCAGCATTCAGAGCAAACTGAAGCGAAAACGCCGTTTCAGATCGGATTCTGGTCTAAAAAGTGATTTTTTGAGCGATAATGTTCCTAAACTATCTGAGCTTCTTTGAATCTTAGCTGCCCTGCTGGGTGAATGTGTCAGATCTTCCCGGTCAGTTTGCATCCGTTTACACGGTGATGAGGACGCCTCCCTCAGCTGTCATACTGTGCAGGATGACCACAGCAGTATGAGCAGACACCCAAAGCCACGCACCACCGAACAAGCAGGCGGACACATGCTCGCACACACACTGAGTCTCACCCCTGGGTCCGAGGGTCGTCCCACTGGGTCGTCCGGGTGTTGTGGTTGACGAAGTACACTCTGCCATTGTCCTGACGCTTCTCTGCAGACACAAACAGGACAGAGAGAGCGCTGAAACAGGCAGAAACGACAGGTTTATGGCGTTCAAAGGGTTCAGAGTCTGTCTTTCTGTGTGGATGGAGCAAAGAATCTCGCCACTAGCAGAGAAAACCAGCGCGTCTGTGTGATATTTCACCGTGGCCTGATCTGAATGCCTCTGAGTGTGAGTTTCAGAGTAACTTCAGTGTAAAAACGAGCACGGGCTCAGATGCTTTCCCCCGGCTTAAAGCAGAATAACTTCTTACAGGAGTGTGCTGTGTGTCTCTGAGCCGCTGGGGCCCCATCCTCCTCCCTCTGACATCTTTTTCTCATTAGCAGCCGTGTGTGGAGGGCCCACAAACAGTAGTGCTCACATTGCAGCTTTCTCCCTGCTCACTCCACCCCACTTTGCTAGTATGAGCCCCCTCTTTCCTCCTCTTTCCTCCATCTTTTCTCCCATCTTTCTCTTCTTGAATCTGAGCCTTGAAATGAGGAAAAAAAACGACCACAGATGAATCTGAGCCAACGATATAATTGAGGTTTTCGTCTTGAGGTACCGCAGCATGTTGAAAAGGCATCATGGGCCGGGAGAAAAAGGCTTTTTGGAGCGTCTGTGAAAAGGCTGCCAGCAGCTTTCCTTATGAATGGATGTGTGTGACACGAGGATTCGGTTACATTACTCATTCTGAAGAGTCCCATCAATAAGGCAGCCTCTGTAATTTAGAGTAAAGCCAGTCCATACCATGATAAATGAGCTGCACACTGAGTAGAAAACAAAAGAGATTTTATCCAGATTTTCTACAACAGAGAGACGTAAATCCGTCAATTAGCAGCTGATCTGCTGACAGCGGACTGGAAGAAGCAGCCTCGGGGACATAATGACCACAGAAGAAGAAGTCTCTGCTGTTTCATTAAGCTATAAAGTCAGAAAATGTTCCCTCAGAGCTCTAACAGCTGCCTGCAGAGATGAAAAGCACATTAATAACCGATCTCCTGACTCCTTGTAAGACTCGTCTCCACCAACACGGCTTTTCACTGAAAGCAGCTCAGACTCCAGATTATTTACCAGCTGTAGCAGGTAGAAGTGCTTTCAGAGACTCAAACATCCAAACTGAAGACAAAAGGAAGCCTGAGAGGAGTGTGTTTGCTGAACTTACCCCAGCCAGGAGGCAGCGGGCCCAGAGGGTCATTTTCCACCGGAGCACCGGACGGCTGAGGGAGAAACAGAAAGAGACAAAACAAATCCCGTTAGGACACCTTTCTGTCTCCTCCTGGCTTCATCTCAGAGCTGGTGCTCCCAGCGCAGCGCGACGGGATCATTCTCTCTGGGGCCTTCAGTGGTTTAGAGGAAGACTAAACAGCTCCCCCAAAGAGATGAAAGCGTGTGACCTGGAGATATGTGTGTTCAGAGCTGGGGGGGGGGTCCTCTCTGCTGCAGCAGCGAGGGGCGACTGAAGGAGCTGGCCGCCGGCCGCTCGTATGCCTTCCAGAGCCCCACGCTCGGTAGGAGGATAAAACAACAAGGCTGTTCCAATGAGCTCACTGGCTGGCTGCTGGCCCCGCCCCCAGCTTCCCGCTCAGCGCCCCGGCACCACTCCCGACCCCACCCTCCGGTCCTCCTCCCGCTCTCTTCTAGCGCTGCTGTGAAAGTAGGCAGGGAAGTGTGATGTCTGAGGGAACTGAGGGAACATTCATGCCTGTTCCAGACTGGACACCCCACCTCCTCCACAACCCCACCCACCCAAACCCTGACAAAAGGCACCTTTATTCACCCTGGGCCTGGAAACCACTGCGGGCTTTGCTCAGCGCACGTAAAGAAAGGTGTGTGTGTGCCACGCTGTGGAAAGTTTGTCCGCAGCAAACAGCCGGTCAATGGCACTCCTTCTTATGTGGAACACACATGAATACATTAGCTGGAGTGGAAAAGTAGCTGAAAAGATGCTTGTTGGGAAGTAGTGAGCGCTGCTGGGTTTTCATGCAAGTTTATCAGAACCGATGATTTAGGTGTGTCCCAAAGACCTTTAGCATCATTACATCCACCAAGAAAGGCTTCAATCACCTGAAAAGAAGCCAAGAAAGGCTTCAATCACCTGAAAAGAAGCCAAGAAAGGCTTCAATCACCTGAAAAGGTGCCAAGAAATGCTTCAATCACCTGAAAAGGTGCCAAGAAAGGCTTCAATATTCTGAAAATGTGCAAAGAAAGGCTTCAATCACCTGAAAAGGTGCCAAGAAAGGCTTCAATCACCTGAAAAGGTGCCAAGAAAGGCTTCAATATTCTGAAAATGTGCAAAGAAAGGCTTCAATCACCTGAAAAGGTGCAAAGAAATGCTTCAATCACCTGAAAAGGTGCCAAGAAAGGCTTCAATATTCTGAAAAGGAGCCAAGAAAGGCTTCATTTGCACAAAATAATTAATCATCCAAACAGGAAAGTGGGAGAAGTTGTTTTGGAGGACTTAGTTTCTGTGAAACGGCCGGTTCTGGCAGCACAGGAAGAGGCTGCTTTGGATGAAACAAACAGAAAAACACCTTTTTCCAAGTGAAAGCTGGAGGTTTTTCTCTCAGGATCATTTCTGAGGTCAGAGAGTGGAGTTATCCACTGAATGTCAACGTCACTTTGAACAGCATTGCTCCCATCTGAAGGAGCTCTGTCATGGAAACTCTGAGGGAGTGGAGCCGGAAAGGCCTGCTGCAGGAGGAGTGGGCACAGAACAGGGTTAAAGGGTGTAGCTCCCAGCCAATCTGTGCCCCGCCGCCCCACCCCTGTGGCTTTCTGTGACTAAAAAAGGTAAAAGGAGAATATAATGATATAAAGACATGATGACTTCATCCTGGCTCTGACCATTCAGCTCCTCGGCAGCTTCCAGACAGAGAGAGGCTGGAGGGGAAGAAAGGGAGGCTGAGAAAACAAGGGAAGCAGCGTGTTGCACAGACGTGTGAAATAAAGGTTGGAAGTTACAGATTCTGGAAGGAGTCCGACACAAAGGCTCCAAGGCCAGGCAACACAGGTGGAAAGGCCCGTCTCAACATGTTGCTCAGTCAGAAAACTGAAAGCTCTGGTTTAGCTTTATCCTCGGTCTCATATCTGCAGAGAGCAGCTCACAGCCTCGGCTTTAACTCACAGCCTCAGCTTTAACTCACAGCTCAGCTTTAACTCACAGCTCAGCTTTAACTCACAGCTTCAGCTTTAACTCACAGCTTCAGCTTTAACTCACAGCTTCAGCTTTAACTCACAGCTTCAGCTTTAACTCACAGCTTCAGCTTTAACTCACAGCTCACAGCTCAGCTTTAACTCACAGCCTCGGCTTTAACTCACAGCTCAGCTTTAACTCACAGCTCAGCTTTAACTCACAGCCTCAGCTTTAACTCACAGCTCAGCTTTAACTCACAGCTCAGCTTTAACTCACAGCTTCAGCTTTAACTCACAGCTTCAGCTTTAACTCACAGCTTCAGCTTTAACTCACAGCTTCAGCTTTAACTCACAGCTTCAGCTTTAACTCACAGCTTCAGCTTTAACTCACAGCTCACAGCTCAGCTTTAACTCACAGCCTCGGCTTTAACTCACAGCTCAGCTTTAACTCACAGCTCAGCTTTAACTCACAGCTCAGCTTTAACTCACAGCTTCAGCTTTAACTCACAGCTTCAGCTTTAACTCACAGCTCAGCTTTAACTCACAGCTTCAGCTTTAACTCACAGCTCAGCTTTAACTCACAGCCTCAGCTTTAACTCACAGCTCAGCTTTAACTCACGCCTCAGCTTTAACTCACAGCCTCAGCTTTAACTCACAGCCTCAGCTTTAACTCACAGCCTCAGCTTTAACTCACAGCCTCAGCTTTAACTCACAGCCTCAGCTTTAACTCACAGCCTCAGCTTTAACTCACAGCCTCAGCTTTAACTCACAGCCTCAGCTTTAACTCACAGCTCAGCTTTAACTCACAGCTCAGCTTTAACTCACAGCCTCGGCTTTAACTCACAGCCTCGGCTTTAACTCACAGCCTCGGCTTTAACTCACAGCCTCGGCTTTAACTCACAGCCTCGGCTTTAACTCACAGCCTCGGCTTTAACTCACAGCCTCGGCTTTAACTCACAGCCTCGGCTTTAACTCACAGCCTCGGCTTTAACTCACAGCCTCGGCTTTAACTCACAGCCTCGGCTTTAACTCACAGCCTCGGCTTTAACTCACAGCCTCGGCTTTAACTCACAGCCTCGGCTTTAACTCACAGCCTCGGCTTTAACTCACAGCCTCGGCTTTAACTCACAGCCTCGGCTTTAACTCACAGCCTCGGCTTTAACTCACAGCCTCGGCTTTAACTCACAGCCTCGGCTTTAACTCACAGCCTCGGCTTTAACTCACAGCCTCGGCTTTAACTCACAGCTCAGCTTTAACTCACAGCTCAGCTTTAACTCACAGCTTCAGCTTTAACTCACAGCCTCAGCTTTAACTCACAGCTCAGCTTTAACTCACAGCCTCAGCTTTAACTCACAGCTCAGCTTTAACTCACAGCCTCAGCTTTAACTCACAGCTCACCTTTAACTCACAGCTCACCTTTAACTCACAGCTCAGCTTTAACTCACAGCCTCAGCTTTAACTCACAGCCTCAGCTTTAACTCACAGCCTCAGCTTTAACTCACAGCTCAGCTTTAACTCACAGCCTCAGCTTTAACTCACAGCTCACCTTTAACTCACAGCTCAGCTTTAACTCACAGCTCAGCTTTAACTCACAGCCTCAGCTTTAACTCACAGCCTCAGCTTTAACTCACAGCCTCAGCTTTAACTCACAGCCTCAGCTTTAACTCACAGCTCAGCTTTAACTCACAGCCTCAGCTTTAACTCACAGCCTCAGCTTTAACTCACAGCTCAGCTTTAACTCACAGCTCAGCTTTAACTCACAGCTTCAGCTTTAACTCACAGCCTCAGCTTTAACTCACAGCTCAGCTTTAACTCACAGCCACAGCTTTAACTCACAGCCTCAGCTTTAACTCACAGCCACAGCTCAGCTTTAACTCACAGCCTCAGCTTTAACTCACAGCCTCAGCTTTAACTCACAGCCTCAGCTTTAACTCACAGCCTCAGCTTTAACTCACAGCTCACAGCTCAGCTTTAACTCACAGCTCACAGCTCAGCTTTAACTCACAGCTTCAGCTTTAACTCACAGCCTCAGCTTTAACTCACAGCTCACAGCTCAGCTTTAACTCACAGCCTCAGCTTTAACTCACAGCTTCAGCTTTAACTCACAGCTCACAGCTCAGCTTTAACTCACAGCCTCAGCTTTAACTCACAGCCTCAGCTTTAACTCACAGCTTCAGCTTTAACTCACAGCCTCAGCTTTAACTCACAGCTTCAGCTTTAACTCACAGCCTCAGCTTTAACTCACAGCCTCAGCTTTAGCTGACAGCCTCAGCTTTAACTCACAGCCTCAGCTTTAGCTGACAGCCTCAGCTTTAACTCACAGCTTCAGCTTTAACTCACAGCCTCAGCTTTAACTCACAGCTCAGCTTTAACTCACAGCCTCAGCTTTAACTCACAGCCTCAGCTTTAACTCACAGCCTCAGCTTTAACTCACAGCCTCAGCTTTAACTCACAGCTTCAGCTTTAACTCACAGCCACGGCTTTAACTCACAGCCACGGCTTTAACTCACAGCCTCGGCTTTAACTCACAGCCTCGGCTTTAACTCACAGCCTCGGCTTTAACTCACAGCCTCGGCTTTAACTCACAGCCTCGGCTTTAACTCACAGCCTCGGCTTTAACTCACAGCCTCGGCTTTAACTCACAGCCTCGGCTTTAACTCACAGCCTCGGCTTTAACTCACAGCCTCGGCTTTAACTCACAGCCTCGGCTTTAACTCACAGCCTCGGCTTTAACTCACAGCTTCGGCTTTAACTCACAGCTTCAGCTTTAACTCACAGCTCAGCTTTAACTCACAGCCTCAGCTTTAACTCACAGCCTCAGCTTTAACTCACAGCCTCAGCTTTAACTCACAGCCTCAGCTTTAACTCACAGCCTCAGCTTTAACTCACAGCTCAGCTTTAACTCACAGCCTCAGCTTTAACTCACAGCCTCAGCTTTAACTCACAGCTCAGCTTTAACTCACAGCTCGGCATTAACTCACAGCTCAGCTTTAACTCACAGCTTCAGCTTTAACTCACAGCTTCAGCTTTAACTCACAGCTTCAGCTTTAACTCACAGCTCAGCTTTAACTCACAGCCTCAGCTTTAACTCACAGCCTCAGCTTTAACTCACAGCTCAGCTTTAACTCACAGCCTCAGCTTTAACTCACAGCCTCAGCTTTAACTCACAGCTCACCTTTAACTCACAGCCTCAGCTTTAACTCACAGCCTCAGCTTTAACTCACAGCCTCAGCTTTAACTCACAGCTCAGCTTTAACTCACAGCTTCAGCTTTAACTCACAGCCTCAGCTTTAACTCACAGCCACAGCTTTAACTCACAGCCTCAGCTTTAACTCACAGCCTCAGCTTTAACTCACAGCCTCAGCTTTAACTCACAGCTCAGCTTTAACTCACAGCTTCAGCTTTAACTCACAGCCTCAGCTTTAACTCACAGCTCAGCTTTAACTCACAGCCACAGCTTTAACTCACAGCCTCAGCTTTAACTCACAGCCTCAGCTTTAACTCACATAAACTGGAAAACTTCGCATTCAAATAATTTCAAATTAAAGGTAATTATCACGGACAAAAGTGCTTCAAACTGCAGGAAACTCAGAGCTGTTAGTGAAGCTGTACAGCAAACTGTTATTTTCATTACTAGCTACCATAAAAATCTGTTGTTTTATCTGTAATACTAAAGTACTTTTAGTAGTGACTTATTTAAATTAACTTAATGAGTTTAAACTTAATATTCACAAAATGTTTCTTTTATCTTGAGATTGTAAGAGTCACTAAATAAATAAAGCTGTAATTATCAGACTGGAGTTTCCAAAAGAGTTGAAAAAGGTTAATGATCTAAAACAGTGAACTTATTCAGAGCCAACAAATAAACAAACGAGCTAAATGCCTCCATCTGAAATGATCTATTTGTGTGTAAAAAGCAGTGAAAACGAGCGTCTTCTGTTCATGGTAGAAATGGAAATATGAATTAAAGGAGGAGAAGAAGAAGCTGAGGGCAGAAACTGATTACTCTGAGTACTCTGATTACTCTTACTCTGATTACTCTTATTCTAATTACTCTGATCACTCTTACTCTGATTACTCTGATCACTCTTACTCTGATCACTCTTACTCTGATTACTCTGATCACTCTTACTCTGATTACTCTGATCACTCTTACTCTGATTACTCCGATCACTCTTACTCTGATTACTCTGATCACTCTTACTCTGATTACTCTGATCACTCTTACTCTGATCACTCTGATCACTGATTACTCTGATTACTCTGAGTACTCTGAGTACTGATTACTCTGATTACTGATCACTCTGATCACTCTCACAGGCAATCGTTCAGGCCAGGACGTGTTAAAAGAGAGAAGATGTTCAAATGTGTCCAACCAGCACATAAACTGCTCTTTAAAGGGTGCAAAAGACTCGTATTTAAGGTGGAAACTCTGCACATTTTCTGCTGGGTGATGTTTCTGATTCCCTTAAGCAAACCGATAAAAGGCACGGAAGCCAAACTTTATCCCACTTCAGTTAGGGTCGGTAATGTTTGCTTTAGAAACGGTTAATGCCTTAATTTCACTGATAAAACAACCAAAATAAGGAGAAACCATTGCATAACAGCAACATTCCTGTCTAAATGTCATATCACAGGCCTAAAGTAGCAGTTTATTTCTGGTTGGCTTTGCCCTTCACATGAGCATATTTCTGTCAAACCAACAGATGCCTGATAAGAGACATATGCATTAAGTCACACTCTGACTTCCAAAGACACGGTGCATGTGGATAAATGTTGGATCTGAGAACGCATCATATGATGCATTCTTTACAAGCAGATACGTCATGAAAGGTTTTATAAGAGAGAAATAAGGATATGCTGCAAGGAAGGTGTGGCTTCAACCAAACTGATGAGAAACACAACAAATCAGCAACCTGAGAAATGTCCCCACTTCCCAGATCTACAGTGCACGTGCCTGTGTGTTGGAGGATGTGTGCACGAGCCCGTCACAGCCTCACTTAAGAGCTCCGTTTAAGAGGACGACCGGCCTCTTGACCCTCTTCGGTTGTCATGTGCTGCACAGAAGAAATGTGGCACCTGACCTCAAAATTACAGCCCTGTGAACACATGAGCTCAAAGAACAGGGGGGAGTCATGCTGTAAAGTGCAGTGCCGGGTGGTGGCCTTCTGCTCCAAAGCATCGGCCCAAACGTAAGCTCAGAGCAGCAGAACATGTGGTTCACAGGGGAGCCAGGAGGCCTTCTGCTCCAAAGCATCGGCCCAAACGTAAGCTCAGGAGCAGCAGAACATGTGGTTCACAGAGGAGCCAGGAGGCCTTCTGCTCCAAAGCATCGGCCCAAACGTAAGCTCAGAGCAGCAGAACATGTGGTTCACAGGGGAGCCAGGAGGCCTTCTGCTCCAAAGCATCGGCCCAAACGTAAGCTCAGAGCAGCAGAACATGTGGTTCACAGGGGAGCCAGGAGGCCTTCTGCTCCAAAGCATCGGCCCAAACGTAAGCTCAGAGCAGCAGAACATGTGGTTCACAGAGGAGCCAGGAGACCTTCTGCTCCAAAGCATCGGCCCAAACGTAAGCTCAGGAGCAGCAGAACATGTGGTTCACAGAGGAGCCAGGAGGCCTTCTGCTGTGAGTTTCCTTGTTCACACACACTGGGCCATAAATAGTCGGCGCTATCAGCAGTTTGGGCATTCCAAGACGGAGCAGAGCGCTATCAACACCGAGGGCAGACCTGCTTCTTGGCTGTTCTCACACACAGGGCGAAGGAGGGGGGGGGGGGGTTCAGCTCAAACCGAATGTTTCTGCTCCCAAAAAGCTGGATCAATACTGACACAGCTGAGCTAACTTATAGCCCTCAGACTGCCTTCCTCCTCTTCAGGTTCTCGTCCTCAGAACCTTTTCAGGGAGAATAAGTCATTCGGTTAAAACCCCACATTTCCAGATACTTTTATTAAAAAAGGGTTAAAGTTTACATGAAAAGAGCCACAGGGAAAAGGGCGGGAACGCCAAAGTGTCATTTCTACACAGGAAATGGGCGGCACACGCCCCCCCAGAAGAGTCCAACTGTATCCATGAATCCACTGGACTGACTCAGGGGAAAAGGACTTATTTGCTCTGAACCAACAATTTCAAACCAAAGGCAACACATTTTCACAGGTGTTTTAGTGCAGAAGAAGAGTTCAAGTTCACACCTCCAAGGCCGACTGCTTTAAACACTTTAAGGATTTTAAAAGGCTCGGAGAAGTTCCCCAGAGTGAGGAGCTACAGCTAATGAAAGGTCGGGGGACATGACCGAGGGGGGGGGCAGGGAAATATCACAGTTCAGTTTCCTCAAGCAACAACCACCTCAAACACTATGACCTTTATTTGAGGTCAGTTTGGCCTGAGGTGACATCACAGCCCCCCCATCTTTAACTCGCTCCATCCCAGAATGGGAAGTCTGAACTGCTGCTTCTAACGATGGTTACTGTATGTTAAACAATGAATAACTAATACTGCTCAACCGGAACTTTGTCCAGCAGAAAATAAAAGATTGAATTTTTACTTCATGTTTCTGGGAAAATGAACTCGAATACGAAAGCAGGAGTTTCTAAGTAAGGAATCCAAAGTCTCTGAGTTTCCTTTTTGATGTAGAGTGACTCAGTAGATATGTAGAGTGACTCAGTAGATATGTAGAGTGACTCAGTAGATATGTAGAGTGACTCATTAGATATGTAGAGTGACTCATTAGATATGTAGAGTGACTCATTAGATATGTAGAGTGACTCAGTAGATATGTAGAGTGACTCAGTAGATATGTAGAGTGACTCAGTAGATATGTAGAGTGACTCATTAGATATGTAGAGTGACTCATTAGATATGTAGAGTGACTCAGTAGATATGTAGAGTGACTCAGTAGATATGTAGAGTGACTCAGTAGATATGTAGAGTGACTCAGTAGATATGTAGAGTGACTCAGTAGATATGTAGAGTGACTCAGTAGATATGTAGAGTGACTCATTAGATATGTAGAGTGACTCATTAGATATGTAGAGTGACTCAGTAGATATGTAGAGTGACTCAGTAGATATGTAGAGTGACTCAGTAGATATGTAGAGTGACTCAGTAGATATGTAGAGTGACTCATTAGATATGTAGAGTGACTCATTAGATATGTAGAGTGACTCAGTAGATATGTAGAGTGACTCAGTAGATATGTAGAGTGACTCATTAGATATGTAGAGTGACTCATTAGATATGTAGAGTGACTCAGTAGATATGTAGAGTGACTCATTAGATATGTAGAGTGACTCAGTAGATATGTAGAGTGACTCAGTAGATATGCAGAGTGACTCAGTAGATATGTAGAGTGACTCAGTAGATATGTAGAGTGACTCAGTAGATATGTAGAGTGACTCAGTAGATATGCAGAGTGACTCAGTAGATATGTAGAGTGACTCATTAGATATGTAGAGTGACTCAGTAGATATGTAGAGTGACTCAGTAGATATGTAGAGTGACTCAGTAGATATGTAGAGTGACTCAGTAGATATGTAGAGTGACTCAGTAGATATGCAGAGTGACTCAGTAGATATGTAGAGTGACTCATTAGATATGTAGAGTGACTCAGTAGATATGTAGAGTGACTCATTAGATATGTAGAGTGACTCAGTAGATATGCAGAGTGACTCAGTAGATATGTAGAGTGACTCATTAGATATGTAGAGTGACTCAGTAGATATGCAGAGTGACTCAGTAGATATGTAGAGTGACTCAGTAGATATGTAGAGTGACTCAGTAGATATGTAGAGTGACTCAGTAGATATGTAGAGTGACTCATTAGATATGTAGAGTGACTCAGTAGATATGCAGAGTGACTCAGTAGATATGTAGAGTGACTCATTAGATATGTAGAGTGACTCAGTAGATATGCAGAGTGACTCAGTAGATATGTAGAGTGACTCAGTAGATATGTAGAGTGACTCAGTAGATATGTAGAGTGACTCAGTAGATATATAGAGTGACTCAGTAGATATGTAGAGTGACTCATTAGATATGTAGAGTGACTCATTAGATATGTAGAGTGACTCAGTAGATATGCAGAGTGACTCAGTAGATATGTAGAGTGACTCAGTAGATATGTAGAGTGACTCAGTAGATATGTAGAGTGACTCATTAGATATGTAGAGTGACTCAGTAGATATGTAGAGTGACTCAGTAGATATGTAGAGTGACTCAGTAGATATGTAGAGTGACTCAGTAGATATGTAGAGTGACTCATTAGATATGTAGAGTGACTCAGTAGATATGTAGAGTGACTCAGTAGATATGCACAGCACCAGGAGGTGGTTTTACAAAAGGAACACAGCAATGTGAAGCTCAGGCATTACAGGGATGCAGAATAAACTACTTTATATGAAGGTGCTGGGCTGAAATGATCCGTTTGATATTAAACTACTGGTTCATTTTAAGTTTAAACTACAGGAAATCATTAAAGATCAACCTTCTACTGTAATATTTAGTTTAAAATAACAGATTACATGTAATTCTGACTGAGGCCTTCGTGTTAACCTGCATTAGAGCTAATAAGAGTTGAGCTGAAGGGAGACTGAGCTATAATCAGCAGAATAAACAGAGTTACTGCGGCTGAGGAGCTTCTGTAAATACCAGAGGACAATAAGACACTGACCACCTCCACCACCTGTTCTTACTTTATGTGCAAATGTTACAGCGTTTTCCACAAAGGGGGGAATTCTCCCTGCTGCTCGTCTTATATGTTCAGCCGAGGAGGGTTAAAGGTCACCTCAGCTGTGTGAGAACAACAGTAAATGTCTTATTTTAGAGCTCCAGGAGGAGGAGACGGTGTAAAAGATGAGGATCTGGGTGTGAATGGAGCGACGGTACGTGGTTAAAGGCACTAAAAGATGGAGAGAGTGTCTGCAGGATGGATTAAACGCTGAAGAACTGATTCCAAAGATGAGGATCTGGGTGTGAATGGAGCGACGGTACGTGGTTAAAGGCACTAAAAGATGGAGAGAGTGTCTGCAGGTTGGATTAAACGCTGAAGAATTGATTCCAAAGATGAGGATCTGGGTGAGAATGGAGCGACGGTACGTGGTTAAAGGCACTAAAAGATGGAGGGAGTGTCTGCAGGTTGGATTAAACGCTGAAGAACTGATTCCAAAGATGAGGATCTGGGTGTGAATGGAGCGACGGTACGTGGTTAAAGGCTCTAAAAGATGGAGAGAGTGTCTGCAGGATGGATTAAACGCTGAAGAACTGATTCCAAAGATGAGGATCTGGGTGTGAATGGAGCGACGGTACGTGGTTAAAGGCTCTAAAAGATGGAGAGAGTGTCTGCAGGATGGATTAAACGCTGAAGAACTGATTCCAAAGATGAGGATCTGGGTGTGAATGGAGCGACGGTACGTGGTTAAAGGCACTAAAAGATGGAGGGAGTGTCTGCAGGTTGGATTAAACGCTGAAGAACTGATTCCAAAGATGAGGATCTGGGTGTGAATGGAGCGACGGTACGTGGTTAAAGGCACTAAAAGATGGAGAGAGTGTCTGCAGGTTGGATTAAACGCTGAAGAACTGATTCCAAAGATGAGGATCTGGGTGTGAATGGAGCGACGGTACGTGGTTAAAGGCTCTAAAAGATGGAGAGAGTGTCTGCAGGATGGATTAAACGCTGAAGAACTGATTCCAAAGATGAGGATCTGGGTGTGAATGGAGCGACGGTACGTGGTTAAAGGCTCTAAAAGATGGAGAGAGTGTCTGCAGGATGGATTAAACGCTGAAGAACTGATTCCAAAGATGAGGATCTGGCTGTGAATGGAGCGACGGTACGTGGTTAAAGGCTCTAAAAGATGGAGAGAGTGTCTGCAGGATGGATTAAACGCTGAAGAACTGATTCCAAAGATGAGGATCTGGGTGTGAATGGAGCGACGGTACGTGGTTAAAGGCACTAAAAGATGGAGAGAGTGTCTGCAGGATGGATTAAACGCTGAAGAACTGATTCCAAAGATGAGGATCTGGGTGTGAATGGAGCGACGGTACGTGGTTAAAGGCTCTAAAAGATGGAGAGAGTGTCTGCAGGTTGGATTAAACGCTGAAGAACTGATTCCAAAGATGAGGATCTGGGTGTGAATGGAGCGACGGTACGTGGTTAAAGGCTCTAAAAGATGGAGAGAGTGTCTGCAGGATGGATTAAACGCTGAAGAACTGATTCCAAAGATGAGGATCTGGGTGTGAATGGAGCGACGGTACGTGGTTAAAGGCACTAAAAGATGGAGAGAGTGTCTGCAGGATGGATTAAACGCTGAAGAACTGATTCCAAAGATGAGGATCTGGGTGTGAATGGAGCGACGGTACGTGGTTAAAGGCTCTAAAAGATGGAGAGAGTGTCTGCAGGTTGGATTAAACGCTGAAGAACTGATTCCAAAGATGAGGATCTGGGTGTGAATGGAGCGACGGTACGTGGTTAAAGGCACTAAAAGATGGAGAGAGTGTCTGCAGGTTGGATTAAACGCTGAAGAACTGATTCCAAAGATGAGGATCTGGGTGTGAATGGAGCGACGGTACGTGGTTAAAGGCTCTAAAAGATGGAGAGAGTGTCTGCAGGATGGATTAAACGCTGAAGAACTGATTCCAAAGATGAGGATCTGGGTGTGAATGGAGCGACGGTACGTGGTTAAAGGCACTAAAAGATGGAGAGAGTGTCTGCAGGATGGATTAAACGCTGAAGAACTGATTCCAAAGATGAGGATCTGGGTGAGAATGGAGCGACGGTACGTGGTTAAAGGCACTAAAAGATGGAGAGAGTGTCTGCAGGTTGGATTAAACGCTGAAGAACTGATTCCAAAGATGAGGATCTGGGTGTGAATGGAGCGACGGTACGTGGTTAAAGGCACTAAAAGATGGAGAGAGTGTCTGCAGGATGGATTAAACGCTGAAGAACTGATTCCAAAGATGAGGATCTGGGTGTGAATGGAGCGACGGTACGTGGTTAAAGGCACTAAAAGATGGAGAGAGTGTCTGCAGGTTGGATTAAACGCTGAAGAATTGATTCCAAAGATGAGGATCTGGGTGTGAATGGAGCGACGGTACGTGGTTAAAGGCTCTAAAAGATGGAGAGAGTGTCTGCAGGATGGATTAAACGCTGAAGAACTGATTCCAAAGATGAGCAACACGACTAAAGACAGCCGGATGTGCATAAAAACAGACTCAAAGAGGCAGAAACACACATTTCACCAGAACTAAAACACCTGCATACAGAGTGCAGGGTGCGGCGCTTTTACTGAAGCCTGTAAGGCTTTTAAGGCTGGTTTTACTAACAGTCTGTAGAGGAAGCTCTTCTGTATTAGTCTTTATGGTCTGTCTGACCTTGGCAGCTTCACAGAGAGGACAACGACCGTCAGAGACTGAAAGTGTGTGGAGCACAAGCCTCTTCCTTCAGCCTTCTGATGAACCACCACAGAGCTGAGCTTCACTTTCAGTGTAACTGATCCCAGCTGAGCACAGAAACTCTGAGCAGCAGAAACGTGTCACACAACAGGGCTCCAAGCAGGTCAATGCCAAACCTCTGAGAGCCTCTCAAGGCTGAAGCCACAGCAGATAAAGCCCAGCTGGAGGTTCAGGTACAGCATCAACACCGCGGTTCAGAGCGATTTGGGTGCATTACGGACATCTCTGAGATCCAAAACAAAATCATCTTTGCAGGCAATTCTGCTGCTTTCTAATGATTTGGTCAAAGTTTCCAAGCTGCCACTTTCTCAGCAGCCATGATGGAGGTAAAAATAACAACAGATGTAACATTTGCAACTGTTGGCCGGCTCTGATCTTTCTAAAGGTCTGACCTGCCACTTCTAATTTCCCCAGAACAACTATAATCAAACACACACTGAATAATTTTTGCAGTTTCAGTTCGAATCGAACATTTAAGTGTAAAGAAAACCACAGCGGCCATTAAAATTTTGTGCATTTCCTCCAAAAACCGCAGCGGACTAAAGGTCCTTTTCTCAGAAGTTTTTATTCAAATCCAGCAGAAACAGAAACGCAGCACATCTCCTTTTCCCTTTTCTACTCGTCTTAGAACATAAAAGTGCATCAGAGGACATATTCTGAAGCTAAAGGAAGCCAAACTTATAATAACGTGCTGTATTTGGACTGTTGGAAATGAAAACCAATGTGCTAAATGATGGGTAGAGGAAAGAAATAAGGTGCCTTTAGGTTAGAGTCCCCAGACCCAGTATAATCACTTAATCCATAATCAAGTGTCTGCCTGTGCTTGAATGGGGGGGGGGCATGTGCACGGTGTGCTTACTGAGTGGGACCCACTTTGAGCCATTCCTGGCGGCCTTTGGCTCAGTAAATCCCTGTATTGTCTAATTGTAAAGCACAAAGTACCTGGTAGAGGAAGCGCTGGCTGAACTGGTGCATGGCGCCCTGCAGCTGGCTGCGCTGGCTCTGCCACTGCTGGTAGTTACGCACCGACTCGGCCGTGGGCCTCTGCCAGGTGGTGGTTCTGGTGTTGTGGTCCACATAGTAGAACCGGCCCCGCTGGTCCACTCGCTTCTCCCAGCTGGAAAAGGACAGAGAGGGCTGAGTTTCAACAACATTTCCACAGAACAGCCCATGAAGTGGGTGGAAAAAGCACCAAAAGGCTGCCGGTGATAATAGAAGTGATTTATAGGCAGGGAAGAGAAACAAAGACAAGAAAAGGAAGGAAAACAGTAAGAGGAGGCAGTTAGAGAGGGAGCCGAGAACGGAAGGAAAGAGGGGATGAAAAAGTAAGGATGTAAAGATATAGCAGGACAGAGATGGAGATAAAGGGAGGATAGTTGTTAAACTTAAATTTAACTTTAAAAACAAAAACAGCCCAGAAAATGATCAGTGACCCAAAGAAATCCGTTCTGTGTGAAATATCTGCTGGACATTTTTCATTTTTCATTGTGTTCCTGACAGTTTGGCTCAGCCTGGGTTAAAGAAGGCTGAAGGGTTAAAGAAGGCTGAAGGGTTAAAGAAGGCTGAAGGATTAGGGTTAGGGCTGAAGGGTTAAAGAAGGCTGAAGGGTTAAAGAAGGCTGAAGGGTTAAAGAAGGCTGAAGGGTTAAAGAAGGCTGAAGGATTAAAGAAGGCTGAAGGGTTAGAGAAGGCTGAAGGGTTAAAGAAGGCTGAAGGGTTAAAGAAGGCTGAAGGGTTAGGGCTGAAGGGTTAAAGAAGGCTGAAGGGTTAAAGAAGGCTGAAGGATTAAAGAAGGCTGAAGGGTTAGAGAAGGCTGAAGGGTTAAAGAAGGCTGAAGGGTTAAAGAAGGCTGAAGGGTTAAAGAAGGCTGAAGGATTAAAGAAGGCTGAAGGGTTAGAGAAGGCTGAAGGGTTAAAGAAGGCTGAAGGGTTAAAGAAGGCTGAAGGGTTAGGGCTGAAGGGTTAAAGAAGGCTGAAGGGTTAAAGAAGGCTGAAGGGTTAGAGAAGGCTGAAGGGTTAAAGAAGGCTGAAGGATTAAAGAAGGCTGAAGGGTTAAAGAAGGCTGAAGGGTTAAAGAAGGCTGAAGGGTTAGGGCTGAAGGGTTAAAGAAGGCTGAAGGGTTAAAGAAGGCTGAAGGGTTAGAGAAGGCTGAAGGGTTAAAGAAGGCTGAAGGATTAAAGAAGGCTGAAGGGTTAAAGAAGGCTGAAGGGTTAAAGAAGGCTGAAGGGTTAAAGAAGGCTGAAGGGTTAAAGAAGGCTGAAGGATTAAAGAAGGCTGAAGGGTTAGAGAAGGCTGAAGGGTTAAAGAAGGCTGAAGGGTTAGAGAAGGCTGAAGGGTTAAAGAAGGCTGAAGGGTTAAAGAAGGCTGAAGGGTTAGGGCTGAAGGGTTAAAGAAGGCTGAAGGGTTAAAGAAGGCTGAAGGATTAAAGAAGGCTGAAGGGTTAAAGAAGGCTGAAGGGTTAAAGAAGGCTGAAGGGTTAAAGAAGGCTGAAGGGTTAAAGAAGGCTGAAGGATTAAAGAAGGCTGAAGGGTTAGAGAAGGCTGAAGGGTTAAAGAAGGCTGAAGGGTTAGAGAAGGCTGAAGGGTTAGAGAAGGCTGAAGGGTTAAAGAAGGCTGAAGGGTTAAAGAAGGCTGAAGGATTAAAGAAGGCTGAAGGGTTAGAGAAGGCTGAAGGGTTAAAGAAGGCTGAAGGGTTAAAGAAGGCTGAAGGGTTAAAGAAGGCTGAAGGATTAAAGAAGGCTGAAGGATTAGAGAAGGCTGAAGGGTTAAAGAAGGCTGAAGGGTTAGAGAAGGCTGAAGGGTTAGAGAAGGCTGAAGGGTTAGAGAAGGCTGAAGGGTTAGAGAAGGCTGAAGGGTTAAAGAAGGCTGAAGGGTTAGAGAAGGCTGAAGGGTTAGAGAAGGCTGAAGGGTGAAAGAAGGCTGAAGGGTTAGGCTGAAGGGTGAAAGAAGGCTGAAGGGTTAAAGAAGGCTGAAGGGTTAAAGAAGGCTGAATGGTTAAAGAAGGCTGAAGGGTGAAAGAAGGCTGAAGGGTGAAAGAAGGCTGAAGGATTAAAGAAGGCTGAAGGGCTAAAGAAGGCTGAAGGGCTAAAGAAGGCTGAAGGGTTAAAGAAGGCTGAAGGGTTAGAGAAGGCTGAAGGGTTAGAGAAGGCTGAAGGGTTAAAGAAGGCTGAAGGGTTAGAGAAGGCTGAAGGGTTAAAGAAGGCTGAAGGGTTAGAGAAGGCTGAAGGGTTAGAGAAGGCTGAAGGGTGAAAGAAGGCTGAAGGGTTAGGCTGAAGGGTGAAAGAAGGCTGAAGGGTTAAAGAAGGCTGAAGGGTTAAAGAAGGCTGAATGGTTAAAGAAGGCTGAAGGGTGAAAGAAGGCTGAAGGGTGAAAGAAGGCTGAAGGATTAAAGAAGGCTGAAGGGCTAAAGAAGGCTGAAGGGCTAAAGAAGGCTGAAGGGTGAAAGAAGGCTGAAGGGTGAAAGAAGGCTGAAGGGTTAGAGAAGGCTGAAGGGTTAAAGAAGGCTGAAGGGTTAAAGAAGGCTGAAGGATTAAAGAAGGCTGAAGGGTTAAAGAAGGCTGAAGGGTTAGAGAAGGCTGAAGGGTTAAAGAAGGCTGAAGGGTTAAAGAAGGCTGAAGGGTTAAAGAAGGCTGAAGGGTTAAAGAAGGCTGAAGGGTTAGAGAAGGCTGAAGGGTTAAAGAAGGCTGAAGGATTAAAGAAGGCTGAAGGGTTAAAGAAGGCTGAAGGGTTAAAGAAGGCTGAAGGGTTAGAGAAGGCTGAAGGGTTAAAGAAGGCTGAAGGATTAAAGAAGGCTGAAGGGTTAGAGAAGGCTGAAGGGTTAAAGAAGGCTGAAGGGTTAAAGAAGGCTGAAGGGTTAAAGAAGGCTGAAGGGTTAGAGAAGGCTGAAGGGTTAAAGAAGGCTGAAGGGTTAAAGAAGGCTGAAGGGTTAGAGAAGGCTGAAGGGTTAAAGAAGGCTGAAGGGTTAGAGAAGGCTGAAGGGTTAAAGAAGGCTGAAGGGTTAAAGAAGGCTGAAGGGTTAGAGAAGGCTGAAGGGTTAGAGAAGGCTGAAGGGTTAAAGAAGGCTGAAGGGTTAGAGAAGGCTGAAGGGTTAAAGAAGGCTGAAGGGTTAGAGAAGGCTGAAGGGTTAAAGAAGGCTGAAGGATTAAAGAAGGCTGAAGGGTTAAAGAAGGCTGAAGGGTTAAAGAAGGCTGAAGGGTTAGAGAAGGCTGAAGGGTTAAAGAAGGCTGAAGGGTTAAAGAAGGCTGAAGGGTTAGGGCTGAAGCCACCGCTGCCAAACCTCGCTTACGATGATGTCACAACACAACGGGACACACGGCTTCCGACTGACGCTGAACGTGCACTGCAGCCTGAGTCTGTGCACCACCGCCTGCCAGTGGCATTACTCAGAGGGTTAAGTATATCCTGTTCTTCCCCTGAGACGGGGGGTCTGGGTATGGGCTGAGATACGAGCGGGCGACAGAAACACAAACACACACACACACATACACTCACACACACATATAAAACACACACACACACACACACTCACACACACACATAAACACACACACACACACACACACTCACACACACAAACACACACACACACACTCACACACACACACACAGAAACACACACACACACAGAAACACACACATAAACACACACACACACACACACACACACACACATAAACACACACACACACACATAAACACACACACACACACACACACACACACACACACACACACATAAACACACACACATATAAAACACACAAACACATATATAAAACACACACACACACACACTCACACACACACACTCACACACACACACACACACACTCACACACATAAAACACACACACACACACACACAGAAACACACACAGAAACACACACACTCACACACATAAACACACACACACATAAAACCCACACACAAAGCCCCAAACACTCTCAGAGCTCCCGGGACGGACCGACTGTCTGCTGTTATTCTGCTATCTCTGACGTAAGCACCACAGAATGTGGAAGAGAAAACAGCGTCAACCTCTGTGCTTAAAAAAGAAAAACACACGCACACACGTGCACACACACGTGCACACAGACACATGCACACACGTGCACACACACACACGGCAGATACCAAAAAGCATAAAAAATAACCAAAGACAGTAGGAAGGTGGTCCACAACACATTTCTGGCCTTTCCTTTCCTTTCCTTTCCTTTCCTTTCCTAACCTTTCCTTTCCTAACCCTAACTCTAGTGTTAGATGGACGGTTCCTAACTCTTTCCCTAACCCTAACCCTAGTGTTAGATGGACGGTTCCTAACTCGTTCCCTAACCCTAACCCTAGTGTTAGATGGACGGTTCCTAACTCGTTCCCTAACCCTAACCCTAGTGTTAGATGGACGGTTCCTAACTCGTTCCCTAACCCTAACCCTAGTGTTAGATGGATGGTTCCTAACTCGTTCCCTAACCCTAACCCTAGTGTTAGATGGACGGTTCCTAACTCGTTCCCTAACCCTAACCCTAGTGTTAGATGGACGGTTCCTAACTCGTTCCCTAACCCTAGTGTTAGATGGACGGTTCCTAACTCGTTCCCTAACCCTAACCCTAGTGTTAGGTGGACGGTTCCTAACTCGTTCCCTAACCCTAACCCCAGTGTTAGGTGGACGGTTCCTAACTCGTTCCCTAACCCTAACCCCAGTGTTAGGTGGACGGTTCCTAACTCGTTCCCTAACCCTAACCCTAGTGTTAGATGGACGGTTCCTAACTCGTTCCCTAACCCTAGTGTTAGATGGATGGTTCCTAACTCGTTCCCTAACCCTAACCCTAGTGTTAGATGGACGGTTCCTAACTCGTTCCCTAACCCTAGTGTTAGATGGATGGTTCCTAACTCGTTCCCTAACCCTAACCCTAGTGTTAGATGGACGGTTCCTAACTCGTTCCCTAACCCTAACCCCAGTGTTAGATGGATGGTTCCTAACTCGTTCCCTAACCCTAACCCTAGTGTTAGATGGACGGTCCCTAACTCGTTCCCTAACCCTAGTGTTAGATGGATGGTTCCTAACTCGTTCCCTAACCCTAACCCTAGTGTTAGATGGACGGTTCCTAACTCGTTCCCTAACCCTAACCCCAGTGTTAGATGGATGGTTCCTAACTCGTTCCCTAACCCTAACACTAGTGTTAGATGGACGGTTCCTAACTCGTTCCCTAACCCTAGTGTTAGATGGATGGTTCCTAACTCGTTCCCTAACCCTAACCCCAGTGTTAGATGGATGGTCCCTAACTCGTTCCCTAACCCTAACCCTAGTGTTAGATGGACGGTTCCTAACTCATTCCCTAACCCTAACCCTAGTGTTAGATGGATGGTTCCTAACTCGTTCCCTAACCCTAACCCTAGTGTTAGATGGACGGTCCCTAACTCGTTCCCTAACCCTAGTGTTAGATGGATGGTTCCTAACTCGTTCCCTAACCCTAACCCTAGTGTTAGATGGACGGTTCCTAACTCGTTCCCTAACCCTAACCCTAGTGGACGGTACCTCTGTCCTCTGTCTGTCTATCTGTGTGGAGTCGGGATTTAATGACTTCTGGGAAGAGGCAGAAAACACGCTGTGTTTACTCTAAAAACTGAAATCATGCGATTAATTTGACTGAGGCCGGTTTGTGTGGCCCTCTCAGTGGTCCAACTTCTCTGGATAGACTCACTGTTGTTGCACCGAAGCCATTAATGCAAACTCAAACACATTTACTGTGTTTTGTAAGGCAGAGAGTTTAAATCCTCCGTCACTTTTCACTGGCTGAGAGCGAAGTTCTGCTGACAGTTGGTCAACATTGTCATTTTACAGAAAAATTAGCCTTTTTAACCAAGCTTAGAGTTGAGAAACAATTTTACAAGAAGAAAAACAATCAAATGTGTGCAGATTTTAAGCAGATTGTAAGAAAAATACCTAAAAAAAAGCCTTCAAAACAAAAGACTGCTTCGCATTAAAGAAACTTTCCTTTTTGTTGGTCTGATTCATCTTATTTACAACAACATTTTAAAATACAGGTCAAATTTGCTGCAGCTTCTAATAAAATTACAAAACAAATCAGAAGACTGGAGTTGAACTTTTCTGGTTCAGCTTATTGTAGATAGAGGCTTGTATGAACATCAAGATTTCAACACATTAACCTTTTAACTGAGGTTTGAAACAAGAATCCTCTGCTCACATAAAGCTAAACTTTGCTTTGAGGTTAGAATATGTTCCGTTTTGTAGTGGCGGGCAGCCTGAAAACAGATTCCTGAAACCCTTTTCTGCGCCGGTTTGGATGCTCGGAGGACTTCTGCTGCTCGCTCTGGCAATTTTTACACATCAGCTTACGATGTGTTGCCGAGGCAACGGGGAAGTTGTTAACCTGTTGGAGCAGCTAACGGGCTGTCCAAAGACAATGGAAGGCAATATTATTAGTTTCAACGAGACCAACTCTAACAGCTCTCTGCTCAGCTTTAAGACTATCCGGGCAGACAGAGACTGCAGACAGAGCGCTAACAGTAAAGGAGGAGGATCACAGAGCTGGTTAACAACAGATGGTGGAATCCTGGACCTGGCTGCAGGAACAACTCTAACAGCTCTCTGCTCAGCTTTAAGACTATCCGGGCAGACAGAGACTGCAGACAGAGCGCTAACAGTAAAGGAGGAGGATCACAGCGCTGGTTAACAACAGATGGTGGAATCCTGGACCTGGCTGCAGGAACAGCTCTAACAGCTCTCTGCTCAGCTTTAAGACTATCCGGGCAGACAGAGACTGCAGACAGAGCGCTAACAGTAAAGGAGGAGGATCACAGAGCTGGTTAACAACAGATGGTGGAATCCTGGACCTGGCTGCAGGAACAACTCTAACAGCTCTCTGCTCAGCTTTAAGACTATCCGGGCAGACAGAGACTGCAGACAGAGCGCTAACAGTAAAGGAGGAGGATCACAGAGCTGGTTAACAACAGATGGTGGAATCCTGGACCTGGCTGCAGGAACAACTCTAACAGCTCTCTGCTCAGCTTTAAGACTATCCGGGCAGACAGAGACTGCAGACAGAGCGCTAACAGTAAAGGAGGAGGATCACAGAGCTGGTTTACAACAGATGGTGGAATCCTGGACCTGGCTGCAGGAACAACTCTAACAGCTCTCTGCTCAGCTTTAAGACTATCCGGGCAGACAGAGACTGCAGACAGAGCGCTAACAGTAAAGGAGGAGGATCACAGAGCTGGTTAACAACAGATGGTGGAATCCTGAGATCCTGGGAGAGTTCACCTGAGTTACCTGCTGACGCTGTGTGTGACATCATCAGCTGAGCTGTTGCTAAGCTACAGAAACAGCAGCCCAACCACTGATGGAGACCTCTGAAGGTTTCTACCTTCCTCTCTGCTGCACTTCAGCTTCCCACATGTTTGTCAGTCTATTTATATCTCATTTTATCTATCTATAACAAGAGCATATCTTTAATAATAATAATAATAATACTGCAGCAGTATAATTTCCCTTCGGGGATTAATAGCTGAATAGAATTTATAGTTATTGATTAATCTTTTCCTGATCCACTGGAAGATTTTAAAGTTTTACATTTCTAAGTTGGGGAAGTCATTGCAGTAAAACAGTAAAAACTGTATCTACGTGTTAGAGGTGTGTTTACATCATGTAACAGCCTCAGAATATGTTATTAATCGTTTAAAAGTTCTCCTCAGATGCTTCTTTTAATGCAGCTTCCTCCCTGCTCGGCTTTAACTTCTTGCTACAGCAGTGCAGATGATGGCAAAGACTGTCTCAGACCACTTTGCCTCTGAGCTTCCTTTAAAAGGCAGGACAAACGCTGCTGCCTCCCTGATATTAACACTAGCTACTTATTTACTGGAGCCAGGGAAAAGCCCAGAGACCACAGTCGCCTGTTGGGACTCTGCGTAGTTATTTATTTATCTGATTGTATCTCTTTATACCGTTCATGTCATTAACTATCCGCCCCATGCCTCCCTTAAAACTAGAAGTCTGTACTCATGCAACCATGAACTGTCCAGTTTAAGACCACACAGAATATCTCTGATCTCCTTTTAGACTCATTACTCATCATAGAACAAGCTTATGCTTCTTCTTCCTATTTGTGTGCCGACTAAAACTGAAGAAAACTTACCAACATTTTAAGGTGTGAAGTTTTATTGTACCTGAGCTGAGAAACAGATATCTGTAACAGCTTAAAGGCAGTCGGACAAATGCATGTGCAAATGTATTTTATGACTAATTTTACATAATCTGTGACCCGCTAACATCTGTCTTGTATCTGCAGTGGGAAAGGTTACAATCTGCATTTAGTCCCGTGTCAAATAATGTGTTTACGGTGCTCAGATGGGGGTGAGCATGGTTCACTTTTAACAGATGTTTACTATCTGCAGTGATTAAGGGAACCGAGGAATCTGTTGCAGCAGACTGGATGGCTGTAGGGTCGAATCACGGTCCAGAACACAGCAACAACAAAGGTTAGAAAGAAGAAGCAGGCAACACATGTTCAAATCTGATTGGCTCAGAAGATGGAGGGGCAGAGTTCAGCTGCAGCTCAAACCTGATTGGTTCAGAGCAAAAGCTGGAATAAAGAGCAATGACTTCCTGGATAAAGGCTAAGTGGAGCGGAGGAGTGCATAAAGAAAGGATAAAAGAAAAAATTGAAACTATAGAGGATAAGTTAACAAAATAATTTAAATTAAAATACTTTATATTGTTCCTTTGTTTTATTTATTTTTTCTTTTATTTGTCTTTAAATGTCCACATTCATGTAGTTCGGTGTAAGTTATTCATCTTCTTATTTTACCAATGTACCGAAGGCTCATCTGATTATAAGGCGCACCCTCAGTTATGGGGTCTGTATTTAACCCATACATAAGGTGCACCTGATTATAAGGCGCACGTATTACCTGATGTTCTCTGATTATCGCTGCCAGCCCACGTCGTGCATGTGGCAAAAGGTGGTAAAATTGGTTAATACTAACTTCTACTTAAACTCTACTCAGGTTCTCCCATCCAAACCAACCTATGAGACACCTACTGGACAGCCAAGTGGTTCTGGACAGCCAAGTGGTTCTGGACAGCCAAGTGGTTCTGGGTCTACATGAGCGCCATCGGATCAGATTAATGGCTAAATTACAATAATAAGCTTAATCCGATAAGAAATCGAATCGGATCGGATTAAGCCCCCGAGATAACCCGATCCAAACGTAGACGACAGTGGATCGGATCGAGCGTTCTGCTCCAGATATTTTCCGCGATCGTCCCCTGGAAGTGGAAGGAGACGATATTCCTGTTGCTGCCGTCAGACAGAAAGAAACAAGGCGATGGAGAACGTTGTGCATCGTCTGTTCCATAACCAGCTCATCACAGATGGAGAGGGACGCAGCTTCATCTCGCTCTGCGTTCTCCATCTTTCTGAATGCCTGAGTTTGTTGTTGTTGGTGGTGAAGACGTCAACAGGAAGTGGCTCTATTAGCGATAGCTGAAATGGGGACAGCGCCACCTATGGTACCGGGGTATGACACGCTTTGTGCCAGTGATTCCATTCATTCACCGCCATATATCCAAGGATAATTACCCTCAGATAAGGAGCAGAACCCAACTGTAGCTTCAGTTAATCTCAGCATCTGGACCCACTGAGTGTTCTAAATCAGATTGAGTCTAACTGGGTGCATCCTGACACTTTAGGGTACTTTTTTTTTTCTTCATTATTTTAAACTCAACCGTATCCACCTGGGGAAAGGGTTTGATCTATGAATCTGAAACTATTTCCCTTTATGTTTTTAAGCAGTCTGTACAGTTGACTTATCTCTAATGAACAAAGCAGGATGAGCTCCGCTTTCTACCCCATAGCTGTGCTGGCTCCTCGGTCTTTACTGTACAGCAGCATATAAATGGGGGGGGGGAACCACTTTTTTTCCCCTCTGGGACCATCTAGATTGTGTTTTGTATGGTGCTAAAACTTTAGAAGGTGCAGCCTTATTTTGGAGTATTTAAAATGTAACGTTCCTCTTTTTTCTACAGGGTATAAAACACATTTTAAATAGGGACTTGATGGAAACAAGTGGCTGTGACAGAACACCACTGCTATTTACTTCACTGATTAAAGAGCATCTTAAATTAACTGTGCAATGAAAAACTAATACATTGTGAGCTGTGCTTAAACTTATTTTCACAGCAAAATAAGCACACCCTCAGACTCCTGGATACAAAAACTAAATTAAACACATCTGATGGCTTGAGGCTGACACTCACCATTAGCTGAACTGGGTTTTATTCAGCATTTTGGCATCAAAACAAAATGGCGGCTGCACAGTAACACCGCATTGAAGCTGCCGTCATGATCGCTCCTTTGATCAAGTTTCACACTTTTACAGCTCTTAATCTAAACTGGTAATTATGTTCAAGTCCAATTCAATGAATATAAATATTTAGTTTAAAATGTAATATTGGATATGAACACAAAATGCTGCTTTACAAATGGTTTTAAATTGCTTGTCTTTGTCTAAACAACACAGGAGTTCAACAATGAAGTGAAGACAGCCCGAGTTTTACTTGGTTTCTTTCCTGTTGCTGCAGGAACAAAACGTTTGTAACAACAGAGCAACTCCAGAACCAGAGCGGTTAAGTTTGTGAATTACCGGTTACAAACTCAACAGAATATTTGATAAAAACAGTATGACTCATGAGGTCTCCTCAGCCTGGCTTTGGATGGCTTTCATTATTTCAGCTTCCAAAGCCCGATTGCTCAACTCCCCCCACCCTGCCCCCTTCAGCCTCTAAACAGTTCCTGGTGCCTACATCTGGAGCGTTAGCCCAGCATTAGCGTGCTAATTGATCCTCTGAAGGGCAGCGGCGGGCAGCAGCCAACACAGTGGTGGATGGAGGTACATGTGGCGCTAAGAAAGGACTTTTGTTCTCTGGGCCCCCACGCTCTCGTTCCCTGTGTGGAAAAAGTGAGATGGGGGGTGGAGGTTTGCAGAAAAGGAGGGGTGACCTTCTAAAAACAGCCTCTTTCTCTTTCTGTCACCCAGTTGCGCACACTGTGAAAATCAATGAATTAGGCCGAGTAAAAATGTCATAACGGGGTTGAACTCTGAGAAAGAGTCAGAAAAGCGTGTTCAGATGATGGAACACAAACAATACAGCCAACCTACAGCGTTAGGGAACGGTTACGGTGCAACGTGTGCAGTAATGCCAGACAAGCTGAGACTCTGGAGAACTGGAACAGGAGAACTTTATCTGCACATAATGAGCTCTGGAGCTGAAGAACTGGAACAGGAGAACTTTATCTGCACATAATGAGCTCTGGAGCTGAAGAACTGGAACAGGAGAACTTTATCTGCACATAATGAGACTCTGGAGCTGAAGAACTGGAACAGGAGAACTTTATCTGCACATAATGAGATGAACGCCGTACATTTACTCAGCAGATGGTTATAATCGAAGAAGGAACACTTCAGACATGTGAACTGGGAAGTTAAGGATCAAACCAGCAACTTCCTACATAAGAGAAAACCACCAAGTAAAGAGACTTTCTCCCAGAGTTTGTGATGCTTCCTCACAACGTAAGAGCTGCTGGACAGAGGAGGCCCAGCTTCCAAACCAACACCCCCTTTTTGTGTGAGAGTTGCTGCTTAGAACCAGTTCCACATCATTACTCCACTGGAATCACATGTTTTAACTCTGATTGCAATGTAGCCGAGCCGCAATTAACAATCACTACCAGCAGTTACTCGGACTGAGTTTACACCCTTTTAATGAGTTAATGAAGCTGCTGAGCATCGTACTTTGCAGAGGACACGGCACATCGGCCAAGTGAAGTTTCTGTTTAGAATAAAAAGCTCTTTCCTTTAGTAAGAGACACAGCGGACAGCAAAGAATTTTCATCAATTCTAGTTGTTTTCAGAAGTCAGCCCCAATCTGTTGCATTATGAATTTCTGTCTACTGTATTTTCCAGACTATAAGTCTCACCACCGGACTATAAGTCTCACCGGACTATAAGTCTCACCACCGGACTATAAGTCTCACCACCGGACTATAAGTCTCACCACCGGACTATAAGTCTCACCACCGGACTATAAGTCTCACCACCGGACTATAAGTCTCACCACCGGACTATAAGTCTCACCACCGGACTATAAGTCTCACCACCGGACTATAAGTCTCACCACCGGACTATAAGTCTCACCACCGGACTATAAGTCTCACCACCGGACTATAAGTCTCACCGGACTATAAGTCTCACCACCGGACTATAAGTCTCACCACCGGACTATAAGTCTCACCGGACTATAAGTCTCACTTATTTAGGAATTTATTTCACAAAGTCCATGACCAAGAACAGACCATGTTGATAGTGGACTGGATAGTGTAGTTGTATGATTGCCACCTTTCATGTGGGAGACCTGGGTTCAAATCCCCTGCATGAAAGGTATTACCTCCAGTAGGGGTCCTTAGGCAAGACCCCCTTACCCTACCTGTAAGTCGCTTTGGATAAAAGCGTCTGTTAAATGCAGAAACATGCAACATGCATATTGATAATATGATCCGGTGACACGTTGTGTTCAGTTCCTTTTCAACGAGCTCACAGAAACTGTCATGCTTGGCTTGGAAGTCTGCCGGCAGTTTCTGACACCGCTGTCCGTGCTCTGATAGCGAGGCGGCTGCGTTGCATGAAGCCGTAACGCCAACAAGGCCCGCCTGCAAAGTCACTCATGTTCAACCCCAAGTACCAGAGCGTGGAGACGCAACCGTTGTTCTCTCCTGGCAGTGCACCCACCTGTGGACTTGTTCTGGCTTCTTGCTTTCAGCCCGCGATTAGCTTTCTTTGTTAGCACATAGTTACAAGCCCAGAGTGTCCTCTCGCGGCTGCAGATAGCAACGCTTACTTCCTGGTTCATGCCAGCATGAATTTTACATTTAAAACATGTTAAATTATATCTATTTTGTCGCAGGACCAGCCAAACTATGAAAAAAATGTGACTTATACTCTGGAAAATACTTTTTATATATATACAGATACACACACACACATATAGTGAATGAGGAATTCCTTTCAGAGCTGTCAGGTACGGCTCTGGACCCAAAGAATTTCAATCAGATGTTTAATTATATAAACAGTTTCTTCCTGGAACAGAAACTCTAGAACAGAGTTCCACCCAGAACATTTTGGAAATGCACCTTCACCTGCAGTAGGGTTAGGCTTTAAAGCTGCCAAAACGGTGATTTTTAAAAGATTTTTTAATCCTGTATGGTTCTCTCAGACTTTCCTTCAGCCAAAACCAGCAGAAATCAATCAACTGGTCACCATGTGAAACTCTAAACACCGAGCCCCTGCTCCCATTCTCCACTCTGACAAGATGTTCTATCCAAAACCTATTTACACAGTTTTATAGGGAGACTAAATATTAGTTCTGAAATCACATCTGAGTTTTTGCCGTGAGTGAAGCCGGAACTTCCACAATCTGGACTGATATGAAACCTTATTTTTAAAGCCATTTGTCAACCAACACACTCCCTGATGGCTGTTAAACAAGCAGCGCTCCAACAGAGGAAGACAGATATAAACCTGTGACAAACGTACCCTGGTGGCAGTGGTCTCTCCCAAGTTGTGGTTTTGGTGTTGTGGTCGACATAGTAGACTCTACCATGAGGCAAAACTCGCTGCTCCCAGCTGCAAAGACACACAAACACGCACAGATACACATCAACTCCAAGACTAAACACTTTACGAAAACAGGGTGCTCCTTTTCTAAAATGACACAATTAACATAGCTTCTATGAGACTATTCAGAGGACAGGGAGTGTCCAGCTGCTCCTCAAGGAACAAAAGTACATTAAGTCAGAAAGCAGAAAGCAGCATTGATGCAATAAATCCAGAGGAAACTCGAAAACTGACTTAATAACCCATAATCACTCACTTAAGTTGTTGGGCGGCAATTACGCACCAAAACATCCCATCTATCTTTGTTACTGTGCGTTTTACTTCATGTTCTCACCTTAATAAGACTCGGCTCAACCGGGGCGAGAAGGAGAAATAAAAGTCGTGGAATCGTTGCTTCTACAACAAATTTCCTCACCGAATTATTCACGTCGCCCCCGTGAATACGGGCCGGTTATCACGTGTCCTCGCGGGCTTCCGTAGTCTCAGGCTAAGCTAATATTAGATGATTTTTCACAACAGCTTATCGAACAAAACAGGTGCAATTATCAACATCATCACAGCTGCATTCGATTCAAAGCTGTGAGAAAGGATTAAATTCCAAACTCTTACAGTGCAAATGTCTCCACTATTTCACTGAAACTGGGTGGAAACGCCATTTAGTTTCTTGGTAGGTCAAACGAGATTAAAGTGCAGGTTCCAGACCTGAATTTAAAGGCATTTTCATTCATTTCAGTGTAGAAATTAAAAGAGGTTTTATACACAGTCCCACAATAAGTGGCTGCACCATCACAGGCATGTGGTGCTAACGCTACGGCTAATCTGTCTGAGGTTTGTAGAAAGATTAGAAGTTATATTTCTGTTTTTGCATCTCATTTATCTTTCCTTCATGTTTTAACATGTTTTAGCCTGCAGATGGATGCGCCTTTGAAAATAATTTGTTAGTATGCGGTGAGAGTCAAATCAAAGATCAGTTTCCACCTTAAGATGAACGACTTCTTTAACTTTTTCTTCCTCAGCCAGAGGAACATTGTATGGAGCTCCTGCTGCATTCGGTTAGTCTTTTATTATCAGCAGCCCTGATGTTAGAAAACAAGCTTTAAAATATTCTGTATTATTCACATCCATAAAAAGAAGAAAACTGTCCTTTTCTATCAGGCCGCGTTGCTTCATTTCCTCCTGTAGTGTCGTAAGACGGCGTTTCTAAAGGTATGATTAAATGATGCAATGATTTCCACTGTCTGTCTGCCGTTTCTAACTTGGAGCTGCTGAAGCACCGACTCTTACCCTGCTGGGAGGGAGTCTGTGCTGGGCTCTGTGGAGCTGGTCTGCTCAGAGCTGGAGGTGGCGCTCGGGCTGGGCTCTGCCAGGTTGGCCGGGCCCAGCGCGTCCTGACCAAGGGAGGGGCTGCTGCCGCTGCTGCTGGCGGCTGGAGATCGGCCCGATGGAGAGGATGAGGGAGGAGTCTGCCGGGCCACGCCTCCACGACTGCTCTCCAGCCCGTTAGATGTCAACTCGACTTTATCTGAGAGAAGAAACAGAGTAAGAGAAGATCAGCACCATCTGTTGTTCTTTCAGATATTCACCTTGACACAATTCTTACTTTACCCCCAACACCAGTCCTGCTGCTTCTAAGTGAAGCGTCTGGCACATTCAGCCAGGCTCCAGTCTGCAGGTCACAGCTGGGTACAAACCCTGTGAAACACAGCGAGCACCTGCTTTACCTGCGCTGCCTCCAGGGCTGTCGTGACTTTTAGAGGAACGCCGGCGCCCAGAGGATCCCGGGCCTGGGATCTGCTCCTCCATCAACTCCCCATTCGTCAGAGAGTTCCCTCTTGAGCCCCCCGGGGACTCTCCCTGCGGACCCCCCACTGAGTGCCGGTTGCTCCTGCAACCAAATAAACCCGAAACAGAGAGAAAAGAGATGGAAAGAGCAGGAGAGGGGAAGAGAGCAGGAGGTGAGGAGGGAAGGCCAGAGATGAGACAAAGCAGCACATCGGCTGTGTTCCCTGTAATTAAAATCTATTGTTCTTCTCTGTCCTTTAAACTGCTGAGTCAGCTCAGAGTGACGCCCTGCTGTTCCTGACTAAGTGCTGGCACGGGTGCAGATGTGTTCACGGGCAAAGCGGCGCACAAAAACAAACACGGAGGTGTCCGTGTCGGCGACTTTTCCTCTCCGGACGCGGCCGTATTTTCCTACTGCTAAAAATACAACTTCGTTTCTTTCCATCAAGAATTTTCACACAAAGAAAAACAGGCTGGCTTTCCCTCCCCAGCAGCGAGGAATGCTGCGGCCGCGCTTGGACGGCCTTCAACAAAACCTGGTTCAGGACACTGCCGTTTACCACCGATGCGGCGGGTCGGCCCGGCGCGCTGCGTCTGTCTGTCAGTGCATCTGTTCGGCCATCGGAGCTCTGCTCCTTTCACAGGCCAACAGGCAAAGATGCTGCCTGCTTCTCCATGACAGCAGCGGTCTGGACTCTTGGCTGAACTGTGCTTAAATACCCCCCACAATGTTTAGAGGGAAATACCATCTGACCCCATGCACTCCCGCAGAAGAGCTTTGAAATAAATGCAGCCTCCTGCACTATTTATTATCCCACTACCATTCTATCCAGAGTGAGCAGCGTCTGAAACCACACTCCGGGGGGAACAACATGCTGGCTCTCTGCAGAAGTGCTTCAGTCCACCAAGCTGGCAGCGGACCTGTTCACTCGATCCTTTTCTTTGCTTTCCTCCATTTATTTTGAGTACAATTAGGTCCAGGGTTTATGATTTTCGTTTAAGCGCTTTGCAAACAGTGTTTAAGAGAAAGGTTATTACTGTGCATTTATTCTTATTATCATACCAACGTCTGCACAGTTTTCAAAGCGGCAGCATGAAGAATTCTCCTGGATTTTGACGTCTGAAAAGCTGTTTTTGTCTGTCTGGGAGCGTGTGAAAGCTGGCTGATGAGCCACCTCCGACACGTCTTCTTAAATTATGATCCAAAGGCTAACTTGCAGCTCGACTTTCTCCAGTTTTACTCATATAGAATTAAACTTTAATGACAAAAAGACCTGAAAGTGGCTTCCAAACCAAACCTTTTTGGAAAAGGTAAACCTCCCACCAGAGTGCTTCTTATTTTCTGGCTTTCATCAAATATCTGCTCGAGTTTTACCCCCCCTCCCCTGCTGCCTTCTACTGCTCTGCTTTCGTATTTATAATAATGAATAAATCTGCCTGTGTGTTTGCTTTCCTCAGCAGCCAGTCTACCTTAAAGCTGTTGGATGCAGGCTGAGGACCTACGGTGAGGGAGAGTTCTACATATGTCTTCTCTAAGAGTTTTTCAGGCTGAGGCCGAAGCTCGACTGGATGTTCGAAGGAAGCTCAGCTCTGCTCTGATTGGTTGATTTGCTGTCAGCAGCCTTAAGCATTAGGGTCAGAGTATCCTTATTATTATTATTATCATCCTTTGAACAGCAGTAAAACGTCACATCTTCCCACTGTTGACAAGGTTCAAGGTGGGTGTGTTGAAGGTGTATTTCGGCCAGACTTTCAGATGTTTGGGTCCCTTTTAGACTCCCCACAAACAAACAGTGAAATAAAACTGGATCATTCCATCCTCAGAAAACCGAGGAGCTGAATCCACGATCCATTTACTGTGTTTATATTTCTAACTGAGATGATGATCTGACGCTGTTTTAGGAGAAGTTCCCTCATGGATGCAGCTCTTCCCACAGCATGAAGATGCATTTAACCCCATCATTACAGCAGAAATGTGTGTTCGGACCTGCTGTGCGATCCAGCTGTACTGGGAGTCTCCTCACTCTGGGTCCTCCTCAGGTTCGGTCTGTCAGGCTGAAGGATTTCTGCAACACAAACAGATCGAGTCGTGACTGCAGCAACGCAAACGACCTGCCGTCAGCTTAAGGTGTGACAGAACGAAGGCAGCCTGGAGCAGATAGAAGTGAACGTTTGTACTGAAGGACAAAGCAGAAACATTTCAGCTCACAGTTCATAAAGAGTGACTGCAGAGCTGAAAACAGCTGAGTTTTTACACCTAACCCCGTCCAACGTGCACTGTCAGAGTCTAACGTGCACTGTCAGAGTCTAACGTGCACTGTCAGAGTCCAACGTGCACTGTCAGAGTCCAACGTGCACTGTCAGAGTCTGACTGACAGCCTGACTGACAGCCTGACTGACAGCCTGACTGACAGCCTGACTGACAGCCTGACTGACAGCCTGACTGACAGCCTGACTGACAGCCTGACTGACAGCCTGACTGACAGCCTGACTGACAGCCTGACTGACAGCCTGACTGACAGCCTGACTGACAGCCTGACTGACAGCCTGACTGACAGCCTGACTGACAGCCTGACTGACAGCGCTGGCATCGCCATGAAGAAAATCCCGTTTCTATAACAACAGGCAGCAAGGTTTAATGAACGGACTTCAGTGTCTGTACCAATAAAATCCCATCATCTCATTTTATTAAAGGTGTCTGTTAGTTTATTCTACATAAGATACGACAACAGAAAGATATAAACCTATATTTATATGTTTGCAATTAGATTATTTTTCCATATCGTTAGTTCTTTTTAATGTTATTTCAATGTTTACTTCTATTTACCGAATATTCTCCACCTAATCACAGATGAACTGTAGAAATGTGTTTTTGCTAAAAATAAACGATGATTTAAGTGTTTATTATCTATGAAAAACCAACATAAATGCAGATGATGCTACTGCACAAACACTTCAGCTGGAGCGCCTGTGTTGTGTCAGTCCTCTGATTATATTTATAATATGATTATATTTATAATATGATTATAATTATAATATGATTATAATTATGATGTATAAATGGAGCTGCTTTCACTGACACCATCACATGTAGAGGTTGGATGAATGAAGCCTTTCTGCAGCTTTTCTTCATTCATATGATTTATATGTCAACACAGAAAGGTGGTCCACAGATCCCCGAATAAAACAACCTTTAAGTGAACACATATTGGGAAAAAGAAACAGCTGATTCTACTGGTAAAAAACCCTGAATATTGGCAGAAGGCCTAAACAACAGATTCAGTTCCTGAACTCCGGCATCAGGTCACAGATAGTCTGGACATTACGGAGGTTCCTGGAGCTGCTCAGACCTGCAGGAGAAGTAATCCCAGCCAGGCTTATAAGGGAGGTAAAGAAGTCCATGAAGACGTGTGGCGGTGGAGGTAAAGAAGTCCATGAAGACGTGTGGCGGTGGAGGTAAAGTCGGGGGCTTAACAGGGACCATTCATCCATGGGTGTGCGGTGTTGGTGGTGTGAGGGAATGTGTGACTACAATCCAGCTGTGAGTGAAAACCACAGGCCTCCAGCTTGCTTTTCATTAACACTCACTTTCTCCTTGACACACATCATGCAATGAGCAAGAGGCTCAGAGCCTCAAACAGCGGCGTGTTTCCATGCAGCAGATCCTGCTATCTAAAGCTAAGCAAACAGGCAGCCTCACACCGACCCACTCTCTGTTTGCTGCTATGAAAGAGCCTCCTGTGAGTCGGCCTGGTGGACAAGCAGGAAAATAAACAGTGGTCTTCAGGAGAAGCCATTGTGTCATAGCCTGCTCACCCCCCCCCCCCCCCCCCCCCCCCCCGTAACGGCATGGGTCTAATTACGGGTCTGGTGTGTGTCTGCGAGTGCACGGGAGAGCGCACGGGAGAGTGCACGGGAGAGTGCACACCTGTAGAAACATCTCAACAACTAAACTGAAGCAGGAGGTGGATCACAATCTGCAGCGGCTCCAGTTTAAAACATTTAAAGTGAGTAATTTGGCTCATTTCTGACGCTCATCACACTGAGCTCCACTGTTAATTAATCTGTTACAAACCCAGGAGACTACGGGAGGAAACAGATGCGTTCGCTTGCTGTTTGTCCTGCTCCAACACGAATCACAGCCCTGGGACTGTTGGGTGAGCAGAAACCCACCGGCTGATTGGTCGTTTTTCTTCTGTAACATGAAAAATGATGCGTTAAAATAGCCGTTCCTTTTCTTTTGGGTCAGCCACATAATTTTAGACCAACGTGGAAATGCAGAAAACAAAATGACTCAAGTTTCAGGAGAAAAAGAAACGGTTTTAGAAGAGCCGCTGCTTCAGATTTCATTCATGGGCATATTTCAAGTTAAAAGCAAACATATGCAAATTAGTTACAGACTAAATAAAGGCCAAAACTCTGAGCTTTAACTGAGGAAAAGTAAGAATTACAGCTCTTCACTGTGAACTCCTCTGTTTCTAACTTTAAGCACATTCGATTCTTATATAAAAATACCTCAAATTCAGCTTCTTTTGGCATTTAAATCTCTGAATCTAATCAACTTTCCTCATCATTTAAGGAGCTAAGGACAACATTTAAAGAGCAGAAACAGAGGAGATGGACAGACATGTTCATTTTCTTCTTCATGGAAAATGAGAAGAACAAATAATGTTGGGTGAATTATATCATCAGTCCACAGCATAATAACCCAGTAATAATCCAGATTTACTGGCTGTGTTCAGCATATAACTTTATTATTATATAACTTTATTATTACAGATTTACTGGCTGTGTTCAGCATATAACTTTATTATAACTTTATTATTACAGATTTACTGGCTGTGTTCAGCATATAACTTTATTATAACTTTATTATTACAGATTTACTGGCTGTGTTCAGCATATAACTTTATTATAACTTTATTATTACAGATTTACTGGCTGTGTTCAGCATATAACTTTATTATAACTTTATTATTACAGATTTACTGGCTGTGTTCAGCATATAACTTTATTATAACTTTATTATTACAGATTTACTGGCTGTGTTCAGCATATAACTTTATTATAACTTTATTATTACAGATTTACTGGCTGTGTTCAGCATATAACTTTATTATAACTTTATTATTACAGATTTACTGGCTGTGTTCAGCATATAACTTTATTATAACTTTATTATTACAGATTTACTGGCTGTGTTCAGCATATAACTTTATTATAACTTTATTATTACAGATTTACTGGCTGTGTTCAGCATATAACTTTATTATTATATAACTTTATTATTACAGATTTACTGGCTGTGTTCAGCATATAACTTTATTATTATATAACTTTATTATTACAGATTTACTGGCTGTGTTCAGCATATAACTTTATTATAACTTTATTATTACAGGCTGTGTTCAGCATATAACTTTATTATAACTTTATTATTACAGATTTACTGGCTGTGTTCAGCATATAACTTTATTATAACTTTATTATTACAGATTTACTGGCTGTGTTCAGCATATAACTTTATTATAACTTTATTATTACAGATTTACTGGCTGTGTTCAGCATATAACTTTATTATTATATAACTTTATTATTACAGATTTACTGGCTGTGTTCAGCATATAACTTTATTATAACTTTATTATTACAGATTTACTGGCTGTGTTCAGCACATAACTTTATTATAACTTTATTATTACAGATTTACTGGCTGTGTTCAGCACATAACTTTATTATAACTTTATTATTACAGATTTACTGGCTGTGTTCAGCATATAACTTTATTATAACTTTATTATTACAGATTTACTGGCTGTGTTCAGCATATAACTTTATTATAACTTTATTATTACAGATTTACTGGCTGTGTTCAGCATATAACTTTATTATAACTTTATTATTACAGATTTACTGGCTGTGTTCAGCATATAACTTTATTATAACTTTATTATTACAGATTTACTGGCTGTGTTCAGCATATAACTTTATTATAACTTTATTATTACAGGCTGTGTTCAGCATATAACTTTATTATAACTTTATTATTACAGATTTACTGGCTGTGTTCAGCATATAACTTTATTATAACTTTATTATTACAGATTTACTGGCTGTGTTCAGCATATAACTTTATTATAACTTTATTATTACATATTTACTGGCTGTGTTCAGCATATAACTTTATTATAACTTTATTATTACAGATTTACTGGCTGTGTTCAGCATATAACTTTATTATTATATAACTTTATTATTACAGATTTACTGGCTGTGTTCAGCATATAACTTTATTATTATATAACTTTATTATTACAGATTTACTGGCTGTGTTCAGCATATAACTTTATTATAACTTTATTATTACAGGCTGTGTTCAGCATATAACTTTATTATAACTTTATTATTACAGATTTACTGGCTGTGTTCAGCACATAACTTTATTATAACTTTATTATTACAGATTTACTGGCTGTGTTCAGCATATAACTTTATTATAACTTTATTATTACAGATTTACTGGCTGTGTTCAGCATATAACTTTATTATAACTTTATTATTACAGATTTACTGGCTGTGTTCAGCATATAACTTTATTATAACTTTATTATTACAGATTTACTGGCTGTGTTCAGCATATAACTTTATTATAACTTTATTATTACAGGCTGTGTTCAGCATATAACTTTATTATAACTTTATTATTACAGATTTACTGGCTGTGTTCAGCATATAACTTTATTATAACTATTATTATTACAGATTTACTGGCTGTGTTCAGCACATAACTTTATTATAACTTTATTATTACAGATTTACTGGCTGTGTTCAGCATATAACTTTATTATAACTATTATTATTACAGATTTACTGGCTGTGTTCAGCACATAACTTTATTATAACTTTATTATTACAGATTTACTGGCTGTGTTCAGCATATAACTTTATTATAACTTTATTATTACAGATTTACTGGCTGTGTTCAGCATATAACTTTATTATAACTATTATTATTACAGATTTACTGGCTGTGTTCAGCACATAACTTTATTATAACTTTATTATTACAGATTTACTGGCTGTGTTCAGCACATAACTTTATTATAACTATTATTATTACAGATTTACTGGCTGTGTTCAGCATATAACTTTATTATAACTTTATTATTACAGATTTACTGGCTGTGTTCAGCATATAACTTTATTATAACTTTATTATTACAGATTTACTGGCTGTGTTCAGCATATAACTTTATTATAACTATTATTATTACAGATTTACTGGCTGTGTTCAGCACATAACTTTATTATAACTTTATTATTACAGATTTACTGGCTGTGTTCAGCACATAACTTTATTATAACTATTATTATTACAGATTTACTGGCTGTGTTCAGCATATAACTTTATTATAACTTTATTATTACAGATTTACTGGCTGTGTTCAGCATATAACTTTATTATAACTTTATTATTACAGATTTACTGGCTGTGTTCAGCATATAACTTTATTATAACTTTATTATTACAGATTTACTGGCTGTGTTCAGCATATAACTTTATTATAACTTTATTATTACAGATTTACTGGCTGTGTTCAGCATATAACTTTATTATAACTTTATTATTACAGATTTACTGGCTGTGTTCAGCATATAACTTTATTATAACTTTATTATTACAGATTTACTGGCTGTGTTCAGCATATAACTTTATTATAACTTTATTATTACAGATTTACTGGCTGTGTTCAGCATATAACTTTATTATAACTTTATTATTACAGATTTACTGGCTGTGTTCAGCATATAACTTTATTATAACTTTATTATTACAGATTTACTGGCTGTGTTCAGCACATCTTGTTGTGATACTGAGCTTTAGTCGCGTTAGTTTAAACAAGGCCCAAAACTTTTCCCTCAGCAGTGACTGTGAGGTACTTCTGCTGCAAACCTTTGGCTCATGCAGCCCCTAAATGCACAGATTCGAGCGTGACGTGTCGAGCCTCGTTACTCGTTGGGCTGAACGTAAAGCGGCTCCTGCTTCGGTGGGACAGAACCTTTGGATATATGGGGAGTGTTTGTGAGAACTAAACTTGTGCAAAGCGTGCCAATGTTTGCAGAGTTTAAATGTTTCTGCTCTGGCTTCTGTTTTTCACCATCTTTCAAAGGTAAGGGGTCTGTTTACGAAGCCCACCACGTGCACGTGCACATGCACGTGTGTGTGTGAGAAAAGCTGCCAGTAACCCAACAGAGCTGCGTTCAGAGCGGGAACACAGAGCGCCTTCACACCAGCAGCAGGCAACACACCCCACCTTTATGCATTTTATATATCCAGGCAGCTCACACACGTGCAAAATGTAAAACACATGTGCACGTGCACGGGCACGTGCACGTCTGCATCCACACTCCTGAGAAAATAAAACAAACGCACAAAGACGAGCGCCTGAACATGAAGCTCTGCTCTGAGAGGGCACACTTCAGCCTTGTGTTCACTTATTCACTTAAGCAGACGTCAGCCTGCAGGTCAGCAGAGGAAACCCCCCCCCCCCCCCCCCCCCCCCCACATGCACGCCGCTCCGGGATCACAGGAGGCGATTGTGCTGCCGAGCTGCAAGCAATGAGGCTCAATTACGCAATTCTCTGAAACAAATTAGACAAAAGCGGCCCTGATGTCTTTGATTATGTGTGAGAGTCTCCAAAGAACAGCGAAGCGGGACGGCTTCATTCATCACAGGCTGACCTCTGACCTGCACACACGCTGAAACCACAGACACAACTCTGTTCAGCTCGTTACCATGGTTACTCCCTTAGATTACGAGTCGGCTTACCTTCAAAACGAGTCATCCTATATAACAGGAAATATGCTTATTCGCTTTATGCTAAAAACCCAGAGCTGCAGTTTCAGTAGCTCAGCTGAGCATGAAGACTGGAGCCAGCGTGGCTCTGTCAAAGTGTTTGATTAAGAACTGGAAAACAGTCAAAGTGTTGGATTAAGAACTGGAAAACAGTCAAAGTGTTTGATTAAGAACTGGAAAACAGTCAAAGTGTTTGATTAAGAACTGGAAAACAGTCAAAGTGTTTGATTAAGAACTGGAAAACAGTCAAAGTGTTGGATTAATAACTGGAAAACAGTCAAAGTGTTTGATTAAGAACTGGAAAACAGTCAAAGTGTTTGATTAATAACTGGAAAACAGTCAAAGTGTTTGATTAATAACTGGAAAACAGTCAAAGTGTTGGATTAATAACTGGAAAACAGTCAAAGTGTTTGATTAAGAACTGGAAAACAGTCAAAGTGTTTGATTAAGAACTGGAAAACAGTCAAAGTGTTGGATTAATAACTGGAAAACAGTCAAAGTGTTTGATTAATAACTGGAAAACAGTCAAAGTGTTTGATTAAGAACTGGAAAACAGTCAAAGTGTTTGATTAATAACTGGAAAACAGTCAAAGTGTTTGATTAATAACTGGAAAACAGTCAAAGTGTTTGATTAATAACTGGAAAACAGTCAAAGTGTTTGATTAAGAACTGGAAAACAGTCAAAGTGTTTGATTAATAACTGGAAAACAGTCAAAGTGTTTGATTAAGAACTGGAAAACAGTCAAAGTGTTGGATTAATAACTGGAAAACAGTCAAAGTGTTTGATTAATAACTGGAAAACAGTCAAAGTGTTTGATTAATAACTGGAAAACAGTCAAAGTGTTTGATTAATAACTGGAAAACAGTCAAAGTGTTTGATTAATAACTGGAAAACAGTCAAAGTGTTTGATTAATAACTGGAAAACAGTCAAAGTGTTGGATTAATAACTGGAAAACAGTCAAAGTGTTTGATTAATAACTGGAAAACAGTCAAAGTGTTTGATTAAGAACTGGAAAACAGTCAAAGTGTTTGATTAAGAACTGGAAAACAGTCAAAGTGTTGGATTAATAACTGGAAAACAGTCAAAGTGTTTGATTAATAACTGGAAAACAGTCAAAGTGTTTGATTAAGAACTGGAAAACAGTCAAAGTGTTTGATTAAGAACTGGAAAACAGTCAAAGTGTTTGATTAATAACTGGAAAACAGTCAAAGTGTTGGATTAATAACTGGAAAACAGTCAAAGTGTTTGATTAATAACTGGAAAACAGTCAAAGTGTTTGATTAAGAACTGGAAAACAGTCAAAGTGTTGGATTAATAACTGGAAAACAGTCAAAGTGTTTGATTAATAACTGGAAAACAGTCAAAGTGTTTGATTAATAACTGGAAAACAGTCAAAGTGTTTGATTAAGAACTGGAAAACAGTCAAAGTGTTTGATTAATAACTGGAAAACAGTCAAAGTGTTTGATTAATAACTGGAAAACAGTCAAAGTGTTTGATTAATAACTGGAAAACAGTCAAAGTGTTTGATTAATAACTGGAAAACAGTCAAAGTGTTTGATTAATAACTGGAAAACAGTCAAAGTGTTTGATTAAGAACTGGAAAACAGTCAAAGTGTTTGATTAATAACTGGAAAACAGTCAAAGTGTTTGATTAATAACTGGAAAACAGTCAAAGTGTTTGATTAATAACTGGAAAACAGTCAAAGTGTTTGATTAATAACTGGAAAACAGTCAAAGTGTTTGATTAATAACTGGAAAACAGTCAAAGTGTTTGATTAATAACTGGAAAACAGTCAAAGTGTTTGATTAATAACTGGAAAACAGTCAAAGTGTTTGATTAATAACTGGAAAACAGTCAAAGTGTTTGATTAAGAACTGGAAAACAGTCAAAGTGTTGGATTAATAACTGGAAAACAGTCAAAGTGTTTGATTAATAACTGGAAAACAGTCAAAGTGTTTGATTAAGAACTGGAAAACAGTCAAAGTGTTTGATTAATAACTGGAAAACAGTCAAAGTGTTTGATTAATAACTGGAAAACAGTCAAAGTGTTTGATTAAGAACTGGAAAACAGTCAAAGTGTTTGATTAATAACTGGAAAACAGTCAAAGTGTTTGATTAATAACTGGAAAACAGTCAAAGTGTTTGATTAATAACTGGAAAACAGTCAAAGTGTTTGATTAATAACTGGAAAACAGTCAAAGTGTTTGATTAATAACTGGAAAACAGTCAAAGTGTTTGATTAATAACTGGAAAACAGTCAAAGTGTTTGATTAAGAACTGGAAAACAGTCAAAGTGTTTGATTAATAACTGGAAAACAGTCAAAGTGTTTGATTAAGAACTGGAAAACAGTCAAAGTGTTTGATTAAGAACTGGAAAACAGTCAAAGTGTTTGATTAATAACTGGAAAACAGTCAAAGTGTTTGATTAATAACTGGAAAACAGTCAAAGTGTTTGATTAAGAACTGGAAAACAGTCAAAGTGTTTGATTAATAACTGGAAAACAGTCAAAGTGTTTGATTAAGAACTGGAAAACAGTCAAAGTGTTTGATTAAGAACTGGAAAACAGTCAAAGTGTTGGATTAATAACTGGAAAACAGTCAAAGTGTTTGATTAATAACTGGAAAACAGTCAAAGTGTTTGATTAATAACTGGAAAACAGTCAAAGTGTTGGATTAATAACTGGAAAACAGTCAAAGTGTTGGATTAAGAACTGGAAAACAGTCAAAGTGTTTGATTAAGAACTGGAAAACAGTCAAAGTGTTTGATTAAGAACTGGAAAACAGTCAAAGTGTTGGATTAATAACTGGAAAACAGTCAAAGTGTTGGATTAATAACTGGAAAACAGTCAAAGTGTTGGATTAAGAACTGGAAAACAGTCAAAGTGTTGGATTAATAACTGGAAAACAGTCAAAGTGTTTGATTAAGAACTGGAAAACAGTCAAAGTGTTTGATTAATAACTGGAAAACAGTCAAAGTGTTTGATTAAGAACTGGAAAACAGTCAAAGTGTTTGATTAATAACTGGAAAACAGTCAAAGTGTTTGATTAAGAACTGGAAAACAGTCAAAGTGTTTGATTAATAACTGGAAAACAGTCAAAGTGTTGGATTAATAACTGGAAAACAGTCAAAGTGTTTGATTAATAACTGGAAAACAGTCAAAGTGTTTGATTAATAACTGGAAAACAGTCAAAGTGTTTGATTAAGAACTGGAAAACAGTCAAAGTGTTTGATTAATAACTGGAAAACAGTCAAAGTGTTTGATTAATAACTGGAAAACAGTCAAAGTGTTGGATTAATAACTGGAAAACAGTCAAAGTGTTGGATTAAGAACTGGAAAACAGTCAAAGTGTTTGATTAATAACTGGAAAACAGTCAAAGTGTTGGATTAATAACTGGAAAACAGTCAAAGTGTTTGATTAATAACTGGAAAACAGTCAAAGTGTTTGATTAATAACTGGAAAACAGTCAAAGTGTTTGATTAATAACTGGAAAACAGTCAAAGTGTTTGATTAATAACTGGAAAACAGTCAAAGTGTTTGATTAATAACTGGAAAACAGTCAAAGTGTTTGATTAAGAACTGGAAAACAGTCAAAGTGTTTGATTAATAACTGGAAAACAGTCAAAGTGTTTGATTAATAACTGGAAAACAGTCAAAGTGTTTGATTAATAACTGGAAAACAGTCAAAGTGTTGGATTAATAACTGGAAAACAGTCAAAGTGTTGGATTAAGAACTGGAAAACAGTCAAAGTGTTTGATTAATAACTGGAAAACAGTCAAAGTGTTGGATTAAGAACTGGAAAACAGTCAAAGTGTTGGATTAAGAACTGGAAAACAGTCAAAGTGTTTGATTAATAACTGGAAAACAGTCAAAGTGTTTGATTAATAACTGGAAAACAGTCAAAGTGTTTGATTAATAACTGGAAAACAGTCAAAGTGTTTGATTAATAACTGGAAAACAGTCAAAGTGTTTGATTAATAACTGGAAAACAGTCAAAGTGTTTGATTAATAACTGGAAAACAGTCAAAGTGTTTGATTAAGAACTGGAAAACAGTCAAAGTGTTTGATTAAGAACTGGAAAACAGTCAAAGTGTTTGATTAATAACTGGAAAACAGTCAAAGTGTTGGATTAATAACTGGAAAACAGTCAAAGTGTTTGATTAAGAACTGGAAAACAGTCAAAGTGTTTGATTAAGAACTGGAAAACAGTCAAAGTGTTTGATTAATAACTGGAAAACAGTCAAAGTGTTTGATTAATAACTGGAAAACAGCTGTACGTTGGGGTTTAGTTATCCATCGGGTGATAACTGTGCTGCGAGGAAAAAGCTCACAAAAAGACGGCTGCGTTCTCACTATTTAAAAACACCGTCCATCAGAACCTCCTCCTGCCACATTGCGCCCGTCTTACTGTTCCTGTGGAGACGTGTGGCAGCAGCATGCACGAGCCCATGAAATACACACATCCCCTTAAGCTCTCTACACATCTAAACAGTAACAAAGACACATTTATAAAGCCCATGCTGTGGCGGGCCTCGGCACTCACTGCTGCTCCTGTGTTCATTCAGCAGGACACACTGCAGGCTCTGTGGCACGCTATGAAAAGCTGGGAGTGTTGCAATGCTCTTGGCTTTGGGTTGAAGAGCAGCTCAACAACAGGGCATTAGTTAAAAAAAGACCTTGCTTCCAAACCATAGAAGCTAACACGTTAGCGCAGCACGTGGGAGTGGAAAATACTGTTGGGGGGCTTTGAATCCTTCCTCCTGTGAAACATCGATGTGGAAACGCAGCCATTAGATGTTCTCTGGTGTTAAAAGTTGTGAAACAATGAAGCTGCATGCAGTCAGTATGTTCTGTTGGTATCGAGTTACTTTAAGTTTAACAGTATACTTGACATGTTGTTGTTGGCACGACAGAAGAACTTCTGACACACAATTCAAACATTGGCCAAACTCTCCACTAAAGCCCCGGCTTTGCTGAAATGAATAAATACACACACAGGCTAACCTTAACTGTTGGCAGGTGGGACTCTGCAGCACAGAAACTGAAGCTGCAAACTAAATCAGTGCAAGAAAACACTGAAAAGCTGTTAAACGACACGCTTTAGGGCACAAATCTGGAGTCAAAGTCACACATTTTCAAACAGAAATCTATTTTATGGTTTTACAATTTCAGCAACTTGTAAGAAGTAGGCTTCAACTGGAGTTTGCTCAGTGTAACAGTAAGTTCTCCTGATGAGAAGAGGCCCGAGGGCCGATGAGCCGCAGTACATGTACTACATGTACTACCGGGGGAAGCTGTGCAGAAGTGCTGCAGATGGTTGAACCGACACCATCACCATCAGCTGTATAAAACGCTGCTCATCTGGTTACAAAGCACTGTTCTGCTGGAAAGACCCGCTTCAGCGCATTCACCAGGATGTTGCTTTAAGATCTGTGACTCATATACCTTCCTGCAGACAGCTCCCTTCCCCACATGGCAGCAGCAGTCCTCTAAATAAGCAGACTCCCCAGGAAAAAACTCCTCAGGAGGGGCTCAAAGCACACAGCAAAGAACCTGAAGAGTTCACCTGGACTACAAACTACCCAGATACCAGTCTGATGGATCTGTGCGACACCAAGACCTGTCAGAGCCTGTAAGGACAAGCATCCCAGTTAGCTTCACTCTGCGACACCCTCAGATGTCCTGACAGGTCAGAGCTAGCATCCCAGTTAGCTTCACTCTGGGACACCCTCAGATGCCCTGACAGGTCAGAGCTAGCATCCCAGTTAGCTTCACTCTGCGACACCCTCAGATGTGCTGACAGGTCAGAGCTAGCATCCCAGTTAGCTTCACTCTGCGACACCCTCAGATGTCCTGACAGGTCAGAGCTAGCATCCCAGTTAGCTTCACTCTGGGACACCCTCAGGTGTCCTGACAGGTCAGAGCTAGCATGCTGGAGGCAGGCGGTCAGAGTCTTACTTACTCTTAGTCCTGTATTCCTCCTTATTTCACAGAAGTCCACTGATTCAGAATCTTTTTTATTATAAAGAAATAACTCAAGCTTTGCTGTATCAAAAAGGCAAACACATGTTAATTATCAGCCTGTAATATTTCAATATTACCAATATATCAGGATCCTTTGCAGACATAATGCCATCAGTGACATTAGAGCCTTATTAATACATTGAACGGCTCATTCAAAGACTCAAACATGCACTGGTCTGATGATCATACGGGTTTAATACGCAGTAATCCTCCAGCTGGACTCATCTGTGAGTCACCGTAACAGACAGTCTGTGAAGCTGAAAACATCACTGACAGAAGACAGTGAAGCAGCTTTTTAACCAAAAACCCAACACAGCCACAGCTGCTGCTTCTGGAGAGCGATGCAGAAACGATCCCAGAGCGGACTTCAGAGAAGCTTCAGCATGCACTGCATTGATGTTCATCAATAAGATGCATGCTGGGGTGGATATAACAGGAGACAAGCTACCCAAAGAGCTCAGAAAAGCACCTAATACTTAAAGCATTTATAAGCAGAGACTTTTCATTTAAAACAGGCGGATTGAGGCGACACTTTGGCCCGTTGGCTTCCTTTATTCACTCTGCTAAAAACTTGGGTGTCACTTTCTGACAGCACATTTAAATTTGACAAACAGATTAGTTCTGCTGGTAAGACTCAGTTTTTCCAGCTCGACTGCTGGCCAAGGCGCAGCCGTAGAGTTCTACGTGCTTTTATAACCACACCGCCCTGTACGTTGGTTTGGATCAGCCTCCGTCGGCTTGCTGCTCGTCTCCTAACGAGGACCAGAAAGCGAGAGCACATTACTCCAGTTTGGGCATCTCTCCACTGGCTTCCAGTCCATTTCAGAGTTGATTTTAAGATTTTATAGCTAGTTTTTAAGGTTCTAAATGGGCTGCCACCATCATAGTTGCATGATCTATTGCATATTAATACCCGGTCAGAGCGGATGGTCAGAGCAGTCGAGACTCCAAAATAAACGGGCTTATTCGGTAGCTGGAGCCACTCTGGAACAACCTACCTGTGCATAAAGAACAGCTCAGACTGTTTTACACCTCTTTAAAAACTCATTTACACTCCAACTGTTCATACCGTTTTATTTTTACTGTAAAGCACTTTGGTCAGCCTCAGCTGTTCTCTATGTGCTCTATTGATAAATCTGACCTCGGCCGTGACCTTGACCCGTGTAGCATCTGTTTCTGTGTTTCATTAGAATAAATTCAGATAACGGGATCCGTTTCTGTGTTTCATTAGAATAAATTCAGATAACGGGATCTGTTTCTGTGTTTCATTAGAATAAATTCAGATAACGGGATCTGTTTCTGTGTTTCATTAGAATAAATTCAGATAACGGGATCTGTTCCTGTGTTTCATTAGAATAAATTCAGATAACGGGATCTGTTTCTGTGTTTCATTAGAATAAATTCAGATAACGGGATCTGTTTCTGTTTCATTAGAATAAATTCAGATAACGGGATCCGTTTCTGTGTTTCATTAGAGTAAATTCAGATAACGGGATCCGTTTATTAGCATGACGATAAAGGACAACTCCTCGTTAGCATCAGCACATGAACAACAGACTCAGAGGACTCATTTCACTTTGACTAAAGATCAAAATGTGTCGGCACAAACAGCTTTAATTCAAAGCCACGAGGCTCAGAAGAAGCTACTTACATAATGTTGAAAATCTGGCTTTTTCCATGTGGAGAAAACAGTCATTAGCAGGGTGGAGGGACACAAACATCCCCTGTACAAACAGATGTGTGTGTGTGAGACTGTCTGCAACACCACCAAATATTAGAGAGGAAGGGAAAGAGTGAGGGGAGAAGAAGGGCTTTAACACTGTGGCGTATTCTTCTCAGAGCTGTGAGCTCATTAACGCATCTTCAGCGACTTCATGTCACAGTTCTGTGGCTGAGCCAAACATTAAACCTTTTCTTTTTAAGGATCTCCAGCCTGGACTTCAGAGTTTATGTCGAGGACAGCAGCGATATGTGGAAGCACATGTCTGCGGTGCGTCTTGAGCTGCTCCTCAGTTCGTGTGTGTTATTACCTCTGAGTGCGAGTGTGTGTGGTAAAGGCAGGACTCACTGTCTGCTGCCGTGCTGCCATTGGGCAGCGAGCCCAGATCAACAACCATGCCGTCCAGACAGACGTTGAGCTCCCCTCCTGCTACAACCGAGCCTTTGTTCTCCGTCTGCAGCACCAGACTCAGCTGGACGTTCTCCACTAGAGGGAGGAAGAGCAGACAGGCAGCGGGAGAAGGTTGAGAAGGTGGAGACAAAATGGTGGTGAAAGGAAGACAGATTGTGTTGGAAGAAGAGTGGAGTGAGGAGGAAATGGGACATCCTCTGTTATTGAAATGGAAAAACATCATGAATGCAGACATTCCTCATCAGCTTCAGGGGGTACATCTCATGTCTTTTTCTCCAGCTCAAATCACAGCAGAAACGGCTTTATTCAGTTTCACCACAAGCTATTTGTACGTGTTGTTATTAATATTTATAACCGAGGCCAGTTTACACTGTGGGAGCGAGCTGTCCTCTGTGGTCTGAGACCTTCAAAGAGCTCAAACAGACGCCTGCTCACTTCACCTGCCGGGTCCATGACCCGCTCACCTGGCGCTGTACCGCCGCTGTACCGCCGCTGTACCGCCGCTGTACCGCCGCTGTACCGCCGCTGTACAGCGCGGGCGCCTCGCCTCGCGCCTCGCCTTCCTGACCTGCCCACTGACACTCATTTGACTTCGTCTTTACACCCAGATCATTCGCAGATGTCATTTTATTTCAGAGAAAAATGATCTCGGCACATACTTTAAAAGCACAGGAAACACTTAAAATATGAGTCTATCTTCAGGTAGAGCGACAAAACGTATCTCTTTCAGGTCAAATATTTCTGAATAAACTCGTTTTAAGGTTTAAAAGCAGCATTTGGTGCCTCTGCTCCTTCAGTTTAAACAAACTAAGCACTGAGAGCTCACATGTGACTGTTCGGGTGAGCAGAATATGATGAAAGGTTCAATCTTCACAGCTCCACAGCAGGTTTTAACAGGCGACTGCCCCGGGGGATTATATCTATTGTTCAGTCTATAGTTATCCACAAGGACCAGAGGAGCATTGCTGCAGAATTATTAAGAGAGAGAAGTCAGCGGAGCATCGCTGTGGCTTTATGTTGACGTCATTCTTCTGACTTCCTGAATGTGGCTTCTTTGGTCTAAATGTGAAAGATTTCCCACATATCTTTAGCTATGAGTAGAAAACAGTGAGCAGCTCATTGGAGCTTTTCTATGTGGACACTGAACATTTTACATCCCAACACAAGGAAAACTTAGCAACCTGAACTACGAGTCTGACTTAACTTTGTGGACTTTTGGACTGTTAGTAAGTTCAAAAGCTGCCGACATTTTGACTCAGAAAACATCCAATACTCAGAATAAAATGTGTTTTCATTCATCATTTGAGATGTATGTGCAAACTTCTGCCCTAAACTGCGTCTGAGCTGCTTTCATGTGCCGTTTAGTGTCATGGATTTAATGTCAGCGTGATCCAGTCCTTCTTTATGAGGTCTGGAAATGTGCCGTCGCCTCTTTTTACATCATTTCTGCCAACATTTATGTTCCAGGCGCAACATTTAAAGCAGAAATAAAACACAATATTCAGAACAATGATTAAATTTGTGTCGAATCATTTCTAAAAGAATATTTAATGTCTTTTTGACACCATAGAAACAGTCCATCAGTGCAGAGACGGTGCAGGTTTTCCTCCCTGCAGGCAAACTAAAAGCTGGCTGTAAAGTTCATGTTATCACCCCGACTCTCCTGGAAAAGGAGGGTGGAACAGGACTCTGCATCTCAGAGGTCGTTTCAGTCAGGCACTGAGGATTCTTGCTTAATTACATTATAAAAGAAGAAGCCGCTTTTCTTTTTGACATTCTGGGACAGAAAGCTTTAAAGCCTTCTCTCTGTGAAGAGCTCTTCTCCGTTAGCGCCTTAGCAAAGAGGTTTCTGCTGCATTGTGGCCATAAAAACTCTGAAATAGAGCGAACATACAGGAAAACCCGCCCTTTTTCGAGAAATGAAAAAATGAGTTGGGAAGCTTTGATCAGACTGAATTTTCCCCTCATAACATGATGTAATTTGCTATTAGAGGTGGCGATGGCTGGATGCAGTCCCACCGTGCGTTAAAGCATCTGATTAAACCTACATAACAACCCGTCTGAAGCTGTGTGTGAGTGAGAGTCATTACTTTTGCCATCGTGGGTGCGCAGTGTGTCCAGCAGGTCGATGGTCGCGCTGCCCAGCAGCTCCTTTCTCAAGGTGTGGCAGCTCCACAGCTTCAGGTCCAGGCGACTCTGAGGCGTCACGTTACTGCAAAGCACCGACCATCAATGCACTGTCACATACAAATGCTTATCTCTGCATGAATCTGATCAGATCAAACAGATACAGCTCCATCACTGCTCAGAGCAGCTACAGTTAGCTCATTTTGTTCATTCTTAAGCTCCATCACTGCTCAGAGCAGCTACAGTTAGCTCATTTTGTTCATTCTTAAGCTCCATCACTGCTCAGAGCAGCTACAGTTAGCTCATTTTGTTCATTCTTAAGCTCTATCACTGCTTAGAGCAGCTACAGTTTGGTCATTTTGTTCATTCTTAAGCTCTATCACTGCTCAGAGCAGCTACAGTTAGCTCATTTTGTTCATTCTTAAGCTCTATCACTGCTTAGAGCAGCTACAGTTAGCTAATTTTGTTCATTTTTAAGCTCTATCACTGCTTAGAGCAGCTACAGTTTGGTCATTTTGTTCATTCTTAAGCTCTATCCCACCATCAATTCTTTGAATTAGCCGTACAAATGTTTCGATCCACATTTCTGCACCAGAACCGACTGAAAAAGACAGTTTAACAGGCAGCTAAACTGTCTGCTGCAGTGCTGTTTTCTGGAACACGCCAGTATAAATGTCTTAATAATCGTTCCTGACGTGCATTAAAACAGTCTGAGCCAGTGTTCTTATGTACTGGGGAAGTGTGCTGTGCTCACAGTGTGAGGTCTTCATTCCACTGCAGCTCCAGGTGCCCGCTGCGTTTGCCTGTTTTTTTGGTTTCGCTGGTCAGACCGTCGGCAGTCACCTCGACGAAGGAGCTGAGCCGAGAGTGGCGGTTGGGCAGCTTGGGGGACTGGGGCTTCGCTGACAGCACTGCCCAAACACAAACCCACAGATTACAGCAAGGAGGAAGACCTGGACATGTCAAAAGTCACATTTTCTGGACCTGGAATCCCCTGATTAACTAATTAAAGAAAGACTTCGTATCTGAAAAACTGTAACCAGCGTTTTTTTGCTTGATTTGCTTTAAAAGTGACGATTATTTACAGTTAAAACAACAGCTGCAGAATACACACCAAGACAAAAATGTATGCTAAAAAACGGCTTTTTTGTTTCAACAACATCCCTAAAATTGGGTCATCTGCCTCTATCCACACGTGCACATGCAGAGACTTTTACTCCAGCTGTGCTTTATAGGATTTATTTACTTTATATTCACGTTTGCTTTAGTCTCATAACAGAAAGCAGGATCCTGATGTTCAACAATGACAACAGTTTATTATGTTTATGTTACAGTAAGATATTTATCATGTATGGTATTACTGTAGTGATGGTCCTGCGATGTGTGCTTTAGGGTGAATCTTCACCCTGATTTGATCTAAAAGGCTGCTTCCCACAGCAGAAACACAGAATCTACATGAATACATAATTGCATTAGTGTTGAAGGGATTTTCATATGCATCAGAATATGTTTGTTTAATTAGCAGATGCTTTTATCCAAAGCAACAGACAGGTAGGATATGGGGGTCTTGCTTAAGGATCCCTACCGGCAGGGATTTGAACCCAGGATGAAATCTTACCCAATCTTACACTATCCAGTCTGGAGTGAGTGGGAAGCAGACACAATGTGGAGTTAGACGGTGGTAAGCAAGTGCTGACCTCTAGTGGGAGACAGGGGACATGTGCAGAGCCACTTTTATTCCTTTTCAATAACTATACGGATAAGATGAGGCCTCTGGGTTAAAACTCCAGGACAGTGTTGGGAGGAGGAACATCAGAGAGCCTAAAAACTGAAATGAATGTCTTCCTGTTGCTGGGTCTTTGTCCAAGATACTCTCTACATTTAGTGAGTTTCTGGGGCAGAATCTGGGGTTCAGACAGCTGAGCGGTTTTGTTTCAGCACGTGTCAGTCTGACAGTCTTCATCATGAATTAATGCGAGGTTAGGGTTAGGGTTAGGTTAGGGTTAGGGAAGGGTTAGGGTTAGGGAAGGGTTAGGGTTAGGGTAGGGTAGGGTTAGGTTAGGGTTAGGGTAGGATTAGGGTTAGGGTTAGGGTAGGGTTAGGGTAGGGTTAGGGTAGGGTAGGGTTAGGGTAGGGTTAGGGTAGGGTTAGGGTTAGGGCGTGTGAGCAGAGCAAGGGGTGAATATTTGGACTCCTTCCTAACACAGAACAGACATTAATGGAGGCTGGCTGATGGTCTTTCATCTCCCCAACATCTGGGAAAACTAATATGACTCAGGGCAGTTTTAGGTTAAGGAAGTGACAGAGCGCCATATATGGAACAATCAGAGGTGGGAGGAGGAAAAAGGAGTAAACAAGGAGGTGAGTCAGCGCTGATAAAGTCTACAGTAGATAACTGCTGTGTTGTTAAGCTAAAATAAGGCCGTTCTAAGTGTCCGTGACCATCAGGCTTCACCGTGTCCTTCATCAGGAAGGAACAACAGTTACTCTTCAAACACTTTAAATACATCTGACACAGGAGGGAGCGCCGTTATCCAGCATAGAGCAGCAGGATTCAGCCTGACGCTGTGTTCATGAGACACTCATACGCCACAGTACCAGCACAGAGCCAAAGGAGGCCAGCTCATGGCCTTAAAGCACTCCTGTCCACTTATTATTACTGCAGAAGTCCAATCATTATGAGGGGAAATGCTGCAGCGACAATGGAAAACAGCAGACTTTTCTGCATTTTTACCCTTTACAGTAAAATGCACTTTTTAATCTTTTTAATGACTTTATAAAATGTTTTAATGCATCACTCACAAGTCATGGAAGGTCTCTGCCACCAATGTGGAGGCAACTGATCCAACAACCCTACTTTTTGGTACTTTACTGTGGTTCTTTTTCTCATTACTCCCTGGATTTATAACATTAGCAACACGCTGGACTTGAAATCCGAGGAATCAGGACTACGAAGGCACGTTAGGATTTCTCCATCCACCCAAAAGTCCATAATAAACTTAAACTGAACATATTTAAAGCAAATGCTACTTTATGCAGGAATATCACTTGCAGAATGAACCCGTTATTGTTCCTCTGGACAAGTTAACATCTGGTCTCATCTCCAAAAAGCAGGTGAAAAATCCATCAAACTCTGCAGTTACCTGGAATATAAATGAGCTTTTCACACACAAGGTTTGTCTTACAACAATGATTTTTACTCAGAAATCTAACAGAATCTGAGCCTGGATTAACTCTGGTTGTTTCTCCTCGGCTTTTCTTCATCTCTTGGTGCAACTGACTGCAGAACAGCTCCTTTTAGATGTGTTTTCCAGCCAGTAAACAGCCGAGTCAGCTGTTTTTGCCTCTCACTGAGCATAGCCTGAGCACAGCCTGTTGATATCACCCAAATATTGATTGCATTCTTAATTTGCTGGTATTTTAGGCCAGATTGCAGATGTTTAAAGCCTAATTCCTATTGGACAAAACTCCAACAAATGCCTACTAAAACCTGGGTTTTGCCATCAATAGGAAAAGGAGCCATTAGCATTCAGTCATGTGTTAAAATGCTCTAAAGCAGCAGAGAAATGATCAGTGTGTTCACTTTTCTATGAGTTTCTGACTTATTTTAAGCAACTTTACTGGATGAGCTGGTGTTCAATGCCTGAAAACTAATACTGAGAGCATTTGTTTGAAGGAACAGCGTCATCTTAAGTATTCAACGCTCATCCTTCTCTTGATCGAGACAATATGTTCTTCCACTGATTTACGACGGGCTGAAGATGCAATAAGACAATAAAAAGGCATAAATCAGACAAAGTGTTGCCCAACCAGCATCTTTCTTAAATGGCCCAGACAGGACTAGAGCTGGATTTGTGTTGTAACAGGAAATCTGATCAGTTAATAAAACTGAAGTATCAGGTTACAGTTTAAAGCGAAAGAATAAAGCAAAGCAGCACGGTGAATGCTACGGATGAAGGTCTAAAGGCCTAAAGAAAGCTCGTTCTGAATGGGTCCAACACGGCCAGATCATCAGAATGTTTAGGAAGAGGTCTAAAGGCCTAAAGAAAGCTCGTTCTGAATGGGTCCAACACGGCCAGATCATCAGAATCCACAGCTCTGCATCACTGACATTTGTGGTTTGACACAGTTTGGAGGGAATATCAAGATTTATTCGCTTATTTCTGCTTATTTCTGCTTATTTCTGCTTCAGGAGTGGCTGCTGGGCTGGTGCAGCATGAGAAGAACCCTTCAATAGATGGACTTCATGTAGGAAATGTACACTTTTGGTGAAGCCTGATAATCGGGTAAAAGAAAAGTCCAAAACTCCCTCTGAATGTTGTGCTGGTCTCATCTGGAGCTAATGCCATCGCTTTCCTTCACACAAGGTCAACTGAGTACATTTTAATGGCTGTTTATTGCTGTAATAGCAGAAAAAAGCCAATTAATGAGCTCACAGACACTGCTGGAAAAGAAAAAGAAATCTTCAGATTAATTAGGGAGCAGCTAGCAGCAGTTATCTTCAGACAAAGCTTAAACAATTACAGATCATACGACATCATTATGAGGAGAATTTAGAAATAAAAGGTCTTATAGAAAGAGAACTCTCATTTAAAAAAGATTAATCTCAGGCTCACAAAGTCGGGTGAAAAGGATGCAGAATTAAGACTAAATTCATTCCTGGAAGAAGTTAAAAGGCCCGATTAAAAGGTTCCCATTGAGGAGGAATCTGTGAAACTATAGCCTGACATGTTGGTTTACAGCTGCTGCCAAAGAGGAGCTGGAAGGGTTGGAGCTCAGGGACGATCACGAGGTGTTTGTCTGACAGCTTGTTGAATGATGTGAGAATAAAGGCTGATGACTACAAGTTAAACGATGATAGTGTAGGTTTGTGTGAGTTATGAAGGATGGACAGCTCCTTGCTTTTCCATCTGGGACACGAACGACCGTCCATCCATGCAGGAAGTAAGCTTGGAGCCGGCAGAGTCCCAACGAGTGAAACTCTCCACCACAGCAGAGAGAGCAGCCCAGCTCCATCAGAACATCCTGCCTGCTGCTGTAAATCACCCCAGAATAAAAGCACGTTGCATGATGTGGCTTCCATGTGATGCTAATGGAGCGGGGAAGGAATCCGGGGCTCAGAGGTGGGCACACTTTGGATTTTATCAGCCAGTTCAAATGCATTATATATAAATATGAGGACCTGTGTTGTGCTGAGGAACAGACCGCCTGGCCAATCAGCAGAGACCCGGCAACGGGCCGTCGACCTTAAGTTGCTGCTCAGATCCTCTGTGGCAGCCTCCATGTTTTCAAGTTTGAGCTCCCATCGTTTTACTTTACAGAAACAGCCACAGCTGCAGTCTCCAACCAAACCATCGGCTGACAGTTCAAGAACGGATGATTTTCAAGTTAAATAGAGCCGACTGTTCGGATTTATGCATGAAAATGTAAAGGTTCATTCATTTGTGGGTAAAAACTCTCATCAACGTGCTTTTTAGTTGCTTCTTGATGTATCCAAAGACATCTGAAGATTATTCAATGCATTTGAAACCATAGGAGAAAGGGAAAAATTACCTTTTAGGATCAGTTGAGACTTTTCACTGGTCTGGGCACAGCCAGGTCTGGTCAGGCTGGCAGCAGCCATGACATCACAGCTCTGAAACAGCCACAGAAACACAGAATGTTACCTAAAACAGAACAACCTCAGAGGCGTCTCTGCGCAGATCACAGGGAGGAGTCTTTTAGAGACTTTACCAGAACCTGACATTTCCTTTAGCTTTTAACTCTGCACCTGTTCACCTGCTCACCTGTTCACCTGCTCACCTGTTCACCTGCTCACCTGTTCCCAACACCCCCAAACCGTCCCTCCCCCAAACCGTCCCTCCCCCAAACCGTCCCTCCCCCAAACCGTCCCTCCCCCAATCCGTCCCTCCCCCAATCCGTCCCTCCCCCAAACCGTCCCTCCCCCAATCCGTCCCTCCCCCAATCCGTCCCTCCCCCAAACCGTCCCTCCCCCAATCCGTCCCCCTGCTTAGTCACAGAGACCCTGGATGCCTTGTAACTTTCCAGCATCCATCAGTGACTTTTCCTCCTCTTTGCTCCTTCATGGAAAACGCAGGCAGCTGAGTAACTTCCTCTTTTCCACTGGCTGAAAAGTTATTTGGAAACGAGGGAAATTTACTCAGAGAATTATTTCATCCCACTGTGTACTTTACATTGAGCGTAACATCCAGATGAAGGTGAATCTTTTATGGTCAGATATGCAGAGACTCTGTTTATCTAAGGTTGGATGGAACCCGTGTGACCCGGGTCCAACTTAGCATGCTGTACCACTCACACCTGGCTGTGCCTCTCACATCTGGCTGTGCCTCTCACATCTGGCTGTACCACTCACATCTGGCTGTGCCTCTCACATCTGGCTGTACCACTCACATCTGGCTGTGCCGCTCACACCTGGCTGTGCCTGACATCTGGCTGTGCCTCACATCTGGCTGTGCCTCACATCTGGCTGTGCCTCACATCTGGCTGTGCCTGACATCTGGCTGTGCCTCACATCTGGCTGTGCCTCGCACCTGGCTGTGCCTGACATCTGGCTGTGACTCACACCTGGCTGTACCGCTCACACCTGGCTGTGACTCACACCTGGCTGTGCCGCTCACACCTGGCTGTGCCGCTCACACCTGGCTGTGCCGCTCACACCTGGCTGTGCCTCTCACACCTGGCTGTGCCTCTCACACCTGGCTGTGCCTGACATCTGGCTGTGCCTCACATCTGGCTGTGCCTGACATCTGGCTGTGCCTCACATCTGGCTGTGCCTCGCACCTGGCTGTGCCTGACATCTGGCTGTGACTCACACCTGGCTGTACCGCTCACACCTGGCTGTGACTCACACCTGGCTGTGCCGCTCACACCTGGCTGTGCCTCTCACACCTGGCTGTGCCTCTCACACCTGGCTGTACCGCTCACACCTGGCTGTACCGCTCACACCTGGCTGTGCCTCTCACACCTGGCTGTACCGCTCACATCTGGCTGTGCCTCTCACACCTGGCTGTGCCTCTCACACCTGGCTGTGCCTCTCACATCTGGCTGTGCCTCTCACATCTGGCTGTGCCTCTCACATCTGGCTGTGCCTCACATCTGGCTGTGCCTCACATCTGGCTGTGCCTCACATCTGACTGTGCCTCACATCTGACTGTGCCTCACATCTGGCCGTGCCTCTCACACCTGGCCGTGCCGCTCACATCTGGCCGTGCCTCTCACACCTGGCTGTGCCTCACATCTGGCTGTGCCTCACATCTGACCGTGCCTCACATCTGGCCGTGCCTCACATCTGGCCGTGCCTCTCACACCTGGCCGTGCCGCTCACACCTGGCTGTGCCTCTCACACCTGGCTGTACCTCTCACACCTGGCTGTACCTCTCACATCTGGCTGTGCCACTCACACCTGGCTGTGCCTCTCACATCTGGCTGTGCCTCACATCTGGCTGTGCCGCTCACACCTGGCTGTGACTCACACCTGGCTGTGCCTCTCACACCTGGCTGTGCCGCTCACACCTGGCCGTGCCGCTCACATCTGGCCGTGCCTCTCACACCTGGCCGTGCCTCACATCTGGCTGTGCCTCACATCTGGCTGTGCCTCACATCTGGCCGTGCCTCTCACATCTGGCCGTGCCTCTCACACCTGGCCGTACCGCTCACATCTGGCCGTGCCGCTCACACCTGGCTGTACCGCTCACACCTGGCTGTGCCGCTCACACCTGGCTGTGCCTCTCACACCTGGCTGTGCCTCTCACACCTGGCTGTGCCACTCACATCTGGCTGTGCCTCTCACATCTGGCTGTGCCACTCACATCTGGCTGTGCCTCTCACACCTGGCTGTGCCTCACATCTGGCTGTACCTCTCACATCTGGCTGTGCCACTCACATCTGGCTGTGCCTCACATCTGGCTGTGCCTCACATCTGGCTGTGCCTCACATCTGGCTGTACCTCTCACACCTGGCTGTGCCTCTCACACCTGGCTGTACCTCTCACACCTGGCTGGGCCACTCACATCTGGCTGTACCTCTCACATCTGGCTGTGCCACTCACACCTGGCTGTGCCTCACATCTGGCTGTGACTCACATCTGGCTGTGACTCACATCTGGCTGTGCCGCTCACACCTGGCCGTGCCTCTCACACCTGGCTGTGCCGCTCACACCTGGCCGTGCCTCTCACACCTGGCCGTGCCTCTCACACCTGGCTGTGCCTCACATCTGGCTGTGCCTCACATCTGGCCGTGCCTCACATCTGGCCGTGCCTCACATCTGGCCGTGCCTCTCACACCTGGCTGTGCCACTCACACCTGGCTGTGCCTCTCACACCTGGCTGTGCCGCTCACACCTGGCTGTGCCACTCACACCTGGCTGTGCCTCACACCTGGCTGTGCCTCTCACACCTGGCTGTGCCTCTCACACCTGGCTGTGCCTCTCACACCTGGCTGTACCTCTCACATCTGGCTGTGCCGCTCACACCTGGCTGTGACTCTCACACCTGGCTGTGCCTCTCACACCTGGCTGTACCTCTCACATCTGGCTGTGCCACTCACACCTGGCTGTGCCTCTCACATCTGGCTGTGCCTCTCACATCTGGCTGTGCCTCACACCTGGCTGTGCCACTCACACCTGGCTGTGCCTCACATCTGGCTGTGACTCACATCTGGCTGTGCCACTCACACCTGGCTGTGACTCACACCTGGCTGTGCCTCACATCTGGCTGTGCCTCTCACATCTGGCTGTGCCTCACATCTGGCTGTGCCGCTCACATCTGGCTGTGACTCACATCTGGCTGTGCCGCTCACACCTGGCTGTGACTCACATCTGGCTGTGCCGCTCACACCTGGCTGTGCCTCACATCTGGCTGTGCCTCACATCTGGCTGTGACTCACATCTGGCTGTGCCTCTCACACCTGGCTGTGCCTCTCACACCTGGCTGTACCTCTCACATCTGGCTGTGCCGCTCACACCTGGCTGTGACTCTCACACCTGGCTGTGCCTCTCACACCTGGCTGTACCTCTCACATCTGGCTGTGCCACTCACACCTGGCTGTGCCTCTCACATCTGGCTGTGCCTCTCACATCTGGCTGTGCCTCACACCTGGCTGTGCCACTCACACCTGGCTGTGACTCACATCTGGCTGTGCCACTCACACCTGGCTGTGACTCACACCTGGCTGTGCCTCACATCTGGCTGTGCCTCTCACATCTGGCTGTGCCTCACATCTGGCTGTGCCGCTCACATCTGGCTGTGCCGCTCACATCTGGCTGTGACTCACATCTGGCTGTGCCGCTCACACCTGGCTGTGACTCACATCTGGCTGTGCCGCTCACACCTGGCTGTGCCTCACATCTGGCTGTGCCTCACATCTGGCTGTGACTCACATCTGGCTGTGACTCACATCTGGCTGTGCCGCTCACACCTGGCTGTGCCTCACATCTGGCTGTGCCGCTCACATCTGGCTGTGACTCACATCTGGCTGTGCCGCTCACACCTGGCTGTGACTCACATCTGGCTGTGCCGCTCACACCTGGCTGTGCCTCACATCTGGCTGTGACTCACATCTGGCTGTGACTCACATCTGGCTGTGACTCACATCTGGCTGTGCCTCTCACACCTGGCTGTGCCACTCACACCTGGCTGTGCCGCTCACACCTGGCCGTGCCGCTCACACCTGGCCGTGCCTCTCACACCTGGCCGTGCCTCACATCTGGCCGTGCCTCACATCTGGCTGTGCCTCACATCTGGCCGTGCCTCACATCTGGCCGTGCCTCACACCTGGCTGTGCCTCTCACACCTGGCTGTGCCTCTCACACCTGGCTGTGCCTCTCACACCTGGCTGTGCCTCTCACACCTGGCTGTGCCTCTCACACCTGGCTGTGCCTCTCACACCTGGCTGTGCCTCTCACATCTGGCTGTGCCTCTCACACCTGGCTGTGCCTCTCACACCTGGCTGTGCCTCTCACACCTGGCTGTGCCTCTCACACCTGGCTGTGCCTCTCACACCTGGCTGTGCCTCTCACACCTGGCTGTGCCTCTCACACCTGGCTGTGCCTCTCACACCTGGCTGTGCCACTCACACCTGGCTGTGCCTCACATCTGGCTGTGCCTCACATCTGGCTGTGACTCACATCTGGCTGTGACTCACATCTGGCTGTGCCGCTCACACCTGGCTGTGCCTCACATCTGGCTGTGCCGCTCACATCTGGCTGTGACTCACATCTGGCTGTGCCGCTCACACCTGGCTGTGACTCACATCTGGCTGTGCCGCTCACACCTGGCTGTGCCTCACATCTGGCTGTGACTCACATCTGGCTGTGACTCACATCTGGCTGTGACTCACATCTGGCTGTGCCTCTCACACCTGGCTGTGCCACTCACACCTGGCTGTGCCGCTCACACCTGGCCGTGCCGCTCACACCTGGCCGTGCCTCTCACACCTGGCCGTGCCTCACATCTGGCCGTGCCTCACATCTGGCTGTGCCTCACATCTGGCCGTGCCTCACATCTGGCCGTGCCTCACACCTGGCTGTGCCTCTCACACCTGGCTGTGCCTCTCACACCTGGCTGTGCCTCTCACACCTGGCTGTGCCTCTCACACCTGGCTGTGCCTCTCACACCTGGCTGTGCCTCTCACATCTGGCTGTGCCTCTCACACCTGGCTGTGCCTCTCACACCTGGCTGTGCCTCTCACACCTGGCTGTGCCTCTCACACCTGGCTGTGCCTCTCACACCTGGCTGTGCCTCTCACACCTGGCTGTGCCACTCACACCTGGCTGTGCCTCACATCTGGCTGTGCCTCACATCTGGCTGTGCCGCTCACACCTGGCTGTGCCTCACATCTGGCTGTGACTCACATCTGGCTGTGACTCACATCTGGCTGTGACTCACACCTGGCTGTGACTCACATCTGGCTGTGCCACTCACACCTGGCTGTGACTCACATCATGGTAACCTCTAACCCGCACGCTGTAAAGCTGCAGAAGAGTGTTACCTAGAGGACAAATCCTTCTCCTCCCGTGTTGCTTCTATCCTCCAACTGTCATAACGAGGTGAATATTAGTTATTAGAATATTAGTTACCATATTAAACCACATTAAACCATATTAAACCACATTAAACCATATTAAACCACATTAAACCATATTAAACCACATTAAACCACATTAAACTCGGGGGAATGAGTAGAGAAACTGTAGAGATTCAGAAAGTAAGAACTGGCCATTGAAACATATCTAAAGTCTCTTATATTAGACGGAGTGCATCAATAATGATGAATTAATGTGGCTAGATTTAATTTAAGAGTGTGTCACACTTTTTTACATCAACACAGATCACAGTATTGAGCCAAAGCTTGTAATGAATGTACATGAAGGCTGGTATCACTGCTGTACTTGGCAGCCGGCTCTAATGTACGCCACTCACAGCAGAGATTTGTTTTAGCCATCAAAGGCAGCGAGAGCCAAGTCCTCATCAACTTCACCTTGAGCAAAGTCAGAGATGGAGTCTGCAGCACAGGAAACTGCAGCACGCCGCAGAGCTAAACTCCGCAATCATGCTTCCCTGGTGCTTCCCTGTGCACCCGGGGAAATGTAAAACCTACAGAAATGTTGTGTGAAACATGCTTTTATCTGTTCCTCCCGCAGGACCAAGGTGACTGCAGTTAGGGTGAAACCGGCCAGAACCCCTGCTACCTGGCCAGGGCGTAACCAAAGAAAGCAGCGAGCTACTTGGTAAACTAAATAGCCACCTGAGGTTCTATCCCTAAGCAGCAGACGATGCGATGAGAGCAGTCACAACAAAAGCGCACAGCATCCTCCGTCAACCTTGTGAAAGCAGCGGACCGGCGGCGGACCGGCAGCCCGACCCTCCTCACTGTTTGGGCGGCGGCTGAACTCCACTCAGGCCGACAAAGGTGCGACCGGTCCCGCTAAACTCAGTCAGTGCGCCCTTATCAAATACCCTTGCCTGCTGTACCAAAACACAAACACGGAAGATGGTTGAGGTATTTCTGTGCATCACAAAGTCAAAGGACAGCAAAGAAAACATTACCACTTCCGGTTAATATTTTCAAACTAAAGCACAACGGGAACATTTTGCGGTGTTTTTCTGTGTTTTGCCTAACAACACTCGGGCTGTGACTCCTAATCCATTCGTACTTTTGTATATAAGATGACAAAATATTTGTGGAGAATTGGCACTGAAAGTTTTGCTTTGTTTGAGCACCAATCGATAACCTAAAACCATCAAACATATATTTCACGTCTCACATTTAACAAGCTACAACCAACACATAATTTACCATTTTGAGCGGAAACAACAAATTCTCTGTCACATAAGTAATTGCATAAACTTTTAACTGACCAAATTTCAAGCTAGTTTTCTAAATATTCCGTTTTTCTCTTTTATTTGGAAGGGCGCTCGCGACATGTCCGTTACTCCGTTCCTAAATTTAGCTGCTTTAACTTAGGGATGCTAACTGTTAGCCTGCGAGCTTCGTAGTGGGCTTTTACAAAAAGGACATGTCGATACAACCTGTTCTAAACACTAGAAATCAAGCAGAGCAGCATTTACAGTTGCCTGCTCCACACCAGAAGAGCCCGGGTGTATTGACACACCGAAAAATGAAGCATAAATGCGGCCATCCTCGTACCTTTTTCAGCTGTGATCCGCCGTTGTCGCTAGTGAACTTTCATTTCCGCCTCAGTGACGAAACCACGTGACCCGGGGTAGATTTTTGCACAAAGGATTGTGGGTGATAAACAATGATGAACATAATCCCCGATTTAAAAAATAGCTTTATTTGTAGATTTATCTGTAGATATATATGATGGGAGAAAAACATTTTGAATGCCGATGAGGACGTTCAACAATTAATTCTCCATACCCACTTTATCTGTTATTTCCTGATAAAAGATCAATGTCCTGATCAATTTAGTAGCATTTTGTATCATATAAACGTATTAATTTAACCATTTGTATATATTTTTGTATCTATTTCGGATTCTGACAGTTTCAGTCCTCATATTGAACGACCCAGAACTGTTCATTCTGTTCATTATTCAGCAAAGCAACTGTACACCAATTCAAGTTTTAAAACAATATTTATATGCATATAAATATTGAAACAGACATTTTATATATATATATATATAGGTCACTGTTACAGTCTTTTGACAGACTTTGTCTCTCACATGTTTATTGTACTGATCCTTTAATCGTGCAACATACTGTTGAAATATTTACATACTTTTTTATATTTTACCAAAGCTGCTTATGTTTATAAAGAATGACTATAAGGGAAATGAACCGAGCCACAAGTGTAATGTAAAGTGTAATGTCAGTCCCGTAGTGTAAAGACTATTCAAAAGACATTATGTGAATTATATTTATTGAGTTTGTGTTTTAATAGCACATTTCTTTCTCATGTTATTCAGTCCTGTGACCCTGAATTGGATGAAGTGGGTATAGAAATGGATGCTCTTCAGTGTCAGGTGTGAGGAAATACAGCAAAGTTACATCCAGAGACGTGATGCATTTTTGTGCCCTTTGCTGTAATGATCCCTCATTCAAACGTACAACGTGATGCAGCCGTAAGCGTCACATCCTCAGTAAGTAGAGTGGTCAGAATATATGTTACTGTACAGAAATTACAGTTCTGAGGAAACTCAACTTTTCAAAACAGCAGGAAGAGTCCATCCGACAACCAGAAGGTTGGCATTTTAAGTGTCCTTGGACGAGGAACTGAACCCCACATTGCTCTCAATAAGCTCCTCAGAGGCACTGAAGGGACTACAGATAGAAGAGCTGCATATATAGAGTGGGAATAGAAAATAAGCGGCGCTGTATGACTGTTTGAATGAAGAAGTGAATAAGAACCATGCTGTAAAGCATTCTGTCGTACAGACCGTTTTGATTCATGTTATTAGCCATAATACTTAATGATAATAATACATTTAGGCTGGATGAGGACCCTGATAGAGAAAAAACTAAAGAGTCTTTAATAAATCTTACAAAACAATATCGATGCTGCACTGACACTCACAGGATCTAAAGAGGTGACTTCAGGGCTGCGTACAGCTGCTGATTCTTTGGTTCTTAGAGGTGATGTTGGGAAACTGTTATAATAAATAAATGTGTCCTCAGACTGACTGATGTGCACATCTGAGACATATGGAGAATAAACACACCCATGAGTCTGCAGTTACAGTCAGAGAGGATATAAAAGCATGCAGAGTGCTGCAGTGCATACCATTAAAACAACGGCTGCTTTAGCGCTGTTGGAAGACTTTATGAATGGTGCAATAAGGAGAGAGCGTGTGTTCAGAGACTGAGAGGATTTGCATGATGACAACTGGCTCATCAGCCGTTTTGAGGCCAATCCTCCTGGAGTTGTGGCAGAGCTGCGGCGGCGTTGGAGCTCAACACAGCGAGGAGCCGTGCGCTGCTCGTGCCACAGGTGATGTGCACACTGGGGTTTAAGCAACCGGGGCATTCAGAGGGAGCTGCCAACCGATTGGGACTGTGCCAGTCGACCCTGAGCCGAGCCGAGTGGGATGAATTATCCTCATCTCAGCAGGTGTATCAAATTCCCACAACGCAGTTCAACAGGCCAACATTGAAGCGCAGTTTGGTTCAACGCACGATTCGTACATTCAGTAACAGTAACAGACTACAAGCTGCACTGTGTGCGATGGGTGGCTTCTTGGTGAGTAACTTTATTCCTGTAATTGTCCTGATATTATTCCCCGTGACGTGCATTGAGCATGTAACTTCCTGTTTTTGCTGGTTAAACAGCAGCTTAAGATCTTTCTAACAGGCCTCTGATCGTCTCTGTGTGAAAATGTTAAAAACTCTGTGTGTAAAGTGTGAAATGTCTTAATCTGCCTCACCTTTTCCCCGGCGCACTTCTGCTCTGATTACTGTATGAACACTTTTGCTGTGAGTTACACAAAATGTTTGTATTATAATGTATTACGTGCACATTAGAAAAATAAGAGGTTTGATACCATTCTGTTTCTTATCAGTCCTCTCATTTGTCTAATGTTCTGTCATAAATACTTTCCATCGTCCCATTTTCCATCACCGTGAGCTCTTCTTTACTCAGCTGCAAAGGACAGAATTACCACCATCACTACTGTTTTAGAACAACTGCAGCAACCTGAGAGTTGATGGATGGTTCTCTGGACAGCAGCTGCACTGTGCTGCTCTTTTTATTGACCTATTTCAACCCATCAGGTTCTCAGATGGGAAATCTTATTCACTGAATATTTAATCTTTTCCCACTTCTCAGACTCTCTTTAATATTGAATCGGCTTCTTGGAATCTGCGATTCTCAGATAGCAACTCAGTGGAAAACATTCACCGTTACACCAGTTCCTAAAACTAAAAAAACAAGAGGATTGCATGAATTCAGGCCTTATTATGGAGAACTTTCAGAAGAATAACCGAGAAAAGACTTTAACTGCCTTCCAGTTTGCTTACCAAGCTGGAAAAGTGTGGATGATGCAAACCCTTTTATTTCAGTGGGTTTTGTCCAATAACATCAGCTCAAACAGTGGATCTCCTCAGTGCTTTCTCCTTTGCTCTTTATTTCAGGAGCCTTGAATATAAACAAGCTGTTCAGAAAGCAAGATCCTGCTCTGAGTTTCACCTTTAGGCCCTCCGCTGTCCTCAGGTGCTCCACAACTAAAAGATTCTTTAGTCCCTCCTGCCACCAGACTCTTAAATGCTGCTGATGGCAGGAAGTGACTTGTTTAAAAGGCTAAGTATATGCAGAGATTAGCTATTTACAATGATTTTAATCATATTCTTTATGCTGCTGCGCTGACGCTTTGTCTGTCTGTTAAAATAAAGTTTCCTTTCTCTTTACGGTTATCTGTTGGAGGCTCCAGCCCCCTGCGACCCTGAATCGTATGAAGCAGCTTTGAAGTTATCTTGGTAATATTGACTTGTGAATTTTGTCTGTACTGAAGCTTTTATTTTCAAAAGTAAAAAAATCGTGGTTCACTTTGACATTATGGGGTATTAATTATTGTTATCAGTAAATATGAACTGGATCTGTTTGGGAGTCTGTGACAGAGGGTGTTGTGGAAGAAGTGGACCCTTTCCGGATGTACATGAACAAAGGCGTCTTCTTTTAGCATGGCGTGGTTTTAGCTAACAGCGGTGTAGTTCTGCGCCTCATTGCTTCTTTGCAGAGCTGCTTCTGCTCTTCTGCTCTTCTGCAGACTTTCCAGTGGATGGCAGGCAAACATCACAATGACCAGAGCTCCTCCTGCCAGCTGTTTGCAGCCTGAGGTGAGTCTGTAGGAACGTTCTGCAAAGGACGAGGACTTTAGGGAAGCTGCATGCTTTTTGAAGTGATGGAATTTCACATTAATGTCAGCGTTCTTGTACTTTTTTGTCTGGATTCACGGCACATGTCTCTCTTTTGTAAACTGAAGGAACTGCGTTTCATTTCCATGCGTTCAGAAGAATTACATGGAAAGAGTAACAATGAATTCATCAGTGAGGCTCAGAGCATTCCTTCCTGCTGCTGGTGCCACTTTACACAAGATGTGCACGAACACGTGCGCACAGCACTTCACTCACCAACAAGGGAAGAATCTGGATTAGCCATTCAAACAGTCTGGCTGCAGGGAACATGGCCCTCACTTTTAGGCACTGGAAGACCGAATCACTAAAGCATATGTCAGGCAAGAAAGCCAATAAAACTAATGTTATAGATAAAACTAATGTTATAGATAAAACTAATGTTATAGATAAAACTAATGTTATAGATGAAACTAATGTTATAGATGAAACTAATGTTATAGATGAAACTAATGTTATAGATGAAACTAACGTTATAGATTAAATATCCACAGGGTTCTCACACCAGACTCTCGCTCCTCAGTACCTCTGTCCCAGAACCGGCTGACACCGGGTTCTCACACTTTGGGACCCAGAACTTTCAATGTTGTAACTCCAAACCTCTGGAACGCTCTCCCTCTTAACATTTGCAGCACTATCGCCTCATCTCTGGCTGCCTTTATAAAGAAAAACTCTTCCAGCTTTATGTGGTCACCAGACCTGACTATTTGACTTAACTCTGCCTCCCCTCTAACTCATTTAGATTCTGTGGCTTTTTTGTCTTGTTTGATCCTCAAAGTAAAGTTGTCATGGATGCCTTATAAAAGTTAGTTCTTCCTACTCCTCTCTTCTTCTTCTTCTTCTTCTTCTTTTTATCATTATTATCATATGTCCGTATGACTCATTGCTGTTTACTCTGAACTCTGAACTATTCATAGTCTAAGCTTCGACTGTGTGATTCGTTATAGTTTCTCAAAGTAAAGTGACCACAGTGAACAGTGGTTACACAACCACAGGAAAAGGCATGACTTTCAGAAATCTGCATATCGATTTATAATCGATACTGATTTTATTCAGACAGGAACATGCAGTAACAACTTTCCGCCAGTAGGCGGTGCAAAGAGCGTGTGAGTCATTGGGAGTCATTTCCCTCATAAACTGAGAG